>NC_137892.1:120790400-121222900 GCF_963455335.1 Martes martes | reverse complement strand
ACTCTTTCTTTGGGGCCAGGAGCTAGGAGCGCCTCTGGGGACAGAAGGCTCCATTCCCCTCCAACACACAAGACCTCTGCTCTCCAATGCATATTCCAGACAGATATTCTGCTCACAGTGAAGGCCTCCTATGGGGATGCCCACTTTACCCACAGACTAGTGCCTCTGTTTTGGAAAATTCCTCCCACTATGGAAGAGGCCTTGGCCTCAGCTAGCCCATGGGCTCCCCTCCACGACCCATACTGTCTCCTTGAGATTTGTTTTGACTCAGGATGTTCTGTGGTGCATTGTACAGCAGCCGGTCCCTGAGCACACACTGCTGAGAAGAGCCGCCCCCACACCCTTACTTTCCCAGCATTTGCCTTGCCAATTATTAGGACAATGGGCCAATTCTCATCCTGTGTTGCTCTTGGGGAAAATACTCGGGCTAGGCAACTGGCCTAGATTAGAAATGGAACAGCAGAAGTTGCCAATTAGCACTGAGTTCCCTTTTTGCACCCCCTAAAGAGGTTAGTCTCTGGGGAAAATTTATAAACGGCATGGTCCCAGGCCCTCTAGGAACTCCTTAGATGCCCCAGATCTCTTGGGGTTGGGGCACATGTCAAAGATCACTCCATCTAACTCTCTGTCCAGTGCTCAAATCCCTTAAGGGACCTCATCAGTTTCTTTCTGAATACATCCGTGTTTGAGGTGCTCGCCACCATCCATGGCAGGCTGTGGCACCTTTGGACAGTTCTGTTGAATCAAAATGTCTTCCTTTAGCTGAATCAAATCCACCTTCCCATCACTTCCAAACTTTGGTCCTGGCTAGTGAGTGCACCTAGCCAACCACTGAGTCTGTATTCCTAAGAAATCACCAGCCCCTCAGGAAAACCGCTCATGGGCTAAAAATCTAAGCTCTGGGAAAACACAAGTAAAGTCTACTAGAGAAGAAAGGCTGGTAGATAGAAAATGGGCTGGACTTTTCTCATGGCCCTGAAAGGCAAGTCAGGTCACAGATTCAGCATGTGAAACATTTGCAGGCAGCCCCTAAAAGTCCAGCTGTACAGACATCAGAAAATGTGTGCAATCCATACAACAGAATGGAAAGAGAGCAGGAGCTGTAGCCTTTGCTTTGTAAGAGTTCTCAGTCTTAACAGGAAGGTAAGGAGGAACGGAAGCAGTTTGAGAAACCTGAAGCTTCGTCCAGATTCAGCAGGCCCCTCCGTGGGAGGGGCTGGTCCTACAGCCAAAGGCCTTGGCTTCTCCCTGGAGCTTCCTACTTCAAGTCTCTCCTGCTCATGCCTGGCTCAAACCTCTTTGACTCAGGCCAGCCCCACAATCTTGGAAGGGAAATTGGCTCAGAAACAGAGAGGGAACCTGGGACAGTCCCCCATTATGTGGGAAGAACAAGAAAAAATGTGAAAAAGAAAACATCCCCCTTCCACATGGGGGAGGCGGCAATTCAACACAACAGGTCAAGAGGGACAGACTGGGCAGGGGGTGGTCATCACCAAGATGACTAGCCCAACAATTCTGAAAGATGGATTTTTTGTTTTGTTTTTCTTTTCACCTGTCATTCTTCTCAGTGCTGTCACTCTTTTCTCTCCCTCCTGGCAGAAGACAAGTTGTGACTTTTTTACTCCCACCAACAAGCTGCCTGGCTTTTGGGAGCACAGCTGTTATGGGATGGGAGGAGAATGGCGTCCTCCAGAAGGGTGCTCAGAAGACTCAGGTTCTATCTTTCCCCTCTCCCTTGTCACAGCTGGGAAGCTTGCTGTTTGCCCAGGAAACATGAACACAAGTCCATGAGGACACGTGTCCTCTTATATGGACACTATGGGCCAGGGGAGGAATCAGAGCTCTGGTACTTAAATGGATGTGTAACCCTGCCCCTAGATAGCCCATCATATTCTGAGAGTGAGTCAAAGAGAGTCAGTAATAGCTACTGAACAGTAGACCATGGCCTTAGGCCCCTTTTGAAAAAAATCAAAGTTAGCATTATCAAAAAGCAAATAGCACGCATAAGGGAAACCATAAAACCTTGCCTAAAAGCAAACTCTTCAACTATTTGAGCTAAGAAGAGAGCAACCCTAGCATCTCTTTCCCCGCCCTATCAGAGTACAGCAGCTTTAGACAGTTATGCTGCGTCCAAGTGTGCTTTCTTTTTTTTTTTTTTTTTTTTTTTTTTTAATATTTTATTTATTTGACAGAGAGAAATCACAATGAGGCAGAGAGGCAGACAGAGAGAGAGGAGGAAGCAGGCTCCCTGCGGAGCAGAGAGCCCGATGCGGGGCTCGATCCCAGGACCCTGAGATCATGACCTGAGCCGAAGGCAGAGGCTTTAACCCACTGAGCCACCCAGGCGCCCCCCAAGTGTGCTTTCTGATATTGATAGTGAGAGGGTCCACGTGCCCCCTTGATTCCAGAGATCTTCCCTCATCCCTACTACTAAAGAATTATTTTGGCACTGTGTGTCCTACAAGAGGTGACTATCCCCATACCATCTGGCTGCCCTCTTTGTTTGTATGGGATGTGTCCCCCAACACACGTATATTGCCACCTCTATGGGCCAGAGACCTTCAGAAGTGAAGGATGCTCTCCACCTCAGACGTAGTGAGATACTTGGTCACTGGATGTTCCTTCTCCAATGGTTACATAGAATATGCCCCTCTCCCTACTTTCATATGAAGATCTGACTGCTTCCTTCCCAGGCGTACCAGAAATAGACATCCCACCATCTACGGCCAAGGAGGTAGATGCCCTCTTAGGGGTTTCTTGAAGATAGTAACAACAACAACAACAACAAAAATGCCTACCACTCCGTTACTCTTGAAGGCAATCCTCAACCAAGATGAACTTGAAAAGACCATGAGGAAGAAAACAGAAAGAGTGTTGGTGACCAAGGAAGCAAGTTGCACTACAGTTACTGAAAGGCTGATCAGCATGTGAAGGACCTCATTTCTCTCCTCCTAGTTTTTTGTGTACCACCTTCCCCCAAGCCTGTTCCCCATCCACTCCCTCGGAGCCTCACTATCTACTACTCTTTTTTAAGGAGTGAACTCGTGATGCATTAACATGCCTCCCCACCACATTCCTAGCCCTGTCCACACAGACGAGCCTGGTCGTTGTTTTTTTATTTCTTTTGTTCCATGCAAAGAGTTTTATTAGAACTTCTACTAACCATAAATCCTCCAAGGACTCTGAAGCATGACTCTCCAGAAGCAGAATGACAGACTTCCTGAACAACAAACAGGGAGACATTTTGAGTGTTCTGAAAAATAACGCCAAGTGGGAATTTACTTGTTCCGCCAACTCTTGAACCAAGCACCAAACTCTTTTTTGCACATATCCCTTATCAGGCCATTATACCAGAGCAGGAGAAATTCTACCCCTTGGAATAATCATTTCCATTGCTTCCCAAGCCAGGATATGCCTTGCCAAGTGTAACCCATATTCAAGAGCCATCTGCTTTAGCAATACAGGAAGCCACCAAAGGGGTGTGCTTTAGATAATCCTACAGCTCTGCTAGCCAAGGCTGCTTCTGGGGCGAGAAGGCATGCTGCTATTTGCCAGCTGTGGTCCCAAAGCCCAGCCCTGCTGAATCCTGTACAATGCACCAAGTAGAACTAGGGGAGAGCCCACTGACTTAGTCATTACCAAAACCCTTTTCACATGTCCAGATTCTAATAGGCAGATGTCAAAGGAGTCCTTGGGGCAAGACAGTTCACCCTTAAAGATGTTCACTTGCCCGTGTCAAGAATGTTATTGAGCGGTCTCCCCACTCTCTGAGCTGGTACTCCTACCATGACCACCAGTTTCTTCAGTTGTTCTTACCACTTGGGAACAGTCCCCAGTCCCCTCAGTCCCCCAGTTTTGAACCCAACTGGAGGTGACAGAATGCAGGGACAGTCTCAGAAGACTGATGGTCTTTCTGAGGCTCCACAAAGTGAGCTCTGTCCACCAACTCCTGGAGATGGGAACTTGTTCCCCAGCCCTAGGAATTAAACACTCTTCTGTTCCACGATTCTGCTCATCCAGAACAAGATCTTTTACCAGAGGGAACAGAGATTTCTAAATTCAGCTACCTGCATCTGCCTACAGTGTCTTTTAGCAAACACCTCCAACAGAAAAATGACACCAATTAAGCATAATTATTAGGATTTAACAGAGCCATTTTTCTATCTCAGGGCCATTTTACTGTTCCAAGCCCCCCAGTTTCCTTTGTCCTTAGACGGGCCTCAGATCAGTAAGTTAAAGGTATATATTGATTGGTCTTTATTATGTGGGGGACGACTGCCTTATTAAATTGAAATTAAAGGCACGTCTAGGGAAAAGTTCATTTTAAGTGCCAACTCAAAAAAACTCCGAGACATAAACAACAGGCAAAGCTGAGGCTTTGCACAACAGAAGGCTTGGGGACAGGAACTGAGCTGAAAAGGAAGGCACACGTTTTCTGAAAGAATAGGGTAATAAGCTCAAGGATGCAGATTTTGACAGAATCTGCCCTGAATTTGTGGTGTCTCCTGCCCCAGAACAGGCACTGAGGAGGGAGGGAAATGTAATTATAAATTAAACATAATCAGGGATGCTCTGGGATATTGTTACACACACACACACTCTTTTCCTAGGGGTATTCAGCTCTCTGTCAATGAATAAAAAGCCTCTCTGATTATTCCGAAGGTTAAAAAGGGTGATGGGGTTGAGTGTCTGTGTGTACAAATGCTGTTGCTTAGATGCTCTCTAGCCTTCTGGCTCACTTTGCTCTTTCCCCTCCCCCCCTTCCCTCCTCCTCTTCCTAGGACAAGACGAGCGCCCTGAGCCTCAGCAATGTGGCAGGCGTGTTCTACATCCTGATCGGGGGACTTGGACTAGCCATGCTGGTTGCCTTAATCGAGTTCTGCTACAAATCCCGTAGCGAATCCAAGCGGATGAAGGTGGCATCGTCTCCCCAGGCCTTTTTCCTACCCCATTCTGTAATACCACTGGGTTTCCTGGGAGTCCCCATACTAGAAAGGGTGGGGAGTGACAGGAGGTTGAGGTCAGTTTGAGGCAAGGGGCAGAAATCTGTGATGAGGAAGGTGACAAGAAAGGGGACAGCTTATGAGAAAGGAAGGAAGATGGGATGTGTCAGGTCTGGGAAACCACTGCCCTCGCCAGAGATGGGGTGGTGAGTTTAAAACTTAGGAGTCCAAATGGACAGTCAACACAGTGTGAGGCAAGAGTGGTTGCTACAGAAGTAGATTCTCCCTGAGGTTGCATTAACAGAACTATAGCTCCCAAAATAGGGGAAGAGGTATCTACCTTCTGCAAGATAGATAATCTTGCCATTCTTGGTGAATTAGGTCTTTTCTTAGCCACTATACTGTGATACAGATTTTGGCAAAGAAGATTAAGCAAATTAGCTAGATGACCCCAAACCACATCAAATATAGCTGAAGGCATATAACCAGAGAAGAGAAGAATTAGGGAGGATATGAGAGCTGTCTATAAAAATATGAAGACTTTTCAGGTAGAAAAAAAATAGACTAGTTCTATGGGGTCCCAAAGGGTACAACAAGAACTAATGACTAAAAGCTGTGGAGAACAGATGTTAACACAGTGAGATCTACTTTTCTTTCAGAGCCACCACAAAATGGGATGGACTGTCCCACTAAATAGCAAGCATCCCGTCACAGGAGGTATACAATTAGAGGAAGAGAAACCCTTGGGGAGGATAGAGATTCCAGTCCTCAAAGGGAGTTTAGAAAAAAAGGGCTTCAAGACCCCCTCACACTTCCTCATTTAGCTTCAATAAGAATATATTTATGCAAGTGTGAATATGTGAGCAACACCATGGGCAAGACATCACGACGAGACAGAGGACTGAGATGCGATCTGTGACCGTCGGCACTTTCAACAAAAAACCACACAGAAAAATTACTCAGTGAAGCAACTTATAAATAGGAAGGTCGATAGGAATACACAGGAGGGAATTAGAGAAGGCTTCCGGGATGAGGCAAAAATTAAGAGGAAAGATGAGTGGGACCAGACCAACAAAGGTAGAGAGAAAACACAGTCACTCTAAGCAATGTACCTCTAGGGCTGTGACATTGGCTTGACTAGACTAGGAAGATTCACTGGTAGGATTTGCTCTCCTAGAATGGGCCCTAAGAAGTCCATAGAAGCTCAGTACACCTACTGGGGAGTCACGACTACAGCCTCCTGCCTAGCCTCTCCCTGCCTTGGGGCAACAGCCCTACACATATCTCCAGGGTCACTCTTGGAGAAGACATGGCTGGACACTTACTTCCCCTGTTTGGAAACTCTGTATTCAGTTCTGTACACAGAGAATAGGAGTTGGAGGAGGAGGGCCTTATGTCCTGGCATTAAGACCTTCTGTCCTGGCATTCAACATTTCCACATCATGGCTCCAGCCTACTTTCCCCTCCCCAACAATCTGCTTTCCTTACATACTACGCACTCCAGCCACCCACCTCATGCTTCCCACCCATGCTAGCCTTCTTAATGCAGGCTAATCTCTCTCCCCATCTTCTGCCCACAGGGCCCATTTAAAAGGCAATTTAACTAAGATACGATAACAAGGAACAAGTAAGGGATGGTAGTATGATGGTTATTTAACCAGGGGACTTAGGAACACCTCATTCCTACCCTTGACCAGCTCACCCACTACCAGGTCTTCTCAGAAAGGACAAAGCAGAGCAAAAGCATAGGCCTCAAATTCTAAACCCAGGGTAGACCTCCAAGAAGCTTGGCAAACACAACGAGGTATCCTAGAACCTAAACAAAGATTTATTTGCCTATTCTATCTAAAACCTCAACCTAAATATTCTCATATCTTACCCTCCAAAGTGAGGAAAGGCCACTCTGGAGGCAAAGAGTGGAACAGACAAAGAGCTAGGTGAGCTACAATCTTTACAACCCTCCAAAACCTTCCACATGGACTGTGACCCAAACCAAGGGCCCAGGACTGGCCCAGTCCACAACGCAGGATCTCCTTCTCACTGCTTCCCTAGAGCACAGTGCATCTGGTGGTCTGAAGCACGGACTCTAGAGACTGAGTGAGCATAAACCCTGCCTGCTTCACTTGTTAACTGTGTCATCTGGGACAAGTTCCAGTAGCTCTCTGAGCCTCATTTTCTGTAAAATGGGCCTAGTGGCAATACATATCTCCTAAAATTGGTGTGAGCTTTCTTTGAAAAATATAAAGGGGTTGGCAAAATGCCTGAGTCATGATAAGCTGTCAGTAAATAACAATACTAACAATGATAACTAGGATTTATAATAATATTTCCTATTAATGACCAGCCACAGTCTTCTTAAGACTTCTTTTATTGCCCCTACTTACAGGTCCTAGGTTTTTTGAGCTATATAGTTTGTAAGTTCCTGAAGGTAAGAAGCTGCGTCTAATTTCTCATTGGACATCCCACACACATAGGGTAACTATTAGTAAAATTAATGTGGAATTGTAACCCTAAAGAGAAAACCTCAAGGCTGAGGTGATGCATGGGGGAGAGCTGCTATCTGAATAAGCAAATACAACCATCAAGACCACCCAGCCTAGAAGCACAGACAACATCATCCAAGCTGGTTCTGGCTCCGTCTGTGCTCATAAAATCTGATGAGAACAGGCATCCACCAAGCAGGAAGTGCCTGGACTTCTGGCCCTTCCAATGGGATCACCGTGTTCCACTAATCATGGTCAGTGTCAGGTAATGGTACCAGGGTGGCTCAAGACTAGGATCCTCTTAAAACTAGACAGATGACTTTTACCACCAAAGTCACAACATTCAGGTTAAGAGAATACTTAGAGGAGGCCACTGAGTCAGGTCATAACTTCTTGGGGACATTGGTACCCTTCCCTTTACAAAGATGTTGAATTTCTCAGAAACCAATGCCAAGGTCTCCTAGAATCATTCATCCAAGGTCTTCCGCCATGATATTTTATAGTTAATTCCACTGGTTGGCACAACTTCTGCCCAGTTCACCAAGGCTCCTAATAGAATTTTTAATCTTCCAACTGCAGAAAAGATACTTCTACTATCTTTATTGATCAACCCAACCCTTCATTTTTGAAGCTCCATCAGCTTCTCTCTTATCCAAAGGAGAAAAGTAAAATACCATCTACCTGCCTCTCAGACTTCACAGCTTTGCAATTTTCTTCATTATTCTGTGATTAGCCTTCCCCAGAGGCAGTTAACTCTTTACAGACATGGGGCCTCCACCTCACACAAAGGACCCTGTTAACAGTGTCATGGGCCTTTGGTCAGAACCTTGCACAAAAAATCAATCTTGGAACACTGAAAAAAGAAAAAAAATAATAAAATAAAATAAAACAGTTAATAACAAACATTAAAAAAAAAAAAAAGAGCCTTCTCTCTTATTCCTTTCCTTGATCACAGTGTTTGGCCAACTTTAAGGCTTTGAGCCTCTAAACATAGTTCAGGGCCAACCCCTAATTTCTCAATAGTAGTTAGGGAGCCCTTCCTCACTGTGCATGGAAGAGAGAAAAAAGAAAGGAAGGGGGTAGAAAAGGGGAAGAAGGAGGAAAAGACGGGAAGAAGACATGTTTTTAGTAACTTCCATGTTCAGAGTGCTTTAAATACATTTTTTAAAGATTTTATTTATTTATTTGATAGACAGAGATCACAAGTAGGCAGAGAGGGAGGCAGAGAGAGAGGGGGAAGCAGGCTTCCCGCTGAGCAGAGAGCCCCATGTGGGGCTCGATCCCAGGACCTTGGGATCATGACCTGAGATGAAGGCAGAGGCTTTAACCCACTGAGCCACCCAGGCGCCCCTATATACAGTTTTATTAGCCTGGTAACGTGTTGTGCTTGCAGTTATACAGATGAAGAAATAGGGGTTCAGAGAAGCTAAGGAGCTTGTCCTAGGAAGGTCACACAAGCTAGCAGCTGGACAAACAGAATTAGACTTCCAACACAGGAACAGATCCTTGTGAGCACCTACTATGTGTCTCCTCCAGCAGCAGTCACAGTGGATAGATAAATAAGACACAGCCCTATCCTTAGGTTTTCCTCATGTAGTTGTTGAGGCCATCCATTATAGGTCATCTTTTGCTTGTGTGTTGTCGAGTCCCTTTCCCTTCTGACATGTCACACAAGCAAGACACACAGCAGGTGTCACAGGCAGAGTGGGAAGGCACCCTGGAGGCATTCCTTCCACAAAGACATACTGAGCACCACTGTATGCTAGGCATTGCTCAGCACTGGGGACACAGTCAGGAACAAAACCGACATAGCTTCTGTTCTCAGGAAACTACAAGTGTGATGGGAAGACAGAAAAAATATGTATACATTTACATGTTCAATGAGGGTTTGAACAAAAATGCTGGCGCTGTCAAGTCCTGATCAGGGAATGAGGGTTGGGACAGGTCACAGGTGTTCCCCTGAGAAACTGATGTCTAGCAGAGTTGAAACGTGGAAGGAATTAACCAGGGGGAGAGAGTTGCCTGCAAAGGGTGCACGTGTGTCAGAGACCCAAAGACTACAACTTTTGCCCAGAAATAGGAAGAAGTCCAGGATGACCAGGGCCCGGGAAGACTGTGGGAAGAACATGAGAGTTGGGGACTCAGGGAGGGACTTCAGACAACTTTTCCATTGAGCAGAATCTGAATGGTCATATAGTAGCAAAAATACACAACCCAAGACACAGTCCAGACTGAAGTCTCAGATCCTCAGTGCCTCTCCTCTACCTGGGGAAAAAGACCAGAACTGAGTCCTTAGCTGATATCAAAGATAACCAGGGTCTGTATTACTGCCCACTTAGCTCCCTGTAGAAACTAACTGTGTGTATGACACGAGCTGTGGTTAAGCCACAGCAGCTGAGGTTTGCATGCTTCCCTGGAATCATCAACCAGCTGGGAGACTTGGAATGCGGGGTGCATCCTCCGCAGCGGGCGGTCACTCTGGCTTGTAGCACACGTGCTAGTAGGAGGTCATCACTGAGGTCTGAGCTCTCATTAGGGTGTTCTAGGATGGGCGGCGGCTGGGAGACTTTTCTTAGAAAAGCAAGTGGCTGAGAAGTTAGGATATAACCACAGAATAATGAGTCTCTGAAGAGGCAACTTGGGGGACTTTGAGGTTGGACTTTTCACTCACACTTTTCTCCGTGAGCATCAGCTTCAAACATACTGTAAAGATGAACTTTAAGAATGGCTGGTACGTCAAGGATGGACAAGGGAGAACTGCATTTTGCAGAGGCAAGGGGAAGAATGATATGAGCCTATGACAGCTTAGCTACAGGGGGCACAATTAGGATGTCATCCACTTTGACTTTAGGGGACAGATAACTCTAACCTTAAATCAGTCAATCATAAGTCCTCAGTTTCTCTGTAGAGTGAAGGATATAAATATCAACCTTGCTTGCCTATTAGAATTACCTGAAGAGTTTTCAAAAATCCAGATGTCCAGGCCATACACTACACTTAGTAAGTCAGCATCTTGGAGGGTATGTCTCGGACATCAATGTATTTCCACCAAAACTCTCCAGAGAACTCCAATGTGCAGTCAAACCTAGGAATTAATGAGCTAGTCATTTTTAGCATTGCTTTCTACTCCCAAGTTCTGACTCTATTCATCTCTTCTCCTAAGATCCCATAAATGTGTTATAAAGGAAGCCAGTAAGAAGGTAGCACTCATTGTCGATGGGAGGATGGAGTCATTGACCACAGAGAAGCCCTCGGCTTCCTGGAAAACCACTTCTGAGTGGTATGGATTTGGAGGGTTTTAGCTACATGCCCAGCTAAGTTATATCAGACCAATACTGATCTGCCACCAATCTTCTCCTTTAAGATAAATTCATCAAATACCACTAACCGCAATGGAATATTATGGGAATATATGAGACCTTTTGAAAAACAAAGCCCAAGGTGATCTGTGTGAGCTTTAAACTTTATTTTTTAATAAAGGGATGTGGCAGAAAAAAAAAATCAAAGAAGATAAAAACATTCCAGGCTAATCCACAGAAGGTTCCATACTTCCCTCACACACAAGTGAGAACCAGTAACCATTAATTCCTTGGGTTTTCTTTTCACCTTTCCCCCATAGAGCATCACAGTCATATTTATTTGGCCTTCACTTAGAAGAATGCAATCAAGGTCATACTTCCTCTTGAGTGGAAGACAATGAAAACAGAATGTAAATAAATCAAGACTGGAGGTTTGAGAAGGCAGAGCCAGTATGGGCAGAGCATCCTTTGGGGCAAATCTGTCTGAATCAGGAATTTCAAAAAGAACCCTTAAAAACATTATCAGAACTGCCAGTAGTAAGAGGAGACTCTCAGCATAGTACAGTAGAAACAAAAATTAGGTCAAACTGCTGTTTAAGTCTGTCTGGCCACCAGAGATTGTCTGACTTCTCTGATGGCTAGAATCATGGCAATATGCAAAGGAGAAAGCACATAAACTTTCTGAGAAGGGTCCTGGGTGGTTGGCTTTTTTTAGACAAATGTAAAATATCTATTAAACATCTATATACTGGACACTATAGGAGACTGCTAGGGAATGGGAAGAAATGAACCTTGCCTTCTTCCAGAGAGCTCTCTTAAGACAAAACCTACATTAGCAGAAGCAGAACCATTATAAAAGCATGCATAATGTAGGAGTACCGAGGCTGGGCGGGGGCGAGGGGCCAAATACTTGCTAGTACAACCTAGAACATCTTCAAGAAGGAGGTGAGAACAGAATGAGCTTGAAGGATCAGTAGGATTGGTCTCAGAAAACTCTCAACTCATAGATAATTCTTCTTTATGTTGATTCCCAAGAAACCAACCCCCACTTCAAAAATTCTATGGTATCACTTAATGGGAGATTAGAAATGACAGGAAGAGAGAAGGGTTTGGATTTCATGTCATGAAGCTTCTTTCTCCAAAGGAACTTAGAACAGAACCCTTCCTCTTATCTAATAATATATGGTTTTAATTCCAGGTTGTGGTCTGGAACATTGCACCTCACCCGTCTGATCCCAGGGTGATCACTGAAGTCCTTTTCGTATCTAGAATTCTAATATTCTGGAAATCCCAAGCTTAGCAGCGCTGATTTGATGTGTCAGTCTGGAAGTCAGATTATACCTGCTGGTGGCGAAACAGCTGACATGCAGATAATCTTTGGAATGTATTCTTTCCTTTAGCCCATACTTCTTTCCAATTACATTTTGAATATTAGTCAAATAAGTCCTCCATTCCCATTACACATGCTACTAGAGGTAGGATAGGATTTTTCCTGAAGTAAATCAGAGGTAGTTTTAAATTTTAACAATAACACACTCCTTTAAAAAAAATTTCAAATAATTTTTCATGCAGTAGCACTGTTCTTGCTAATAAAATTCTGCAGATGCATAGATAATCACATTTTAAAAACATGGAGATTTAAAAGTCTAGAGAGGTAAGGAGATACACGCAAGGTCATACAACTAGTTCATGTCAGAACCAAAACTAAAATCCCAAGTTTCCTCAACTTTTCCACTTGGTAATATTGCAACATTTATTATCTTTAATACTACCATGGACAGAGTCCATCTTTAGAAATCATAGAATATAAGAGCTAGAAAGGATCTTAGTGACCACCCAGTCCAACATACCTCATTGCACAGAGAGAACAAGAGATCCAGAAAGGAGATTAGACCCGTCCAGAGCCACTCAGCAGTTTTGGGAGTTTGTGGGAAGCCAAGGTTAGCATTCAAGATAAGGAGAAAAGGCAGATGGGGAGGAGAAGTGGGGGGAGATTTTAAGGCCAGCATTGACTCATTCTCCTTGCCAACCACTGCCAAGGACCTGGGGAAGAACCCCCGGTCCTCCTGAAAAGGGTTTCTGTTTGATCCCACAGCAATCCATCAATGAAGCCATACGGACATCGACGCTCCCACGTAACAGTGGGGCAGGAGCCAGCGGTGGCGGGAGTGGAGAAAACGGCCGGGTAGTCAGCCACGACTTCCCCAAGTCCATGCAGTCAATTCCCTGCATGAGCCACAGTTCAGGGATGCCCTTGGGAGCCACGGGATTGTAACTGGAGTAGATGGAGACCCCTTGGGGAGCATGCTCAAGCTCCCCCAGTTCCATCCCAAACCCTTCAGTGCCAAAAACAATAAAACGAAACGCAACCGCCACCAACCACCATGACCACAAGGAAGATGATTCAACAGAACTTCCTGAAGAATTGAAAAATCATTTTGCCGTCCCTTTTCCTTTTTTGATGTTCTTTCACACTTTTCTGTTTGCTCATTGAGGATGACGAACAACACTGCCCTGCAATGAGGGGAGAATAATGCTAATAGTCCTGTGTCTCTGAAACGGAGTCACGGGAACATTAATGAGGAAACTGGACTGTTTTCTTTTATTCGGTTGTTAATATGTCTTATTGTGCGTGATATTTTTTTTCTTACTAATATCCATGGTTTGCAGGTTCTTTTAGGCCCCTTCCTCCTCCTGGCTTCTTACTCCCAACTCCCTCCCCACGTCTCTTCGGTTTTCAGATTGGAGATTAAAGATTCATTCTACCATACAAGCAAGCAAAAGGAAAAAAGCAACTTTCAAACTAATTCACCACTGGAGCTCTCTAAGTTACCCTCCGTTCCTCAGCTGCAAGCCATGGATGAGGATGCATACTGCTGAAGGAGTGGACTGCCTTCCCCAGGAAGGGCACTTCCTAGGCCCTGATATAGCTGAGGACACGGAAGAGAAGCAGTTCAGACCAAGGGTGGTGGAGAGGGCAAAGGCAGATGTGCAGTCAGAGAAGGACGCAAGAAGTTATTGCTGGAGGCTCAGAGAAAGCTTCCTTTAATGTGTAACAGCCATCCCACAGGCCTTAGATGGAATGGTATGCTGTCTTCACAGAGTCAACCTCAGTGCTGAGAAGTATGTCTTTCTGCTATGCTCAAGTCCAAAAGCACTCCGCTAGCTGAATTGGCCTCCTGAACCAAGTACAGCCTTGGAAATAGCTGAAAGCCAGGGAGATACCGTCCATGATTTTCACTTTTCATTTGCTTGACATCTGAGCAGGAACCCCACTGTGGAGTAGACCCTCTCTTCAGAGCTTCTGATATGGGACGAAATGCTATGCAAACTAAGTACAAAATAAAGGATGGAAGAATTTTGGAAGAGGAAGCGTCATGCAAGCCCATAAGCAAGAGTACTTTTCATGGTGTGCCCTGTCCTAGGATTCAGAGACCAAATATGAAGCTTAGGGTTTTGCTGACCTGGAGAATATGGATTTTCATGTCCATTCGAAAGTGTTTTAGCATGTGGCCAGGTAACATTCTGTCACTTTAGAAAGTAAAATGCCCAAGGATGAGTAACTTTAAGGAAGACAGGAAGACAAATGAAGCTGATAATGACATTGGGGGACCTTAAGATCACTGACCCCAACTTCTAAGAAGGCTGACCTTCCCCCTGGCTAAGACAGAATGAGGATGTATTAGTCCAATACCAGACTCAATATGCCCATGATTGTGACTATAAAGCTGAACTAAAGCAAGATTGGAGAAATGACAGGGTTCATGGAGAGAAGCCCAGGCTGACTGCAACTTTAGTTGGGAGCGGGGTTCCTGGCACATAGCTTTCTTGGAGATCCCAGCTCTCATTCTTGGTGCAATTGGCTTCCAGCTGTCCAGCAGCCACTCTCCTAGGTGCATGATTCAGTGTGTGCCATGTGTCTTTAGCTTTTATTGATGACCATGTTCTGGCTTGTTTCCTTACCCCCTACTTCTATCCAGTCTTCTCTGCTAGGGGTTATTATTAGCAACTGATGAACTAAAGGTTTGGAAGCCTACCAACAAGTAGGTGCAGCATGACTGGCTTCATCTGTGGACTCTCTCAGTGGACACCCACCATCTCTATGTGTCTCCCATTCTCCTAATAACAGCTGTAGCAAAGAACCATCCCCAAATCAAACTCTTCACTCTTTCAACTCAAGTGCTGTCCAGTCTCTCACGTGTCAGTGTGGGCATGGTACGTGAAGCAGGACCGTCAAGATGGATTTTTACCTTTCACTACTGCCAGCTGATGTCCTCCCCATCCCCTGCCCTCCCACCAGATTTTTTTCAGCTCGTAGCCTACCACTGCAGAATCTGATATGACCCACCATTAGGGAGTACATTTCAGAGGAGTTGGGGATAACCTTATTACTATCAACATGCTTCAAAGACCTTTGCCTTTGGTAAAATGCCTCTCCAGCCACTGAGCTCACCAGTAACATGATCTGAGAGGGAGAGACCATCTAAGCTAACAACGAGGGTCTATGTTGTGTGGGGTCCAAGACTCCCGAGGAAGAAGGTTTTTATCAATGGAGGGGTGACGGGGAAAACAATAGCAAGAAAAAAGTTAACTTGTATTATGTATTTTTACTACACTTTTCTTAAAAATAGAGCAATGGGAAAACTCTGAAAGAGATTGACATTTTTCTCAACAGGAATCCATACTTAACAGTTCTGGCTTTCATTAAATTTTGCTCTTTGGTACCTGGGCCTTTTATTTAACATCTATATTTGTTTTAATTCTCTTAGCAGATGTGTGAAAGATTTTTGCTTGATCAAACACTAAATATTTTGGTTCCTGTTTTTCTTTCAAGTAGCCAGGGTTTTTTGGTTTTTTTTTTCTTTTGGTATTTGCATAAAATGAAAATATCACCAAGAATTAAATCACTGTGGATCCATTACCTACTTTTCATATTTGTCCATTCCATTTTTGTGCCATTTCTGAAGCCAGAGGTCTAGAGGTTATGTTATTTCCTCATTGCTGAACCTAAGATTAGTACATTTTTAATGGTAACCACCATTCCTGATTCATAAACAGCTCTCAAATAAGTCATTTCAGCCAAACTAGTTCACTCCCGAGTTACTCATTCAAATAGGATAACCAAAAAAAAAAAAAAAGGAAAAAAAAGGCCAAGTGATAATGGTTTCCAAAGGCCACATTTCCACTTACATGGGGGGCAAGGTTTGACATACAATGGTCACAGTACTAGAGAACTGGATGGCTCACGGGGTGGGTCTTCCAGACACCCCCAAACTGGAGCCTAGATATCTGTGATGTGCAGAGTTCCAACTAAAACCAATGTAGACCATGCTTAAAAACACACAGTCTTGGTCCCAGACCCACAGTACCCTTTCATTTTTGCCTGAAAGTTTTTCTTTCATTCCAGCAAGAGTGAAAGATCCTTTCTATAAAGGATCTGACATTGGTTGACATTTAGATACTGATCATTAAGAACAGCTTCAAATGTTTTCTTTCCCAAGGAATTTTGCATATTAACAAGGGTCAGAGGCCTCAAATAAATGAACGAAGTTCTAATTGTGGCCTTTCAGGCAGTAACTACCATCTCTGTGGTAAAGGGCTGAGGGAAGGGGAAGAAGCTAATGGACTTGTGTGAAGCTCCAACAATCGTTTGGACTCACCTGCAGTCACCTGAAGCACCCAGGTGCCTCTGAATGAAGACACACGTTAACAGCAGCTAACAGGCAGAGAGAACTCATCTCGGTCACCTCACTTTCACGTAGTTAGGATAATGATCCTAACAGCTATCAGAGCACGGGTTACCATGTATTAAGCACTTACTCTGTCAAGCACACTTCATAGCTTCTATATCATGACAGTGGCCCTCTAAGGAAGGGCTTTATGGAAGAGGAACTCAGGCTTTAAAAGATGACATAACTTGGGACGCCTGGGTGGCTCAGTTGGCTAAGCGGCTGCCTTCGGCTCAGGTCATGATCCCAGCGTCCTGGGATCGAGTCCCACATCGGGCTCCTTGCTCCGCAGGGAGCCTGCTTCTCCCTCTGCCACTCTGTCTGCCTGTGCTCGCTCGCTCTCTCTGACAAATAAATAAATAAAAATCTTTAAAAAAATAAAAAATAAAAAAACAAAAGATGACATAACTTGCTCACACTCCTGGAAGTGACAGAGCCAGGATGTGAACTGGGTCTGCCTAAATCCAAAGCCTTTACATCACCCATCTACTCCTAAGCAGGTCATGACGCATCACGGCCAGGAAAATAACGGGCAAACAGTTCTCTACCTTCCTGTAATGCCAAAGTAACTGGGGGCGGGGATGGCTGGTTAAGGCTATACCTGCCACAACTTTGGGAAAGCCAGCCTGTCTTTCTGGGTATGAGAGATCACTAATCCAGACAGGATGGCAAAAAGGGAGAAGAGGAGAAAGAGTTACTTTTAGTCCCTTTAAAATAGATCCAGGTTAGGGAGCAGCAAGCCTGTTGGAAAAGGGACAGAGAAGCAGGTCGCCTGCACAATGGTTGATCAGCCTGGAGAAGATCTTCAGGGTTGTCCTGGGGAAAGCAGAGCTAGCTTTCTGTGTGGCCAAGACCGGGATCCATTCTGGGAAGTACAGGGCAATGAACTTAGCCTCAGCTACACAAAGGAGTTCCTAACAGTCACAGTATCCTCAGAGTATATTAGACTGCCCCTGGAGTTGAGACAAACCCTTGTAAAGGAGATGCCACAAATGTGAAAGTTGACATACATATCCACTAATTTTCCTTACTTTATCTTGCATTTTTTATAGCCCTATTCAGGTTATCTGGTCAGTAGCACCCTAATATACACCCAGAGAGGGTCAGCAATGCCCTACAGAAATGAGGATAGGTATCTTTCACTGAAATGTTAAAACTCAACTTGTCTTAATTAAGAGACAAAATGGCAAGTTCCTTCCTTACCAAGTGCTAATATTCTATCAAGGAAAGAATGTCTAGGCAGTACATTCCTACCCCACTTTACAGATAAGAAAATTGAGGTTTTGAATAAGAAGCTACCTTCTTTTTTTGTCAGATGAGTTCTTCTCTTCCTTGGGACTACAGATAATTGACCGTGGGGTAACCTGCATTCTGCTGTTAGTCTGGCCACTGACAAATAATCTTATTACAGTGCTTTGTGATTTTTAAAAATGTTTTGTTTTCTTGACGTTTCCAGATCACACCATGAATAAAGAAGCAATTTGCTATAGCAGAAAGGCCTAGATTAGGATTCACAATACCTGACTTCTTTTCCATCTTCCTTTACAACCTTGGACAAGAAAATTAACTTCTCTGAACCTCATTTTTCTCATCAAAGAAATGGGATATCTGGTGGCAAAATAAGCCGTGATCCTAGACCCCTACCTGCACATTGGAATCGCCTAGAGAACTTTAAGCAAACCACCAACGCCCAAGACTCATGTCCAAATGTGGTTTGTCTGAGCTGAGGCTGTTGTCAGTGTACTGGTGTAGTCTGGTTTTGTTTTCAACTCTCAGGTGATTATAATGTGCAGCCAGGATTGAGAACCACAACAATTCTGTCAGCCTGGGTAACAGAGAAAATGTTCATGAAGACATCTTTGAAAATTACAAAGAACTATATTAGGGTTGTTTGTCAATGGCCAGACTAACATCAGAACCTGGGTTACCTGATGGAATCAAATCTCCATGGTCCCAAGAGAAAAAGCCATCATATTTATCTAATAAAGAGGAGGAAAAGGCACAGTCCCTGACTTGGGCTTTAAACATTCCTTTACCCCTTAAGCATGTCAGTTATAACATTCTGCTGAGGGAAGCGAGAGAGAGGATGTTAGAGATAAGATAACAATTAGGAGAGATACCTCCTCAGGAAAGGGTGTGGTAGGGGGACAACTTTGTCAAGTAAGTCTGTTTCAACACAGCCAGTTATTTTCCAAACTGGGAAACTACTTGGCTCTTTCCATTAGAAACACCAAATCCCACTACCTGCATTTTTAACACAGGCCACTGGAAAGCACTGCCTACCAGCCTCATCCTCCATGGGCACTCTGAATCCTACTGGGACAACTCTAACTTCTCCTCAATACCGCACTTGGCCATTTTCACAGGACCACAAGGGAGGAGAGAACGGACGTTTGCTCTGCACTAGGCACGCCAAGTAAGATGCTAGGACAAACATCTCATTGAGTCCTCACAATAATCCTGTGAGGTGGGGGTTTGTCACCACCCTTTTGCATAAAAGGAAATGGAAACTCAGAGAGGTTCAGAACCCAGGGTCATGCAGCCAATCAATGATTTGACCTTCCTTCCAATCCCACTCTCTCTTCAAGGTCACTATCTTTTCACTTTACTTGACTGCCTCCTAAGCTTTCACCACATTACAGAAAAGCACTGGACTAAGATTGAAAAAATTATTAAGCCCCTTTCCTCCATCACTGCCAATTTATGGTGTGACCTTGGGAATATATTTCCTACTCTGGGCCTCAGTGACCTCATTTGTGAAACGAGAGAAGGGGGAGTCATCTAATTGGTCTCTAAGTTCCCTCGAAGTTGTAGCCTGATATCAATGATTGTCAAGCAGAGTAGATTTTGTGCCTCCGGGGACATCTGACACAGTCCGGATGTTGTCCGGTGTATTTTTTGTTGCCACAATTGGGGGTAGAGGTGCTAGTGGAGTTTAGTGAGTAAAAGCCCTGTGATGCTGCCCAAGTCCTACAACACACAGGGCAGCCTCCCACAACAAGGAATTATCCTGCCCAAAATGTCAATAGTGCTGAGGTTGAGAAACCCTGTCTTATATAATTAGAGCATCGCAATAGCATGTTGTGTATGGATGATGGCAGAACAAGGCTGAATAATAAAAGGTTATAGGATCCGAAACCAGGTGAACCATCAGGGAAGATGAACAGTTACAGGAATTTAGTCAAGGAAGAAACTGAGTTCAGGGAAGTGAGCTGAGGTCGGAAGCATTGGGCCCACAGCATAAATCTACACAGCTCAGAGAAGCTGAGGCTGGGGATACAACCAGGCTGCCAGAACTACAGCTGTGGGCCGGGAGGTAGTAGGGGCTCTGCCTGCAGAAGTGGCTTATGCTGTGCCCCGTCTCTTTCTGCAAGTGGCTCCGCAGCTAGAATCTGTTGGGAGGCCTCCAGGTGAGCCCTACCCAACCCCCACTTATCCCACTGGATATGCTTCATTTCTAATCGAGAATATGCACTCTTTCTTCTAACAGACAGAGGTAATGAGTGCCCATTTCCACAGGTAGATGTCATGGGGAATAAGGAGACAAATAATGATAGCCCTGTGTCTTCCAGTGTTGACAGAAAGAAAAAAGAAAGTTCATAAACACTATTAAGTATAGCACAAGGTCAAAGGTAGATGGAAAAAGTCAAAGTGCCTGGGTCCAGTCTTCCACATGCCACTCACCATCTTGTGTCCAGCCTTTAAGAGAGAGACTCTGAATAGATGATATTAGCTTCCCCCCTCCTTGACCACTATTCTCCAACCACCCAGCATCTGTTCTGTTCCTCAAACATGCCATGCTTAGCTCCATCTCAAGGCTCCTGCACGTGCTGTTTGCTCGGCTTGAAGCTTCCCTCACTTAGATCCTTGCAAGGCTAGCTCCTCAACTACATCTTAGCTAAAAATGTCATCTCCCCCAGAACATCCTTCTCTCTCCGCCCCACACAGACCAACTCTGACATCACTCAGAATCACGTTACTCATCACCACCTAATAATATCTTGTTTACCTGCTTCCTGCCTGGCCTCTCTCCATCTAAAATATGCACTCACAAGACCAGGGACCCTGTTGCCTCAGCACAATGCCTGGGACACAATATATCCTCAATCGATACTTATTGAATGACTTGATGAATGAGAGAGGAAAAACTGAAATGCCCTTTAGTGCCCAAAGGAGGCAGAGATCTTTTCTACCTGGGGAAATAAGAGAAGGAGGTGATGACATTCTTAGATCGCCTTTGTAGGCACTACACAGCAGAGACAGGAAAGAAAGCATTCAAAGCATGGGAACACAACAAGCCAGAGCAAGAGGGCAGGAAGAGGCAGGGTCTGTCTGGGAAAGGGGCAAGTACCCAGTGCAGCTGGCACCACATGGCTAGGCAAGCAATGACGGAGCAGGCTGGACTGGGCGTGGGGCGCTTGTTTATTTCAGCGTGAAAGCAGGAACTGAAGTTGTGGGGGCTGAGGAAGAAATTCATCCAGGTATCAGGTACTGAGTTTAGCAAGAAACATATACTTGAGGCACCTATGTGCCAGGCACTGCACTCGGTGCCTCACACCACTCCCTTCATTTATTCATCACAGCAGTGAGTCTGTGAGGCTGAACTACCATCCCAGGGTCGCTCATGAGCAAACCGAGGCTCAGAGGTAGAAGTGGAAACTTAGCCACCTAGAATTTGTGTAATTCCTACAACACAGGAATTCTTACAACATCACAGGAAGCCATCTGACTGCATGACAATTAAAAAAAAAAAAAAGTCCCAGAAGGACAATACCAACAGGGGACAGACCTGCCACCTGCGGATGGCACTTCCCTCACCATACAGGTAGTCACCAGGGAAGGAGCTGGTGACTTTCAGGGCACCAATGGGTGTCATACCATAACACAAGGGATTCCAGGCCTGTCTGCAGCCAATAAAAGGAACCAAGATGGGTTTATAAATCAAGTCATAAAAATGAGGAAGGACAGGTGCTTTGTACCATATTCACCATCCCAGTTGTAGTAAAACATTCTCCTCAATCCTTGAAGGACCGTAGGTTTTTTGGCCCATGGGAAATGTTGGTAATAGTATCTTAAATGTATCCTGTGGCAGGGGATGCTTGGATGTAAAGATTCTAAATATGTGTGTGTCTGCATATGGACAATTCCCACAAGTAAGGCCACTACTACCAACAAAGAAAACAGCCAGCACACAACATGAGTCCAAAAATATCACCCTACAGGAGCTACATGGTACAATCATGAATGGTGATCAGCATTACCACTACCATCTGTGTGACATCTGCTCTGTCCTGATCATTTGACATCTATGGTCTGATTTCATGCTAACATGTCCTTGGGAAGAGAGAGTTGCATTTCCAGTGGGTAAATATTTTACCTAAATGAAAGAGAACTAAAGACATTCATATGGTAGGGACTTTAGAAATCATCCAATCATTATTTTATCCAACTATATTCCATAAAGAAGTGATACTGACGCCCTAGAGAATTACTGACCTGCTCAGGGTGGTGTAAGTTCCTGGTTAAAACAAGACGAGCTAGAAGCTAGTTCTCCTGGCTCAGAGTCTAGTAAAGAGAACTTTTTATACCCACACAACCCTAAAGCTCAATGTCTGCCTTTTCGTCTGACTCTATAGAGCTAGTTAAGTATACTTGGAAAAACTGGACCATGATCTGGAAAGGCTTCCTTTGGATCGAGGCAGTTAAAAATTGTTACCAGGATTAGTCTCAAATCTAAAGGAGGCAAATGGTAGGAATTCAGATTAGTGATTAAAATCTTCCCCAACCAAAACATTTTCTTGATGTTTATGTCCCCCAAATTTCTTATGCAGGACAAAGCCTTTTATTCCACAAAGTTAAGGTTTTTTAGAAATGTTCTTAGTAGGCAAGAACACCTGGCCAAGTCACACTGGGTTAAAATGTTTGTTATCAGGGTGCCCGGGTTACTCAGTGAGTTAAAGCCTCTGCCTTCAGCTCAGGTCATGATCTCAGGGTCCCAGGATTGAGTCCCAAATAAGGCTCTCTGCTCAGCAGGGAGCCTACTTCCTCCTCTCTCTCTCTGCCTGCCTCTCTGCCTACTTGTGATCTCTATCAAATAAATAAATAAAATCTTTAAAAAAATAAAAATAAACATAAAATGTTTGTTATCAGGTGTTCACCTGATACTAGTTTGTGATAAGAATAGTAAAGAGGCACTTGGAGAATACATTAGAGACACAGGAAGGTAAGCAAAGAATTCAGAATGCAAAATTAAAATCTCCTAAAGGCAAATGCCACAATTTTACAATTAGGAAGCCCTTGCTTTAATGTGACTACCTAAAAAGTAGTCACAAAGATATAGGAGAAATTATTCATTCAGCAGAGAAACCTGCAATTGGATATACATGGAGTTCAAGTGGAAGATTAAGCAGTTATCTAAACAATTCCAGAAGGAAAACATACTTAAAAAAAAAGAAACTTCATTACTTAGATCTTTTGGGAAAATAGAATTGTTCATTACCCTTTCCTTCCTCTTGCCATCATGATCACAAAAAAGAGTCATTTCGGTTTTCATTCAATAAAAGTGTGCTGTGACCTAAAGGACCTGTCTTTAGACATGAGCTCATTTAGGGAGGAAAACAAAAAGCAGCTGTTAATTTCATTTGATTGAGTAATCAGCTTAATGAACTGCTTAGAAACCATTTAGCAATGATATAAAAACTAACTTCTCAGCTATTGGAAAACCACTGGAAGGAAACCAGTGCAATACCGGCAGTAGCCATCCTGGGTTTTAAAGGTTGTCATCCCTTCCTTTGGGGAGCTGCTCCTACTACCATGAAATCAAGGAGTGCTGGTCGTGCTGCCAACCTCAGTACCCTGCCTTTCCACACACCCTTGGACCAGACAGGTATAGTCCCTTTCTGCCCTGGCCACAGTGACTGGCGTAGACATGATCTTGTGACCCAAATCAGGCCAATTAGAATCCTTCCTTGAGTTTGTTTGTTTGTTTGTTTGTTTGTTTGTTTTTTTAACCTGAAGTTCAAATGAGAAGGAGGTCTTTGCATTTTGAATCCAAGATAATATTATCCAAGGACTATCTTCGGACTCATGTGAGAAAGATTTTTTTGCAGTGGGAGAGAACAAAGCCAACTCACACCCAGGCCAAGATGCAAGATGGAAGAAAAGAGTCCTGATGTCACCAAGTGCCTGGACCCAGTTCCAGAGGCCAGTCCGTACCCAGATCCCCCAGGGGTGAGAACAGATCTCTTGCCTCTTCTGCCTAAGCTACTTTGAGTTAATCTCCATCTCTACCTACCAATCTTGATTCATCAACCTGTGACCAGCTAGAAACTGGATAATAACTAAGAAAAAGTCAGTAATTGAGGTCTAATCTGTGGTTTCTGTGGCTAGCAATGGTTTTAAACTGGTTTGACTGAATTCAGATGTTTCCTGTCCAAACCCATCTGCAAATACTGAGGCACCAATGTCACCATCCTGACTTCTATCAGCTTCCATTTTCCCCTGTGCTGTCAGGGCAAAGAATGTTTTCCTACGGACCTACCTTCTGAGGGATGCTGAGACTCTTAACTCACAGATAGCTAAGAGTTCTCTGAAAAAGATTTGGTATTAAAGAAGCAATAAGTAAGGTCTCAAAGGGGTTCCTCTCTGCACATAAAATTGTATTTTCTTCATCCTGTGAAAAGGACTATATTATCAGAGGATCTCTCTTGCCCTCTCTCCGCTCCCCTTCCCTCCCTCCTCCTTTCTCCTACTCCTCTTCCTTTTTCCCTCCCTCCCCTTCTCCCTCCTACACACACACACACACACACACACACACACACACACACTGCAGGGAGAAGGAGAGCTTTATTGTTCATGTTTATTTATTTCCTAAAGCAGAAACTGGACACCTACAGATAGCTCTCAACTTTGCATTAAATGCAGGGCCTTTGACGGAAAGAAAAACACAAAATGCATAAATCCCATGAGAACTTGAGGGAGGCAACACAGATAAATGAGAATACATAAAGAGAAAAACGGTAGAGGCAAACCATACTGACACACAGGCCAGCAAGGTCAAGTAGCAGTTTAGTACTTTCAGAAGCCCCTGAAAAATCTATTCCCACCCCATTGGCTCATACACAAAATTCCACCCGCTGTATTTAATGCTTTTACTTAGAGTGATGATTGCTCCAAAATAACCATCCTTCACAATGCCACAGAAGTCTGTAGCCACAACGCTCTTTCATAACTACTGCCTGTCTTGATTCATGGCAATGTCCTGAATGGTGGGTGGATAGAGACTATTACTCCCATTTTATAAATGAAAACTGAGGCTTGGGAAGATCAAGAGACTTGCTGAAAGGCACATAAGCAAAAGTGGGTGAGCTGGGGCTGAAAGGTGAGCTTCTTGACTCATGATCTCTGCACGCCATCAAATGAGAACCCCAGACAATTGCTGGTCCGTGATACCCCTTATGTGGCAGAAAAAAGTAAAAGCATGTACCAGCTAACTTGAGGATGTAACTGGCCAAGGGATGGCCCCACAAATAAGAGTAAAAAAGAAGGAAATGAATCATTGTTTTGCAGGAAGAGACATGCTAAATGGTGATCTCACGGGACAGATATTTTTGTTGCCATCACTCAAAATTTAAGGAGATGCAGAAAATTCTGCTCACCAGAATGCCTCAAGGAAAGCCTTCTCAATTGGAAGCCTTCTAAGGTGTTAACCAAGAGCTTTTTGCTTTCTTCTGTGGGACACTCAGAGACAGTGCTGCCATTATCCTTATCGCCTGTACTCTGTATTTTACACAGTGATTAAAAAAAATAATTAAAGAATATCAGTCAGAAGGGTCTCAGACTATCAACTTTCGAGGCATTAGGAGCTCTCGGTCAGGTACTTGTAACTTTCTATAAGCCAGTTCCTGTACCTGATAGCAATTCATATACTCCCTCTCTTTTAATGCCTATAAAAACGGAGTGAAAAGCAGGCATTACCTTTGTTTCCACCTGCACTGCTCAGAGAGGTTAAACAACCTGCCCTGTGTCACAGAACTGCCAACTGGTGCAGCCGGCCTACAGTTGAATATTTTCTGCCTCCTAACTCCTGTGCATCTCAACCTCGCAGAAAGATAAATGCTGAATCTTCCTTAAGAACCCAGAATTGTGACCTTGTAAACTAGCTTCTGATTCGTTTATCAGAAATGTGGATTTAAAATAAAAATCAGGTACTTATCACCCTCTTTTTTCTCCCATCTCACTAAAGACAGGGTTGTTGCAGGGCGGGCTGGAAAGATGTTTTCCACACATACAGCCTCATTCTAGCTTCACGATAACCCTATGAGGGGCACAGGGCAGGCACTCGTATCCCCCATTTTACAGATGAGGAAACAGTGGCTCAGAGGGATTTATGGGTTGTCCAAGCCCAACCCAGAACTCTTAACCACAGCCCCAGAAATCCTACTCTACCATCTCACCAAATCTAGCATGTGTTCAGTTCTCAATAAATTAATGAATTAATAATGGATGACTCAATTCAAGGACTGTATCTCGGAAGAATTGTGCTTTCATAGTCTCTACACGCAGCTCTGCCTGTCTCCTTGGCACAGAAAACCAAGATTCCATAAACAGTCAGATCTGCAGAGGCTCTGCCTCCTATGGACCCCCACAAGACAGGTGCCAATGGTGCCATTTTTTTTCACTTGACGGTCTCTACCCTCGAAGAGGTGATCAGCCCACCTGCAGGCTTGTTTGCATTTGCTCTTTTCTCCTCTGCCCCACCACTTGCTCCTTTCCTGCTGGATGGCATTCTGCCAGAGCCCACACTTCCCATCGCCCCTGCCTCTGGCTTCGGCATAATGAGCCACCCCTGCCCCGTCCCTCTCCCAGTCCAGCACAGCAGGATCCATGGCGGCAAGAAGCCCACATGGAATTCAAGTCAGAAGACTGCAGACAGATCAGACTCACTGCCCCAACCCCACAGAAGTGACACTCCTGCTGTTCTAATCTTATTACAAAGCTGTCGTCTTGCCTGTGCCAGGGAGGGCAAGGTGAAGAGAGATCGCAGATGTCCAGGACTCAGGATGATCATTTTCTACCTGATGAGCTAATCACGTGCAATTTCACAGAATCCTAGATTCTCGCAACTAAAACAACTAGAGGGCTGGGTAGGACGGGCACTAACACTTGCCTCTTGCCTGCGTACTTCCAGGAACATGGATACTCACCACTTCCTTCCAGGGAGCTGTGTCTGCCCTTAGCCTGCTCTGACTTGAAAATTGCAAGACATGGTTCTAGGCACTGGTTCTTGGCTTGCCCTCCCAAGTGTCCCCCTCTTCCCAAAGATCAGAAGGTAATTCTCACCTCCTCCTATCTTGTATGGCTCCAGATGAACATCTTTAGGGTCTCAGTAATAGATCATGTGATATGGTTTCCTCACTCTCCAGGGTCATGGCAAGGATCAGCTAAGGCTATGTGTGTGTATATGCATGCATTTTATAAACTGCAATATGCTACATCAGTTGTAAGGGAGCGTTTGTTTTACTATTACTCCCATAGTCTGTGTCCTCCTCTGCATTCTAGTGATGCCCCAACTTAGCACTTTACCCCCAAAATGTAGCCCCAGTTAGTTCAATGTCACCAACCCCACAACTTCAAGAGGAGAAGACAGAAGCTCATATTTGATTAGCACAATGTTAAACATTTTGCATTATTATACATTTAATCCTAAGAACCTGTGCTAGAAATACCCTGTGGTTGTCCTATTATAAATGAGGAGACTGAGGCCAAGAGAAAATATAATTTTCAATCTTGGGCAAATTACTTGCAGGGCAGAGTCAAAAGTGGGGTCTAAGGCTATGGGACCCCAGAACCTAACCCTCTAACCATGAGGCTAGAGGGCTTCAAAGGCCATGGTTCTGTTCTTTTCATTCATTAGGAGTTGAGACCTTTGAGAAAGGGTCTTGTCCCCAAGTAGGAAGTGGTCTGGGAAATGGCAGGGGGGACGCAGTCAGTTATGGAGGGTCTCTGTCATTGTCATTCTCCATGGCTGGAGCTCAGCCAGGACACAGGGTACTGAGGAAGCCCTACACCTGCACGTGGCTCATGTTTTCTTGAGGAAGTAGGAGTTGGTCATCAGTAAAGGCATGAAGGTCTGGTCTCCACTGTGCTGAGTCCTAACTCTTCTCCAAGACCACTGAAGGAGTCAGTTCTGAGGAGCGCAAAATCACAAAACTCAAGCTCCCTCATGTTTGAGATGAGCTAAAAGCAGGCAGCACAGTAGCTAGAAGCGGGGATACTCTGCCTTGTGTTCAAATCCTGACAGTTGAATGACACTGGAAAGTCAGTTAATTTCCCTGAACCCCTGCCCTCTCATCTAAAAAATGGGGACAACCATGCCTTGCCACAAAAGGTTAACTAAACAACCTCAAGCATGTAGAACACTTAGCACAATGCTGGACCCACTCTGGACCTCATATGTGACAAATGTCCATCATGACGACAAAGGGGGAGTTCAGCAGCTTCAGTGTGGCTTTTAGCTTTCAAAAGCCATTTTCATTTAGAAATGAAATGGAGGAAGAACAGGGAGGGAGGAAGAGCTCTTCCCCCAAACTTCATAATTTGACTTTTCCTCAATTGGCTCTCACGCAAAAAATAAATACATAAATAAAAACATAACTTTTGTTTTGTCCAAATTCCTATTTCACAAATAAGGAATGGAGTCCCACAGAAGGATTAGGACTTAATCCAATGTCACAGAGCAAATGGGTGGCAGGAAGCCTAGAACTCTTACGCCTTCCCTGGTATTTGTTTCCAAGACCCAGGATCCTTGAGGGAGACTGAAGAAATTAGGAGGAGAAACGGAGGTGGGAAATCTGCCACCCTGTGATGAGCAAGGCAGTGTGAACTGATTACACAGGCCGTTTCTGCCCATGACCAAGCGTCCCCACGGAACCAGCTGGTCTGCGGTTATTGGGGCTGGAGGTGCTGAAACCACCCTCTCTCGTCCTGGGCCACTCAGACTGGCATAAGCAAGTTAGCATGGAGTCTCCAAATGATACAAACAATCTGCACCTAGAGTCAAAACCCAAAATGAGTGATTTTGTGCCAAAGCCAGGACTAAAATGCAGGTCTCCTAAATATTCCAACCAAGGGATTTACCAATCTAGACCACTACTCTGTTTTTATATTTTTTTAAGGCATTAATTCTTAGAAGCACTTTCAGGTTCACAACGAGAATGAAGGCACAGAGATGTCCCACATGCCCCTTGCCCTATCTTTTATTGATGGGGTATCGAAGGCTAGAGTCTAGTCTTCCCCCCTGGCAACACCTGCCTGCAGTGACGTACATTTGGTCAGCTCATGAACATACAGTGACACATGCTTATCACTCAAATCCATAGTTCACACCGGGGTTCACTGTGGGTGTTGTACCTTCTAAGAGTTTGGACAAATGTTGAATGGCATGTATCCACCATTACAGGGTCCTACAGAATAATTTCTCTGCCCTAAAACTCCTCTGCAGTCTGCCTGTTCATCCCTCACCCTGCCGCCCTTGGCAACCACTGACCTTTTTACTGTCTCCAGTATTGCCTTTTCCAGAATGTCGTGGTGCTGGAATCCCTCAGGGCCCGGTTCAGATTGGCTTTGGCTGCTCTGGTTTTTATTGCTGTTACAGACTACACCAAAATTTAGTATCTTAAAACAATGAGGTTCTGTGGGTCAGGAATTTGAACAGGGCACAGCAGGGACAGCTCTTCTCTGCTCCGTGGTAAGACTCAAAGGCTAAGTGTGACTCATAGATGGCAGGCTGAAATCATCTGGAGGCTCCTTTGGCCTCTTATCTGGCCCCTGCATTGGGATGACTTGAAGCCTAGGATTGCCCCTTAGGGAGCTCCCCCATAGCAGAGGGGTTCGTAGGACTCACAGAGTTTCAGGCTCCAAGCATGAGTGCTGCAAACAAGGCATTTCCTTTCATCGCCCTCCCTTGGCATCACTCCTGCCATACTCTATCAGTCAGAGTAGTCACAAGCATATGAAGTCAAGGGGAAGGGACACGGATGCTGCATCTCAATGAATTTACAGGCATTCTCCTTTTCTAGTGGCACAGTTACATCTTGTGGCTGTGTGTCTCGACAACCTAAAAATGCCTGTAAGCTCCTTGAAGTGAAGGCCATACCTTCGACCTCCCTTCTCCTCTGCTCTAAAAGCAGAGCAGAGATTCCATGCCTAAATGCAATGAACATTGCCATCCAAACCCTGCCCTTGGCTGTGGCTCCCCGGCAGGGCTCTGGTTAGGCTCGGCACTTAGTTCTAGAACATCCTTCCTTCCCCGCCCCTTTTTGCCAACTTCTCCTCACCTACTTCATTGCTAGGACCGCTCAGTTCTACTTCAAAATATATTTTAAGTCCTTCCCCTTCTCCGCATCCAAACTGATGACAGCCTCGCCAGCATACATTACTCTCCTGCTAAAAATCTTCCACTGACATCTCTTGTCCTTCAAGTAAAATCTAAGTTTCAGACCCAGAGGATCATGAGTCTGCAGGATCTGGCCCGTGCCTACCCCTCTGACCGCACTCAGCTCATCCCGCTTTGTCCTCTGTGCTTCAGCCTCACCAGCATCTGAGACACTAAGCCTCTCCCCCTCCAGATCTTTGCACCCTCCCCCCCGAATGCCCTCCCCACAGCTCTTTGCCCACCTGCTCATTCTCATCCCTCAGGTCCGCAGCAGCTCAATGTCTCCTCCTTAGAGAGACTTCACTGGGCGCCTTCTCTCCATAAACCTTCAGTCCTTTCAGACCAATAATCCAGACCTGTGATGACTGTGGTGTGTTTTATCTCCTTGCTTTCTGCCTTATTTCTGGCAAGTGCAGGGGTCTCTCCACTCTTTTCCACTGCTCTGCCCTCTGCACCTAGAATTCTCTCTGGCCCCCAGTGCGTGCTCCGCAAGTATGTGAAACAAATGAGCCAGACGCGAACCTGCATAGCTTCCGAGAGCAGAAGAAATTGAGCCCGTAACTTTATTTACTCTTAAAAAACTAATTACAGCACTTCCCTACCCTTGTTGGTGATCTCCTGATCAAAACGGGCTGCACTTCATAAAATAGAATGGAAAGAATTGGAGAATATTAGTGCTTTGATGAGGCCCTTAGAGATCATTTAATTTCTCATTGTGTAAATGAGAAAACTGGAAGCCAGAGAGGCCATAGGATTTTACCCAAGACCATATCCATGTCTTCATAATATAATATTTCTTCGTGTTTAATTTCTTTAATTAAACAAGCAGTTGTCCATGGAAAACATGAAAACTGCATCGAAATATGTCTCACAAAGATTGGAGCTCCCCTATTCCCACTCCCTTCTCCAGGAGAGACTACTATTTCTACTTTGGAGCGAATCCTTCCAGGCCTCTTCACATGTGCTTATAAATAAATATATGTGCATATTTATGCATCTCTATAGCTGCGCCATAACACTTGACTATCTTGAAAATTAGTGGAGAGTTTGAAATAAGAAGACTTCTGTACAAATGCCTTTCTTAAAATGCCAGCAAAGACAGAGGCTTCAAGGAGAGGGATTCTATCCTGTGCTACCCAGTGATAGGGTAAGTCTGCAGGGCAGGTGACCTGCCAGGAGGGCACTGGGGGATTGGCCACAAGGCAGTCAGGAACAAATAAACTTTTGCTTTCTTCGACTGTTCAGGACATGCTGATTTGGATGGAAAGTGAAATTCTAAACTTTCCTGGTGATGAGGTGCTGACTGATTTATAGGAAATTGATTCAACAGTGAATGACTTCTTATACCTTTATATGTTGAGGTCATAACTAGAAGAAGGAAAATCATTCAAAAAGAAAGTGGTGGAGGGGAGCCAGAAAAAGGAAGGAAGAAGAGTTCACTGATTAAGAATGGGAGAGGGTGCCTGGGTGGTTCAGTGGGTTAAGCCTCTACCTTCAGCTCAGGTCATGATCTCAGAGTCCTGGGATCAAGCCCAGCTTCGGGCTCTCTGCTCAGCGGGCAGCCCGCCTGCTTCCCCCTCTCTCTCTGCCTGCCTCTCTGCCTACTTGGGATCTCTCTCTCTCTGGGTGTCAAATAAATAAGTAAAATTAAAAAAAAAAAAAAAGAATGGGAGAGCTAGAGTCAGGTAGGCTGGTCCAAAATTTTGAAGCCTCATTGAGCCTCAGTTTCCCTATCTGTAAAAGGGAAATAACGCCAGTACTAGTGGCATGGTACCCCCTACACATGAGAATTGTTTATAAACTGAACAGGTAGTAATGACGGTGTTAGATGCCTCTCTATTACTTTCTATTGATCGGATAAGACAAGTTAAACCAGGTCATGAGTCATAAATATCTGAGATCTTTACAAGAAATTAAAAACATTTTTATGGGATCCTAAAAGTATGAGTTCCCTCATAGCAGCACGGTTCCCAGTAGTCAGGAGGTTTGGGCTCCAAGCATGAGTGCTGTAGCATCAGGGTTGAGTCAGGGCTGGGACAAGACCATTGCCATGTGCAAGCTGAATTTATGGAGGAATTAGAACAGTGCAGAGGGTGAGAAGGAGCTACACCTGGTGGAGAGAAGGAGGAGTGAGTTTCACAGAAGGATGTAGAGACATACATGGAGTAAACATGAAAGCACAAGCTGATTGAGGAGGCCCAGTCTTAGATCCAAAAAATTCCCTCTTTAAGCTAGAGACCCTGTACTTCATCCCTGCATTCAGGCAACTTCAAGTGTTTCTTTGCAAAAAAGTGCCTTCCCAGGTTAGCTTTCTGGTTCATCCCTATATGCCCCAGTGCCTACCCCAATGCCCAGCCCATGCATATTAGCTCTAATGATTTTCCAATGGAAGAGATTACCTTTCATAGCCATTCATTCATTCATACATCTATTTATTCCATATGTAAATAATTAAATTTCTTGAGTACCTAATGGGTACTGTCTGGGGGCATAGCTGTGAGGAAGACAGCAAAGAATCATACTGGTATGGAACATACATTCTGATACGGAATAGAACATTCATTAGTAAGCCAATAAGTAAATAAAATATTGCAGCTGTTGCTCTGAAAGTCAATCAGGGAGGCATGAGAGAATGGGTAGAGGGGAATAAGGAGGATCTTTAGTGGGATGGGCAGGGGAGCCTCTCAAAGACGATGTTTGAGCAGGGAGTTGACCAGTGTGAGGGAGCCAGCCATGTGTGCCAGCGCTGGCCATGTGTGCCAGAAGGAAAGCTGTCCTCAGGCTGGCCTGACTCAGAAGGTCTAAGGATCAGAACAGAGGTCTAGAGCATGGTGAGTGAAGATGAGATCAGAGAAGGGGTGACTGGAGGGACCAGGGGGTGCAGTAAATCATTTTGAAGGCACTATGGTGGAAGGAAACTAACAAGAAATCCCTGTAGCAGTTTTTCCACTGGCTGTTTCAATTCCCCATGCACAGATCAGGATAGCGTTGATATTCTACACACACATACACACACCAGTACAACCAGTACTCTCTCACGGGTTAGTGCATATACCATGCCAGTTGTTAAGTATTTTGAATATCATCCTTGCATCAGAGCCAACTATGTGTTAAGCACAGAATTATACATCAGGTGCAGGGGAGGGAGAAGAGAAGCAAAATAAACATCCCTTATCTCCTGCAGTTCACTATCAAGTTAGGTAATAGAGACACATGAATAATTCAATTATGACACATCAAAGCCTTTCTTGTATTGGCGACAGAAATAAAATGCTCTCAAATCAAGGGGAAGGAAGCATGAGAAGTTGGGAAAGGAATTTGGCCGAGGTGAGACCTGCGCTGGCACCAGAAGCTGTGATGGGATGACACAGAGCAGGAGGGTGAGACAGGCAGAAGGAGAAGCCCGACGGAGAAACCATGGCCACGCATCAGGGTACATGGGAGAGCCGTGAAGGGGCTGGCCATGAGGGGTAGCAGCAGAGGTAAGAAATGGAGTAGGAGAGGAAAAACAAGGCTAGAAATGCGAAACTGGGAGAGACTACAAGCGCTGCGTATGCCTGCCTCAACCTCCGCCTTCCTCAGTCAGCTACAGCAGACCTTGGAGAAGAGCCAGGGAGCTGTGAATCAATACCAACCAGTCTTCACCACCTCACCCAGGATGCTCCATCTGAATCACACTTCCCTCATCAGTAAAGCTCACAAAATACCAAACTTCTGGGGGCAGCTGAAGATGAGGGGAGGTAACAAACATAATGCCTAGCATGCCGGAAATAACACACGGCAGTAGTTTCTACTACTGTGGAACTTTCTGATGAAAGTCTTGGTGGTTGTGATGTGGCTCACACTCAGTTACTAGCTGAATGGGTGGATGGATGGAGGATGGATGGCAGGTGGGAAGGACACAGGAGCATGGGGACCATATTCCAATAATCATCATCTCCAGAGCTATACAGATGCTAAATGTCATCTAGTTTAACTCTCTCACTTTACAGATAAAGAAAGGTTCATAGAAGGGGGTGTTACTTGCTAGAACCAGGTAACTCGGCTTCCAATACAGGGCTCCTCTCCTCACACATTGTTTCCCTGACTGTTTCTCTACTCATTCTTTAGCCATGGACTGGGGTCCAAAGCAGAATGAAATCTATAAAGCATACTCCTTTCAGGGATGTTTACTGGAATTTAAGCCAAATTAGAAGAGGATGCCATTTTGTTAATTTAAATTAAGGTGAGTAGTATTACAAGGCATCTTAACCCCCAAGCTAACATTTTTAAAAAACCTTGAGGTCTGGGGCGCCTGGGTGGCTCAGTCGTTAAGCATCTGACTTTGGCTTGGGTCATGATCCCAGGGTCCTAGGATGGAGCCCCACATCAGGATCCCTGCTCAGGGGGGAGCCTGCTTCTCTCTCTCCCACTCCCCCTGCTTTGTGTTCCCTCTCTTGTTGTGTCTCTGTCAAATAAACAAATAAAAATCTTAAAAAACAAAAAAACAAAAAAAACCCTTGAGGTTCATGATTCATTCACACCTGTTGGGGGGAGGGCAGGTAGGGTAAAGAACAGCCCCTGGACCTGGGACAGCTCATCTCCATTTGATGCTAATCGCATGTGAATGCTTGAGTTAAAAAGACATCATTAAAACTACATTAAGTTTAATTATGCCAGCAGCATCAGGCAGGGAGAGGCACAGCTTTAATGCAGAATGCATAATTAGATAAGACCTAATTCATTAGATTCTTATTTGTTAAGAAAATGTGTTTCTTTTTTTTTTTTTTTTTTTTTTTAAATATTTTATTTATTTATTTGACAGACAGATCACAAGTAGGCATAGAGGCAGGCAGAGAGAGAAGGGAGGAAGCAGGCTCCCCGCTGAGGAGAGAGCCCGATGCGGGGCTCGATCCCAGGACGCTGGGATCATGACCTGAGCCGAAGGCAGCGGCTTTAACCCACTGAGCCACCCAGGCGCCCCAAGAAAATGTGTTTCATCTGTAAGTGTCATTGCAAGGAGTGGCTAGGAAACCAGCTCCCAGGTGAGGGCATTTCTGGCACCCCCAAGGCCTTCCATGACACATCCCTCCATGAAATACTGACAGGGACATGCTGTTGACTTTTGCAAGTAAGCCATGAAGGAGGGCAAGCTCCAGGATTCCAGGGGACAGAGCCTGGCTGCCTTCTGTTTTTTGTATGGTATGACAAGAGTCCTGGGAAAAAAAGTCAAGAGACTTGGGCTCTATGATTATGTCAGCCATTCCTTAGCCGTGAGTATCTGGAGGAGTTATTTAACCTCGAAGGACCTCAGTTTCCTCAGAAAGGAACTTTATAAGTAAACTTATAAAGTTAACAAGGATGTGGGGAAAAGGGAATGCTATGTGCTGCTGGTAGGACTGCAAACTGATACAGCCACTATGAAAAATAGTATGGAGATTCTTCAAGAACTTAAAAATATAGGGGCGCCTGGGTGGCTCAGTGGGTTAAAGCCTCTGCCTTCGGCTCAGGTCATGATCCCAGGGTCCTGGGATCGAGCCCCGCATCGGGCTCTCCGCTCCGCGGGGAGCCTGCTTCCTCCTCTCTCTCTCTGCCTGCCTCTCTGCCTACTTGTGATCTCTCTCTCTCTCTCTCTCTCTCTGTCAAATAAAATAAAATCTTAAAAAAAAAAAAAGAACTTAAAAATATAAATATGATAGGATCCAGCAATCCCACTTGTGTTTATACCCAAAAGAAATAAAGTCATTATCTCAGAGATATCTGCACTGCCATGTCCACTGAAGCAGTATTCATAATAGCCAAGATATGGTAACAACCTAAGTATGCACAGATCAACGAATGGATAGAGAAAATTCTAGGGTGTGTGTGTGTGTGTGTGTACACACACACACACACACGCACACACACGATGGAATATTATACAGCCCCTAAAAAGAAGGAAATTTGGGGGCACCTGAATGACACAGTCGGTTAAGTGGCAGGTTCTCATTTTCAGCTCAGGTCATGATCTCAGGGTCCTGGGATCGAGCCTCGTTGCTGGCTCTGTGCTCAGCAGAGAGTTTGCTTGAGATTCTCTCTCCCCCTCTGCCCCTCCCCTCACTTACTCACTCACTCTCTAAAATAAATAAGTAAATCTTTAAAAAACAAAAAGAAGGAAATCTTGCCATTTGCAACAACTAGAAGGCATTATGCTGAGTGAAATAAGTCAGACGGGGAAAGACAAATGATGCATGGTATCATTTATATGTGCAATCTAAAAAATAAAAATAAGGGGCGCTTGGGTGGCTCAGTGGGTTGAGCCTCTGCTTTCGGCTCAGGTCATGATCCCAGGGTCCTGGGATCGAGCCCTGCGTCGGTCTCTCTGCTCGGTGGGGAGCCTGCTTCCCTCTCTCTCTGTCTCTGCCTGCCTCTCTGCCTACTTGTGGTCTCTCTGTCAAATAAATAAATAAAATCTTTAAAAATAAATAAATAAATAAAAATTAAAAATTAAAAATAAAAATAAAATAAAAGCTCATAGAAATAGAGAGTAGAAAATGGCCACCAGGGGCTGGGGTAGAGGGAGGATATAGAGACATGTTGGTAAAAGTGTACAAACTTTTAGTTATAAGATGAATAAGGCCTGAGGATCTAACATGGAACATGGTAACTAGAGTTGATGGCTCTGTATCATAGGATGAAAAATTGCTGAGAGTAGAACTTAAGGGGTGCCTGGGTGGCTCAGTCTATTTAAGCATCTGCCTTTGGCTTAGGTCATGATCCTGGGAGCATTAGGCTCCCTGCACAGTGCAAAGACTGCTCCTCCCCCTGTTCGTGCACATGCACACACACTCTCTCTCTCTTTTAACTAAATAAATAAAATCTTAAAAAAAAAAAAAAAAAGAGCTGGGCACCTGGTTGGCTCAGTCGGTTAAGTGGCTGCCTTTTGCTCAGGTCATGATCCAGGAGTCCCAGGACTGAGTCCCGCATCGGGCTCCCTGCTCAGCAGGGAGGCTGCTTCTCCCTCTGACCCTCCTCCCTCCTGTGCTCTCTCTCTCTCACTCTCTCTCTCAAATAAATAAAAATCTTTTTAAAAAATAAAAATTTAAAAAAGCAGAACTTGAATGTTCTCACCTCAATAAATGAACAAGCAAACAAAGGTGAAGTTGTGAGGTGAGGGAGGTATTATTTAACCCAGTGGGGGCAGGGATCCTTTCACAATGAACGGGTGCATCAAATCTTCTCATTGCACACATGCAGTATCTCACGGTTTTATTTGTCAATTGTCCTTCAAGTCAAGCTGAGAAATAGAATGAAGTTAACTGCAATAGCCTCATAGGGTTGCTATGAGACTGAAAGGAGACGATCCCTGCACCATGGTTAGCATGGCACCTTGAATGGTCTATGTTCTCAATAACTGGTATTTGCTACTGCCGCCATCATTGTCACCGTCGTCACCATCGGCAGGCAGTTCTCCTATTATTCCATCACCACTGTGTGAGCAAATGCTCTTCCTCTCTGAGCCTCTATTTCCTCTTTTACAGACTAAGATGGTCCTCCCTAATCATCTCAAAGTTTTTTGTTTTGGTTTTTTTGTTGTATTTTGCTGGACGAGCATTCTTTTTTTTTTTTTTAAGATTTTATTTATTTATTTGACAGACAAAGATCACAAACAGGCAGAGAGGCAGGCAGAGAGAGAGGAGGAAACAGGCTCCCCGCTGAGCAGAGATCCCGATGCGGGGCTCGATCCCAGGACCCTGAGACCATGACCTGAGCTGAACCAGAGGCCTTAACCCACTGAGCCACCCAGGTGCCCCGAGCATTCTTAACTTTGATCTGATTCTCAGTAGGGTCCCACAAGTATTAAGAAAGTCCACACATCTTGTGTTTTAAGGTCAAGGACCCTTTGGAGAATCCGATAAAGGAATATGAGCCCCACCCCAGGAAAAATGCACACACACACACACACACAAACACTTCCCAATTCAGTTTGAAGAAGATCGTGGGACCTACCCAAAATCTACTTCCTGTCCCCTCATGTGTCCATGAACCCTAGAGTAAGAAGCCCAGCTCCAAAGTTCCCTTTTAACTGCCTACCTCTGGAACCTTCCCCTCATAGGGCCTCCATGGCCAGCCTGTAAAATGGGACTGTCAAACCTGCGAACATGCTGTTCCACAGCCACAGGCTCAGCACAACAATGAAGGCTCTGCAGTCCACCCAGATTCAAATTCATTTCCCACAAGCTGTATATTCACCTACAAGGTACTTCAACCTCTCTCTGTCTCCGTTTCCCCTTCTGACTGGTGGGAGGATTAAATGAGATCATGAACAAAAAGGACAAACTCTAGCACATAGTAAACCCTCAGGAAATTCTGGCCATACTATTACTATTTTTAAAAACCTTTGAGGACCTCTAATCCAACCCCCGCCCCCATTTTATAGATGGTGAATCTGAGAGTCAAAGAAAGGTCCAGAGAACAAAGATCAGCACCAGTCACAATAAAAGGACCTTCTGAAAATTACCCAAAAAAGGAAGCCTCTAGACGTGTGGAAATTTAAACAAGCACACATAGAGAACAGGAGAAGTGGAGAACAGAGGACCCGAGGCCCCAGGGCAAAGAGATGGCAATACTTGCCAATGCCAGTCACATTGCTCAAAGACCATAAAAGGCATTCCAGAGACTAAAAAGCCTTGCCAGCAAGCACGGGATGTGCTGAAGCCCCCAGCCAAGCAGGACTGGCCGTGGGAAGCGGCTGGCTGCCCGGGCTTGATCACAGCCCTCTCCCTGGGTGGGTACCTCTCATCCCAGCCCTTCACAGCGATTGGTCCTCATCCCAAAAGTTCAGTGGGGCTAAGTACGTTTTCCATGTGAAAGCCCAGCAGGTGAAGGATCTGAACCGCCTCAAGGTATTATTTCAAAGTCAAAGCGTCCAATGCTTTTTTAAAAATACCTTTCAAGCAGCCACCTCTGAGGGGAATGTCAAGGGCCCCAGGAATCCCCTCATGAAGAAAACGCAACTGGTACCCTCTGGGGTTTCCAGTCCCTCCCCTCAAGAGTCACATCGAGAGGATAGGAAAGGAAGGCAGGTCAGCAGGGAAAAAGCCTCTGGGCTCGTTGCCCGCTGGTCGGTAGAGCAGAGTGTTCCCCAGCATGGGCGTAGAGCCGGGTGACCTCAGTCTGAATCTGAATTCCTCCACTTGTGCAACTTACAGAACCCTTTTAAATCTCTGTGAAGTGAGAATCATGACAGAACCGGCTTCCTATACTGATCTGCTCTTGAAGCATAGGACGCAGCACAAAATAGTAGACCAACAATTACTGTATCTGTTAAGTTATTTTAAATAAAATTAAAAACCATATCCAGGCAGCCTTAGATTCCCCAGAGTTCCCCTCAAGAAAACCAGAATATCATATTCTGGTGATTAGAGACCTCTGTTCAAAGACTTTAGTATCCTAAACCATAAGCCTCAGTCCACTCATTCTGGCTTCCATGATTACATGATGAATTTTTTTTTTCTTTCTGAAAGCCTAGCTTGGAGGAAAGCTACTCACCTACCCCAGATGGATAAAACATCGTGATCCTTGTCATGCAGGATCTATTATGCAAGGTCTTAGTAGGTATCATTCCCTACAGGTGCATTTTCACGGAGAATCAATTAGGAGTTCTTGCTAAAGAAGGTTCTAGGAAGAAATAAGCTTAAAAAGGGCTGGTTGAGACCAAATGTTTCTTCCCTACAGACCCTATCAGGGCCTTCATAGTGTGCATGTATATATGCAGGACAAAAACTGGCTGTTTCCTCCTATTGTCTTTCAGGAACTCTCCATCTCTACTTACCCTATCAGTGTTGACAGCCCCAGCCCTGGTTGAGTCCTCTTTCACCTAGGTACTCTCTCCCTGGTTGATCTCAAGCAATCCTAGAACTGCAAGTACCACTATAAGATGACAACACTCAAACTTGATTCCCAGCTCTGAGCTATAGATCCCAGTTTGATATTAACCACTGCAAAGCAGGACTCACTACCCCACTGTCCATCACCAGCTACTTTCTCCCTACCCTTTCCATTTCATTAAGTGGTACTACCATCTACTCAGATTAAAGTCATTAACCTGGGAGTCAATCTCTTTCTTCCTTGAATACCTACATCCAATTCATTCGCAAATTTTTCAGATTTCTCTTCCAAAATATATCTCAACTATGTCACTTCAATCTCCACTATCACCATCAAATCCACATCATTCTCTCCTGTCTAAACCACCACAACCGCCCCTTCACAAGCCTTGCAAATCCCACTCTTGATCCCCTCCACCCACTCTCTACATTGCATCAGAGTGATGAGACAAAAATTTGAGTCAAATTTCTGTTAAAACTTTCAATACCTCCCCATATTCTCAGGATCAGATCCAAATACCTTAAAATTCCAAACAAGGCCCTTGCTAAGCTAGGTCCTGCTCACCTCTCCAATGTCTTCCTTTATCAGACCCACCTTAGCTCTCTAAGTCTCATCCATATTGAATCATCTTTTGGTCCCCCCAGTAAATTCTATTCACTCTCCTTCATCTACCTACAACACTTCCCCCTCCCTTCCTATCGTCTGGCTTCATTGGTGGATAGAGTGCCCTTCTCATGTGCTCCCACAACCCTTGGTATTTTCCTAATCAAAGTTCTTATCATGCCAGGCAATAGTTACTTGGTCGCTCCTTTTCCACCACATTTTTTCAGGACAGTAATTGTATTGTTTTCATGCCTGTAATCACAATGCTGAGAACAACACACGGCAGAGATCAGATGATCCTTAGGTGTTACAAAGAATTATGGGCAGGAAGAAGATACAAAGAAAAACTAGGCAGCAGGCACAGGAGAAGCATAGATTAGCATGTGGACATGAGCACCAAGGGCAGATGATGGTAATTCTTTGGGTAGAGAAGATGTCGGCTATATAAAATAGAGCCAGCTACCAGAGGACCATGGATACCAAACCCAGGACCAATAACACTGACATATATAGTCCAATACACACTGTAACAAGATGGAATCAGAAGAAATCTTGACTAGGTGTCTAATGACAGGGATTCGAGTCCTTATTATTCTATGAATTAGCTGCATAATGTTCACATTCCTCATTTATAAAGAAGGGGTTAGGCTGGAGTCATTTAAATGTCCTTGACAAACCTCCATTCTATGTCACAAAAGCTACTTGCCAAACATTTTTCATACTACTATCTTATGCTTTTCTCTACATATCTTTGCTTCAGATTCCTGAATGTATAGGTGGATATCTATATATTCCTCAATACCTAGTTCAAATATCACCTCGTCTGAAAAAACTTCTCAGTTATCCCAAGGGGTGAGATAATCCTTCCCCCACTTTGTAATATCACTCAAATGTATACATGTTTCTGTTAGCACTTTCCACATTATGACACTTTCTATAATGTGATTACAGCCATAGTATTTTGTAAAACTAATAGCCAAGGACTTCTGGCTTCTAATAATGGCAAAGTAGGCTTCAGGATATTAACCTCTAGCTGTAACAATGACAAACTCTGAAAAAAAAATGTGAAAGCAACTGTTTAAAGACTCCAGAGGGCAAGTAAAAGCAAGCAAAAACTGGGGGAGATTCAATCTTAAAAGAAGGGACCCACCATAGTTGAGACCCACAATTACTTGCACTTCACCCTGAGGAAATTCTCCAGTCTGTATGGTAAGATTCTTGATGGATAGAGTTCAAAGGGAAATCTCCAGTTTCACTGGCCTGAAGAATTGGAAGAAAGAGTTAAAGGTTGACAGAGGGTCTAAAAATTGAGGGGGAAATCTAGAAAAGGATGGAATCAAGAGTGGAGGAACCCTCAAAATCTGTATATAGGCAACCTTCAAATTTTTGATTGATCCCTGAACTACGTGTTCATGGGTTGAGCCATGAAGGAACTGAAGAGGAAAATAACAGCTGGAAGGCTGGAAAGAGCTGAGCAGAAATATCAGTAGCTGTCTGTCACAGGAGAGACAAATTTATAATTCAAATTCCACCAAGTTATAGGGCCTTGGCAACCATATCAGACTTTCCCCTGAAACTTCATGAGGGCTATGCCTCAGGAGGGAAGACTATATCCAAAGACTGAGGGATTCACCCTAGAATTAAGTGTAAACCCAAAATGGACCCACTCAGACAAAGAATAAAATTAAGCCTTGAAAAGCTCAAAGTATTCCAGCAGCATTTTAACTCCCTACTAAAATAAACCTCAGTTCTCTTTGAAGGAGGATAACAGAATGCAGTCTCTAAAACTTTTTGTCCAAAATATTCAGGATACAGTAAGAAAATTATTAGACATAAAAACTGTAAAAAGTGACATGTGTCCTCATTAGATTAGTTGGAAAAGATTCTACTTTATAAAAGAGATTTTGTAAGATGTAAATTATTTCTTTACATATTTGATAGAGTTTACTAATGAATCTGTCTGGACCCAGGTTTTCTTTGAGGAATGGTGTTTAATCATGTATTCAACTACTTTAATTTATCTATATACTTTAATAAATGTATGACTGTTTATTTTTTTTCTATTTCTTCTTGTATTAGTTTTGAGAAGTTTTATTTTTTAAGGAATTTTTCATTTAAGTGGTCAAGTTTCTTGGCATAAAGTTGTCCATAATGGCCTCTTATCCTTTTAGTGCCTATAGGATCTGTGGTGATAACACCTTTTTCATACCAATTTTAGGTGATTTGTATTGTCTTTTTTTCCCCCTTAGTTATTCTAGTTAGGTGTTGGTCAGTTTTGCTTATCTTTTCAGAAAAAAAAAGCTTTTGGTTTTGTTAGTTTTCTTTATTCTCTATCTTTTTTAAAAATTATGATTTCTGTTCTTATTTATATTATTCTAATCTGTCTACTTACTTTGGATTTATTTTGCTGTTTTCCCCAGTTTTCTAAGATGGAACTTTTGGTCACTAATTTAAATCATTATTCTTTTCTAATATAAGCATTTAAAACTACAAATCTACTTTTAAATACTGCTTTAATTGCATCTCACACAATTCATGCATCATGTTTTCATTTTCTTTTACTTCAAAATATTTAAAATTTATCTTTGTGATTTCTTTTTAACTCACAGACAATTTAGAGGCATGTTTAATTTCTAAATATTTGGGAATTTTCAGATATCATATAGTTAATGGTTTCTAAATTGAGTTTAGGAAAAAAACATATACTGTATAATTTTAAATCCTCTGAAATTTATTTACTTGTGTTGTATGAAATGTGAAGAACCTAGATTAGCCAAAACTGGAAAAAAAAATTTAAATGTTGTAGGGCTTACACTTTCTGATTTAAAGATTTACTATAAAAACTAAAGAAATCAGAACAATACGGTATTAATGTAAGGAAGAAAAAAAAATCAGTAGGGCAGAAGAGTGTGTCCAGGAATAGAACTAAACATAAATGGCCAATTTGTTTTTTTTTTAATTAAATTTTTTATTTATTTTCAGCGTAACAGTATTCATTGTTTTTTCATCACACCCAGTGCTCCATGCAATCTGTGCCCTCCCTAATACCCACCACCTGCTTCCCCACCCTCCCACCCCCACCCCTTCAAAACCCTCAGGTTGTTTTTTAGAGTCCATAGTCTCTCATGGTTCACCTCCCCTTCCAATTTCCCTCAACTCTCTTCTCCTCTCCATCTACCCTTGTCCTCTATATTATTTGTTATGCTCCACCAATAAGTGAAACCATATGATACTTGACTTTCTCTGTTTGACTTATTTCACTCAGCATAATCTCTTCCAGTCCTGTCCATGTTGCTACAAAAGTTGGGTATTCGTCCTTTCTGATGGAGGCATAATACTCCATAGTGTATATGGACCACATCTTCCTTATCCATTCATCCGTTGAAGGGCATCTTGGTTCTTTCCACAGTTTGGCGACCGTGGCCATTGCTGCTATAAACATTGGGGTACAGATGGCCCTTCTTTTCACTACATCTGTATCTTTGGGGTAAATACCCAGCAGTGCAATTGCAGGGACATAGGGAAGATCTATTTTTAATTTCCTGAGGAATCTCCACACTGTTCTCCAAAGTGGCTGCACCAGTTTGCATTCCCACCAACAGTGTGAGAGGGTTCCCCTTTCTCCACATCCTCTCCAACACACGTTGTTTCCTGTCTTGCTAATTTTGGCCATTCTAACTGGTGTAAGGTGGTATCTCAATGTGGTTTTGATTTGAATCTCCCTGATGGCTAGTGATGATGAACATTTTTTCATGTGTCTGGTAGCCATTTGTATGTCTTCATTGGAGAAGTGTCTGTTCATATCTTCTGCCCATTTTTTAATATGATTATCTGTTTTGTGTGTGTTGAGTTTGAGGAGTTCTTTATAGATCCTGGATATCAACCTTTTATCTGTACTGTCATTTGCAAATATCTTCTCCCATTCCGTGGGTTGCCTCTTTGTTTTGATGACTGTTTCTTTTGCTATGCAGAAGCTTTTGATCTTGATGAAGTCCCAGAAGTTCATCTTTGCCTTTGTTTCCTTTGCCTTTGGAGACATATCTTGAAAGAAGTTGCTGTGGCTGATATCAAAGAGGTTACTCCCTATGTTCTCCTCGAGGATTCTGATGGATTCCTGTCTCACGTTGAGGTCTTTTATCCATTCGAGTTTATCTTTGTGTACGGTGTAAGAGAATGGTCGAGTTTCATTCTTCTACATATAGCTGTCCAGTTTTCCCAGCACCATTTATTGAAGAGACTGTCTTTTTTCCACTGGATATTTTTTCCTGTTTTGTCAAAGATTATTTGACCATAGAGTTGAGGGTTCATATCTGGGCTCTCTACTCTGTTCCACTGGTCCATGTGTCTGTTTTTATGCCAGTACCATGCTGTCTTGGTGATCACAGCTTTGTAGTAAAGCTTGAAATCAGGTAACGTGATGCCACCAGTTTTATTTTTGTTTTTCAACATTTCCTTAGCAATTCGGGGTCTCTTCTGATTCCATACAAATTTTAGTATTATTTGCTCCAGCTCTTTGAAAAATACTGGTGGAATTTTGATCGGAATGGCATTAAAAGTATAGATTGTTCTGGGCAGTATAGACATTTTAACGATGTTTATTCTTCCGATCCAAGAGCATGGAATGGTCTTCCATCTTTTTGTGTCTTCTTCAATTTCTTTTAGGAGTGTTCTGTAGTTCCTCAAGTACAGATCTTTAACCTCTTTGGTTAGGTTTATTCCGAGGTATCTTATGGTTTTTGGTGCTATAGTAAATGGAATCGATTCTCTAATTTGCCTTTCTGTATTTTCATTGTTAGTGTATAAGAAAGCCACTGATTTCTGGACATTGACTTTGTATCCTGCTACATTACTGAATTGCTGTATGAGTTCTAGTAGTTTGGGGGTGGAGTCTTTTGGGTTTTCCATATAAAGAATCATGTCATCTGCGAAGAGAGAGAGTTTGACTTCTTCCTTGCCAATTTGGATACCTTTTATTTCTCTTTGTTGTCTGATTGCTGTTGCTAGGACTTCTAATACTATGTTGAACAAGAGTGGTGAGAGTGGGCATCCTTGTCGTGTTCCTGATCTCAATGGGAAGGCTGCAAGCTTTTTCCCATTGAGGATGATATTTGCTGTGGGTTTTTCATAGATAGATTTGATGAAGTTCAGGAATGTTCCCTCTATCCCTATACTTTGAAGTGTTTTAATCAGGAACGGATGCTGGATTTTGTCAAAAGCTTTTTCTGCATCAATTGAGAGGATCATGTGGTTCTTCTCTCTTCTCTTATTGATTTGTTCTATCACATTGATTGATTTGCGAATGTTGAACCATCCTTGTAACCCAGGGATGAATCCCACCTGGTCATGGTGGATAATCTTTTTAATGTGCTGTTGGATCCTGTTTGCTAGGATCTTGTTGGGCCAATTTGTTTTTGACAAAGGTGCCAAAGTAACATAATGCAGAAAATGTAGTCTTCTCAATAAGTACTGATGAAACAACTGGATATCCATATAGAATTTTGAAAACTAAACCTCTACTCCCCTCTTGACACCATACTTGTAAAAATTATCAATATAGGGGCGCCTGGGTGGCTCAGTGGGTTAAGCCTCTGCCTTCGGCTCAGGTCATGATCCCAGGGTCCTGGGATCCAGCCCCGCATCAGGCTCTCTGCTCAGCGGGGAGCCTGCTTTCTCCTCTCTCTCTGCCTGCCTCTCTGCCTATTTGTGATCTCTGTCTGTCAAATAAATAAATAAAATCTTTTTTAAAAAATCATCAATATAAAACTGAAACTATGAACTTTTAGAATAAAACATAGGAGAATATTTTCATGACCTCGGGATAGAGGAAGACAAATAGTACTAACCATAAAAAAAAAAAAAAGTGAACTGAATTTATCAACCTTAAAAATTTTTAAACATAAAAGCTATAGTGATAATGTCGATATAACTTTTTGAGATTAAAAAAAAAAACCCAAAGACACCATTAAGAAAATAAAAATGCAGGCTAAAGTTTAGTAGAAAATATTTGTAATATATTTGACAAAGGACTTATACCCAAAATACAGAAAGAATCCTTACAAATGAATAATATAAAGATAAGCCACCCCCACACACACAAAAAAGTAAACAACTTAGACACTTCACCAAAGAGATACATGAGTTACCAATAAACAAACTAAAAAATGCTCAACATCATTAGCGGTAAGAGAAATGTAAATTAAATTCCTAATGGGATACCATTTCACACCACTGGATTGGCTAAAAGATAAACGTCTGATAATATGAAGTATTGTAAAGCTGATAAGGCAACCGGAACTCTCATACACTGCTAATGGGAATGTCAAATAATACAACTTCTTTAGAAAGGAGCTTATCAGCTCTGAATATAGTTACTCATACACCCATTCTGTGATCCAGAAATTCAATTTTTGTAGTAGGCAGCCTTTAAGATGGTGCCAAATAATCTGTTTCTTGCTATTTCTAGCCTTGTATAATCCCCTCCCCTTGAGTAACTTGATTCTAATAGAACACAGCAACATGGAGATGCCACTTCTGTGATTAGACCACAAAAGGTTGTCCTTCAAGCTAGCTAGCAGGCTCTCTCAATTGCCTTTTCAGCTTGTATATTTTGATAAAGAAAGCTGACATCTTGGAAAAGCCCACATGGCAAGGAAGAGAGGATGGCCTCCAGACAACAGCCTACAAGAAACTGAGGCCCTCAGTTCAACAGCCCACAAGGAACTTAATCCTGCCAACAACCGTAGGAGCCTGGAATTAGATTCTTTCTCAGTCAAGCCTTCAGATGAGACCCAGCCCCAGCCAACACCTTGATCACAGCTTGGTAATAGACTCTAAAGAAGAGGACCCAGTTAAATAGTACATAGATTTCTGATCCACAGAAACTATGAGAAAATAGATATGTATTGTTTTAAACTACTAAATTTGTGTAATTCGCTATGCAACAATAGACAACCAATATAAACTAATAGGTAGTTTCCCAAGAGAAATGAAAAGACCAATGTTTCTGAAGCAGATCACACATAAGGAACAAGAGGTGGAGAAATTAGGGGAGGAGTGGGGCAAGACTGAAATCAGGTAGGGTCCTGGGGGCTGCAGGAGGAAGTTTGGCTTTTATTCTGAGAGATGGAAAATGACTAGTGGGCTTTATGCAGTGCATAACTTGATTTGACTTATATTTAAAAGAATCACTCTTGTCTGCTGGGAGTGGGGTGGGGGAAGGGTGCAGCAAGGAGGCCGGTTAGCAGTTTACTGCACCAGTCCATGCAAGAAATAATGGAGGGCTGGTCTAGGGTAGCCACATGGGATGATGAAAAGAAGTCAGATTCTAGATATATTTCCAAGGAGAAGGATCTGTTGCTGGATTGAATGTGTAATACACAGGAAGGAGAGGAGACAGGGATGAAATCAAGGATGTGGATGGAGGAGAGACTCTTGCAAGGAAACAAGAGGATCTGGATTTTAATCCTTGGCCCTGCTTCTAACCCGCCATACGACCCCGAAGCCCTTCATATGTTGGATGATAAATCTTTAAAGTGGGATTAACCATACCGGCCATGTCTCTGAGAACCACATAGAGATCCAATCAAGCTCAAAGTGCTTGAAAAAGCAACAAAGACCACCAAAAGTTTACCCTTTATTCATCTCCAACCTTAGAACTTCCATCAACAGCTGTTGCTGCTTCCCTGCCTCCCTCTCCTCCCCAGAATGCAGTGATGCAGTAAGTCATAAATCACGCTGACATAGAAACCATCACTATCTCTGTCAGTGGACAGTATGTAGCACCCTGTGAGTGATGATGGTCTGGCAACCAGCTTCAGCTGACTCAGGAGAAGGAATCACTTAACCTTCCTAGCACAGACATCACTGAAAATGACCAAAGGAGCAGAATCAAGACCTTTCTGAGGACACTGCCTCTGCCTCGAGCTGCCTCCTTGTAAAGTGACTATCACATAGCACACTGCGTCCCTCTCATTGTGGTTGCTCCCAATCTTTAGGGCAGGTAGTCTTGACACTCATGGGGAAAATTTAATTTCAATTCAAGTAAAGCACAAGTGGTACACTGTACTCCCTGGCCCAACCCTACTTTATTTGTTCCCCTCCACATATCACCACCTGACATACATTTTACTGTCTATCACCCCCACCTATAAAATATATGCTCCTTGAGAGCAGGGACCTCTGCCTGCTCTGTCTACTGCTCCATTTTAAGCATCTCAAAGAGGGTCTGACATGCCACAGAGCCACAATTAATCTTTGTGAAATTAACCGGTGGATGACATTTTGAAAACTTATTAGTTGTCTCTGGAAATATTAAAGCTTTCCTTTCTTTTAAGAAAATATGTACATTCACTCACAAAATTTTGGCATACAAATTCAGGGGATTTTGCAGAAACCCTAAAATCCATCCATGAATAATCAATGAATCAATCCACAAATAATCTCCTTAATTAAAATCCATAGCATAATGGAGAGAACCTTGACCAATAGCCCTGGACTTTAGATTTTAATTTTAGCTTCACCAATACCTTGCTTGTGGCTGGGGCAAGTCTTTTCTACAATCTGGGCTTCACTCTTCTGATCTGTAAAATAGATGGAATGGGCAAAGTGATCTATAACATCCCTTTCAGGTCTAACATTTAAAATTATCTGGTGCCATAGAATTGAAGTTCTCCAATCCAAATCTTGCACTGTGCTGATGGGAAAATTAAGATTCAGAGAGTAAAAAGCACTACCCAGTCCAAAGGAGACCCATTCCAACCTACTGTCTTGGGCTTTCTGACTATGAGCAAGACTTTTGGTGGATTTGGTATGTTTGCAGATGCATCTCCCCTGCTGCCATCCTTCCTGCTTCTGAATGAGCCCCTGAGCCTGGCAAGCAAAACCTGCTAAAATCTTTTGCTGGCCCCTGCTGCTAGCAGAAGATGTTCTTAGAACTCCGAAGGGCTTTCCCTCATGTACTTCAGAGACCCCAGTCTCCTTCATGCCTGTCTTCTCCCCTTTCCTACTTCTTTCCCTTTAACATTCATAGCTCCTTGGTGAACTGAATTAGACGGTGCCAATGTGGATATATGCTTTCAATTAAAATATTTTATTTAAAAACAAACAAACAAATACTAACCACTGCCCCAGATGGACTCTTTTTTGATTTGGAAATTTCCCATTACCCAAGGCTGTGTGCTTTTCTGTTCTTCACTACCAAGATGTTGCTTTCAGCTCAAGATTTAGGCAGTCAATATTTTTTACTGATGTGATTCAATTTCAGAGCTATAGAAAGTTAGCCACTTACAGTTGATGGAGAAAGAAGGGAAAGGCAAATCAGTCTCCTTATCAGTTCACCTATCCTTATCAGCTAATATTTCTATATTTTTTTATCAAAAAGGTTCATCCAGATGGTAAAAATTCAAGGTCATGGCCAGGTAACAAAGGCTGGACTTATACGGCAGGTGTTTTGAAAGAGGAAATCTAAGAGTCAATGCCCGTCAGAGTGCTTGATTCATGGTAGATATTCAACTATTACAGGGAAGACAGAAAAAACGATAGACACTAGATGACCTCAAGTTGTTGCTTCCGCATCAACTTTTAGATTCTATGAAGACCAGGGCATTGGGAAGATGCTTCCCGTACCTTCCCCTCTTCCTAAATTTTCTGTGTGCCACTTCCCATAGTTAGAGACTAGACTCCTTAATACAGCCAAGTGCAGAAGAAAACAGCTTTGTGTATTTGTTTCCTATGGCAGCTGTAACCAATTACCACAAACCTGGTGGCTTGAAACAATTAAAAGCTATTCTCTCACAGTTCTAGAGGCCAGAAGTCTGAAATTGGTTTTGCTGAGCTGAAATCAAGTCTCAGCAGGGCTGCACTCCCTCCACAGGCTAAGAGAAAATCCCTCCCTTGCTTCTTCCCGCTTCTGGAGTCCCTGCAGTCCCTGGCCTGTGTCACATCACTCTAGTTACTGCCTCTGTGGTCACACTGCCTGTTCCTCTCCTATGGATACGAAATCTTTCTCTGCCTTGTTCTTAGAAGGACACATGGCTTGATTTAGGGCCACCCGGATATTCCAGAAGGATCTCTTCATTTCAAGACCTTCTCCTTAATCACATCTGCATAGAATTTTTGTTGCAGGGTTGCTAATGAGGAGATGGGTGGCGGAGGGGCTAAATGGGGATGGGTATTAAGGAGGGCACTTGTGATGAGCACTGGATATTGTATGTAAGGCATGAATCACTAAATTCTACTCCTGAAACCAATATTACACTCTATGTTAACCAATATTACACCATACATCACACTATAACACAGATGTTAACTAACTAGAATTTAAATAAAAACTTCTTAAAAAAATAATTTTTTTCCCAAATAAACTAACACAGGTGCCAGGAATTAGGATGTGGACATACCTGTGGGGGTGGGGGTCACATTTTACAGCCTACCATAATTATACCCAGAGGTGCGCACTCAAGGCAAGTGTCATAGACAGTAACACTCCTATCCCCACTTGCACCCGGCTATGAACACAGATCCTTCCTACTTTACTATTCTCCTCAAATGTAATTTTGAAAAGTGACTTCTTTTATTATTATGGTTATTTTGGATGGAGGGAAGTAGAATGAAGAGGGTCTTCTTTTTCTCTGCCTATGGAGGCAAACTATTTCTTGCTAGCTAAAGTCATTAGAAGTCAGTCCTGCAGACAGTCAGGAGGTCAATCTGGGTAGATGCTAACTAAATCAAGTCTGGGTGCTCAGCGTGACAGGAAAGGCATGAGCCACTACCCTCATAGTGCAAGGTAAAAGCACCAAATAATCAGTGGCAAAATGAGAAATAAAATAACAGTGAAGGCCCTTGGAACCAATTTTTTAGAGAATTTCAATGGCTTTTATGATGTGTCCAGTTTTTCACAGTCTGCTTCTCTTTGCATAAAGGGACCCCAAATCTCAGTCCAGGTTCCTTGCCTGCTAGCCAACTAAGAAGGCCAGTATGGGGCATCCCCGCTTTTTCTGGGGAGGCAACCCAATGCCCAGGTGGTGGAGCCCTGAAAGGAACCCACCAAGTTGCCCAGCACTTGTCTTTCAAGATGCAAGGTGCAGGGTGGAGGCAGGAGCAGGAAGAAGGTGCCTTAGAGGCTGCCTTCACACCCCCATATGTCCCTGTAAGTGAGAACCATAAAAAGCAAATTGCAAATGAAATAAGAAAATCTTCAAAGCAAAAAGTCGCCCCAGATTTGTGGCCTTGCATTAAATGCACTGCATTTGCTGTGCAAGTTCCCATAATTGGCTAAGAAATCACACAGCTGGGGCTTTCGCTCAGCCCAGGGAGATGGAAATGACTTGTAGTCCCTGCAAACAGAGGTTTTTCATGTCTCTCCCCAGGGTAACCTGAATATTGGCTGCCACACAGAGTGTATTACTGCCCCAATTTGTTCTTTTTACATTCCTCAGGAGACAGGAGGCCACTGAAAATATTCATCTCTTATAGATGCCATATGTGTCCTCCTATTGGCCTCTTGCAAAGACTTCTTGCCACATTCCCTCTCTCAGCTGTTTCCTCTTCCCAAGTCCCACTACCAATAGCCGAGAAGGCTCCCATCGGACTTTCCCTGGGTTACTGAAGTCATCTTCTCAATGATCCCCCTGCCCCACCCTCACCTGCAATCCATTTCCTATCTCCTAAGACTACATATCAGTTCATCATGTTCCACCCTACAAGGGACTGCTCCGTTGCCAACTGCCGCAGCCCTGTGGGGCATGTCCATCAACTGTCAGGGTTAGTACTAAGTATCGTAACAGAAAAAACACTAAAGCTACTGAAGGCTGCAAACAATATATTCATTTTATATATTGGACTAAATTCAAAGGAATCTTTACAATAAAGACTTATTGTCACTGAGTCACCCTGATATATTTTCTCAAGTTAGAAAAAATGAGTCGATTTTTTAGCCAGCAAAGTGGGGATTTCATATGCTTCATGACCACCTACCTGTATGCATTTTGTGATCATTATGAATTACTGAAGCAGTATGCATTTGATTTTACAGTGACTTCCATTTCTTAGTCTTACCCACGATTTAAGCCATATCATTAAATTTATGCATGTTACCTCATCTTGTAATAACAGCTTGATGAACTTTCACCTAATTTAAATGCTTGTTATCATATGACATAAAATATAGGAAATGAGACAAGTCAAAAGTCAATTCAGATAAAAGATTAATTTGCCAAAGCTAGCTCACTCAATGATCAGGAGAATATGTCATCCCCATTAAGCTGCCAGTGACAGAGAAAATTCACTATCGCTTTGAACATGAGCCTCAAACTCAAAGTCAAGAGCATAATTCAGGTGTAGACAAAATCAAGCTTTTTCTCGTGCTGGCAACTCTACATAGCAGATTCAACACAAGGATTTATGGATTTTCCAAGGGCTAACAAGTCTCCTGAACTACACCAAGGAAGTCATCTAATTTTTAATATGGAAAACAGCAGAGACAGAGGAGAGAAGCATGGCTGGTTTATCTCTCTCTTCCTTGCACATACTTGAGAATAATATAAAAAACATCCAAAGCATCAACAGAGCTATACTACATCAAATACGAACTGATAGAAGCAAAATTTGCAAAAACATACACATATTAATGATAAATCAAACATCATTACCATATCAATAGTATTCAAAACTGGCAAGTTCCATAGGTTTTATTATTTAACAACAGAAGTTAACCAGATTTATGGAAGCGTATTCTGTCACAGAACATTCTCACTTTAATGGAAGTGGAGTGTGAGTGGATATGAGGGGGAAAAAAAACCCTCATTTTCTAAGATAAAACTTAACTGTAAAAGATTAAATTAGTCTATTTATTTTCCTTATAAATGACAATGTTTTATGAACTTTAAGTGGTTCATTTTGTTGCTAATATACTTCATAAGTTATTTTATGAATCCCAGAACAAAAAAGAATATGGCACCAATAGCTTTATTTTCCTGGAAATTTGAGTTTTATGCCTGATGAGTAGAGGGTGAATTGGGAGATGCTATCGAACTATGAATGCTTATGGCAGTATGTTATGCATATAAATATAAAATTCATATATATACATACATGCATACCCATATATAAAAATCAAACAAAAATTTTTAAAGTAGAAAACTGGAGAATTGTTGGTTCTTACTCTTGTGACTCGATTGTTCTTCAGTCTTATTGTCCACATTCCCCAACTGGTACTGTTTGCTCCACCCAGAATGCTTCTCTTACCACCCACAGAATGAGACTTGTCCCACATCTCTCTGCCTTTGTGTCTGGCTTCCCACTACCAGGAAAGCCATTCCTTCTCCTTCCCATCTTGCAACACCAAATTCAGTTCTGACCTTCCACCTTCCCTGGAGTCCTGCCAACAGTTCTAATACTTCAGTACACATGAAAGGGAGGAGAGAAGAAAGTATATTTTAAAATGCTGAGCTACTCTCCAGAGATCCTGACTCTGTACTCTGTCAGTACATGGAAAGCATTCAATAAAACTAAGTTGAATGAATACTCAACATGATGGTGATGGGCTTTCTGAAATATCATCAAATGCAGGAACCTTGGATGTCACCACGTTTGATAATTTCAGGTTCTGGAGTGCCTCTTCCCACATTCCTCCTTCCTCCCTCAGGATCAAGGGATGGTTCATTCCCTAACGCAAATCGTTAACAGCAACTCTGCAGATTGTGTAGCGAAGACACAAATCACCCTGCTGGAGAAGACTGGGGCAAGATTTAATGCAGTGGCACACTGGTGCCTGAAATATAATGTCCAGTTGATTCCTCAAAGGTAGAATACACCAAAAAAAGTATTACATTTTCTAGAAAGGGTGATTTAGATTAAACATACCAAACACATCCCATTCTATGGTAATTAGGCTGGGATGGGATATGGAGGCATGGAGGCATATCTCATCTCCAGAGGATCAGAGACTTTTAGAGCTGGAGCAAATGTAGCAATCTATCCAGATCCAGGCACAGCAGTCTTCTTGCTACAGGGGAAAGTGTGTGTGTATCCTGCTATCCCAGGCATGCTGGACTCACTCCTGTCTTTGACTTCTGGGACCTTGCTCCATCAATAATGTTCTTATCCATTCTTCTCAACAACTGAGTGTATTTCATTCCAATCAAAAAAGCATACATGGGCTCTTTTCTTCTAGACGAGAGCCAGCAGCCTTCTTCTAGCTCCCGTGGGGTAGGAAGCTGACCGCAAAGGCATTGGGAAGCCAAGCTGAATGATGGGTACTTAGAGACATCAGATGCATCCTAAATCAAGCCATGCTGTATTTTTGTCTTTTTTTTTTAAAGATTTTATTTATTTATTTGACAGACAGAGATCACAAGTAGGCAGAGAGGCAGGCAGAGAGAGAGAGGGGGAAGCAGGCTCCCCGCTGAGCAGAGAGCCTGAAGCAGGGCTCGATCCCAAGACCCCGAGATCATGACCTGAGCTGAAGGCAGAGGCTTTAACCCACTGAGCCACCCAGGTGCCCCAGCCATGCTGTGGGTTTGTTTTTTGTTTTGTTTTGTTTTGTTTTTTGGTTTTTGTTTGTTTGTTTTTAGTTTAAATGAGCCAATAAATTCTCTTTTTCAAAAATACTAATCCACTGCCTAAATGTTAGAAAACAACAGAAAATCACAAAGATTATTTTCGTCTCATACTTTCAATTACTTCCCTGATTTCTTTTTAGATTAATTTGAGATTTTTCGTCATCTGGTTTTTGTTTGTCTGCATTTTTCCCTACTATTTATGCTTCTGACAGAATTGCCAATTCAGTCTGTTTTTTTGTTTAATTGTCATATTTCTCAAATCTCTTGTTATATTGGCCTGACTCTGGGCTTATCAGCTACTCCACCAGACTCTGAACACAGGATAAGGCCTAATCCCTGTCTCTGTCAGCCCAAAGAAGCTTGGGTATGGAAGAAGGTGCAGATTCCCTGGCACCAGATCACCACTGTCAATCCTCTATATCCCACAAAACAACTGCTCATGAATGGAATGGACTTTTGCTACACACTAACTTACTCCTAAGGACACCTGCACCAGAGAGTTCTGAGCCACTGCATATGTGGTGACAAGAAAGTAAGCCCCAAAATCAACTGAATGGAGAAAAGAGCAGAGCTACAACATCTGGGGAACTCGAAGTTGCCCCAGGGCCACTCTGTGAGTTTTAAGCATATAGAATATAGGGACGAACATTTTTTGTATGACTACTCTATGAGCTGGAGATTTAAAAGGATGAATAAAATGGAGTTAGAATCATTATAAATACTAGTATTTTATCCTACATGCAAGCGAACCTAACTCTCTGGAACAGGCAATCCTCAATTCTATGGGGATGGCAAAGGAAGACAAGGAAAGAACTCAAGAATTCTGAAGGTTTCTACAAAAGTCCCCTAGAAACAGAGAAGGAATGGGAAAAAATCTTAAGGAGAAATACCATTACATACTATACTTGCTTTCTCCTCTTCAAGTTTCATATCCTTACATGATAAAACTAGGCTTAGCAAACAATCTTAGAGACTAATGCCAAAAACAAGGAATGGGCCAAAGACTATTTTCCAAATTGTGGGCTTAAATGTGTCTAGCTATTTCTTTTCCAGATCATTTTAAATTAGCAATCTGGAAAATGGGCTCTTGTTTTTCTACAAACAATTTCACCTCTAGAATGCCTCTCTGCACCTCTTCAAACCAAATCCTTTTGTCTTCCGTAACTACTCAGTAATCACAGTTAAAAATAATTTTCAATTATTCAGAATTATAGAAAGTGTGTATTGAGGAAGACACTGTGTTAATTTATCATATGGACAAACTCCCCACAATGATCCCATTAAGTACTAGTATTCTCCACTTTATAAATGAGGAACAAAGTTCAGAAGGTTAAGTAACTTGCCAAGTCAAATAAAATAAAAAATCAAGGAAATTATCATGTGCAGAAAATAAGAAAAATTCAGTAACACTACAGCATGAGTTAAAAAATTGTGCCTCCTGTTAACACTTTTATCTACGAAATGCCATGTGGCTATACATTAAGTCTTCCCACGCATAATCTCCTTTGCAAATCAAACATTATTAGATAGTCCAAACAATAACTGGCATTCCATTTTTCGAATTGCAATTCCAGTGCTCACAGAAATGATTGACCAAGTTCATACATCTAATAATTACTTTCCAATATAAGGGTGATGGATGACAGAGAGATTTAGAGCTTGAAAGAGTTGAATTCAGACCCGTATATGGCCATTTATGTCCTTAATACCCTTTAAAAAGAGACTTGAGCTCTAAGTATAGTTTCCACGTCTATAGATAGAGACAACACCTCCCCTTTGATAGGATTTTTGTAAAAAACAGAGGTATTATTTGGGAAGCAACTAATACAGCCTGGCAGCTAATAGGCACTCAATACCATTGAGTAGCTATTATTATTAGGGATATAGTAAGTAAATGAAAACGTAAGTTTGGTAGTCTAAACAACCTATGTTTAAATCCCAGCTCTGCCATTTACAAGCTATTTGAATTTGGGAAGCTTACATAACTTCTCTAAGCTTAAACTTCTTCACTTAAACCTGAGAAAAGACTTCCAAGCCCTACCATGATAGAATGCCTTCTACTGGACAAATTCTCTTGTCAAATACAATGAGAGAATCTGCACAAAATATGTAAAAAAATGTCTGAAGCCATTGTAGCACAATCAATGCAGGCAGAACATGAGGGACTGTGATTTCAGAGAGATTTTAGAAAGGGGCTATTTATTCTGGCTTTTTTCTCTGAGAGCATTTTCCAAATTATAGTGCATAGGAACAGAACCCAAGAAGAAAATAGCAGCCTTACAGGGCTAAAGAGATAAAAGTCGACATTCAGAGCTGACAAAGCAGTTAGGACTTGAGGGCAAAATCCCATAGAACGTGGGCACTGGGCATATATTCCTCTCAAATTACTGATCACATTCCATGCAGAGAAAGACTGCAAGACATGTTGCAGAAAAAAAAAGCAACTGGAAGTTTAAAAAATCTAAGCAAATATTTCAGCCACTACATGATGCTGAAGAGATAAAAGTTTGCAGTTCAAGTCTCATCAAGGTAGACAGGCCTTTGTAAAGATCCTAAAGTACCATAAGGATCATACACTATGAAAAAGAGCCACACACTAGGATTAAGGGCAAAACTGAAAGAGACCAATCATAAGAAAGCCTATGACAATATCAAGCTGATTCACCTGTGTCCTAACTGTACGCTAAGAGAAAACTCAACTTCTTTGGAAAACGATAACTTCACCTAGAACTTCTACAACTTTTTATTCACAATATTCATGATCTAAAGAAATATTATAAGGGATGCTAAAGGGGAAAAAACCAGGACCAAATAACTAAAAATCAAAAAGAAAAGGGCCAATAGAAATAGACCCACAGATGATTTAGGTATAAAGTTATCATACAAAAACTTTAATTATGATTAATATGTTCAAAATAATAGATATAGATATTTACTAAAGACCTGGTAAATGTATTTTAAAAATCTATTTTAAAAATCAAATGAAAATCTTAGAACTGAAAATACCTTTATTTATATCAAGAATTTGAAATATAGGTTCAACAGATTAGAAAAGGGAGAACAGAGGACTGGTGGGGGTTTTCTGTGTGTTTAAAGACCTATGTAAAATTCTTGGGTGCCTGGGTGGCTCAGTCAGTTAAGCATCTGACTCTTGATTTTGGCTCAGATCATGATCTCAGGGGTGTGAGATGGAGTCTCAAGTCAAGCTCTACACTCACTGAGGAGTCTGCTGGAGATTATCTTTCTCCCTCTCCCTATGCCCCTCACTCCCATGTGCATGTTCTCTCTAAATTAACTGTTTAATTAATTAATATATATATGTAAAATTCTTGGCTTAAAAAAGAAAACTACAGTAAAATAAAAATAAAAAGGAAATAAATATAGACTTAAAATATGTAATAATAGTATAAAAGATAAGAGCGGTAAATGGAATTCAAAGGTTTTAAGGTTCTTGCACCCTTTTGAAAGTGATCAAAGAACTAATCTAATAAAGTCTATAATAAATCCAGGAAGTATAATGGAATTCCTAGGGAAACCACTGATAAAAACAATTAAAAGGCTAATAGAGGGGCGCCTGGGTGGCTCAGTGGCTTAAGCCTCTGCCTTCAGCTCAGGTCATGATCTCAGGGTCCTGGGATCGAGCCCCACATCGGGCTCTCTGTTCAGTGGGGAGCCTGCTTCCCCTTCTCTCTCTACCTACTTGTGATCTCTCTCTCTCTCTCTCTGTCAAATAAATAAATAAAATCTTAAAAATTTTAAAAGGCTAATAGAAAAGAAAAAAATGTAATAATGAAAATAATCAATTAATCCAAAACAGAACAAAGATAAATCAAATAGAAAACAAACAGCACTGTCATATAATTAAATGAACTATCTTGCTAATTAAATGTGAATTAACTAAATATTCTAATTAAAAGACACTGATTGTCAAACTGGATTAAAAAAACAAAATCTAATTACATACTATTTACAAGACACATACTCTACATATAAGAACACAAAAAGATCTATTGCAGAGGGTGCATTAAGTGTATCTTCAAAATAAATAAAGCAACAGCTAACAAACTAAAAAAAAGATAAAAATCCAATGATAGTTTGAAATTTTACCCCCCTTTCTCAATAACTGATCAAATAAGCTGATAAAAAAAAAAACAGAATACAGAAGTCAACATGAGCTGTCATAATTAACATATGTGGAACACTATGTCCAATAACCACAAAAATACATACTATTTTCAAGTACATGTAGAACATTTACCGAAATTGACTTGATAAACTACGGAAATGAGGCCCAGGATTATCTGAGCAAGAACATCCATTCACGCAGTTTCAACAGTTCCCAAGTTCCCTGAACTGTCTTCAGATCTCATTCTCTTCCCTGGCCTTTAACTGGCTTCTGTCTTCTTTGCAATTCCATCCACTTTCCACATTGTTGATCCCAGCACATCTATGCTTAATGTTGAAGAACAGAGTGTTTGCTTTTCTTAAAGCTTCTCCCTCACACAGATTGCCTGCTAGTTGCAAGGGGGAAAATACTAACTATATAACGGAGAATTCAGATAATACCTTAGCAGTTGACCAAAACTAACAGTACCAGCGGATGGCAGATGGACACGGTGGCTCTAGCTGTACCACTCTAGGATGGCTGCAATATGCCTGCTTTTCTGAGGCTCTACATGAGACTAACCCAAAATAATGAGCATTCTAGTACAGAGCGAGAGGGGCTTTGTTCTTCCAGAGAGTCAATAATATAAAACATAAAGAAAGACTCAGGAACTGTTCCAGATTAAAAACTAAGGAAACATGGCAACTTAAAACAATATGTGATCAGAGATTGGACCCTATACTAAAGGGCAAAAATGGTGTAAAAGATGTTATTACTCTATTGCTTATGGTTATTTGTCAACTGACAAAATTGGCACTATACATAAACATTTTATCAATGTTAAATCGCCTGAAGTTAGTAACTATACTGTACATGAAGTATTTAGAGATAAAGGTTCATGGTATGTCAAATTTATTCTCAAATAGTTTGGGAAAAATATACAACAGAGACAGAAACAGAGAAAGATGAAGAGACACAAAGAGACACAGAGAGCTGACAACACAAAGAGTAATAAAGGACATGTTCATAATTATTAAATCAGCTAGAGTGAAGAGCAGAAAGTCTTTATACTGTATTTGCAAGTTTTCTGTAAATTCTTCAATATTTCTACATAAAATGCCATCTAAAAATGAGAAGAAAGAAACTTAAGGATTCTCTAGAACTTAACCACACTTCTTTAAATTTGTGTGAGCGTAAGAATCACCTGTAGACTTGATAAATGCAGATTTCTGGACCCACCTCCTACCATCATCCCCAGAGATTCTGATTCCAAGTGTCTATTTAATTTTTTTTATTACGTCATGTTAGTCACCATACAGTACGTCATTAGTTTTTGATGCAGTGTTCCAAGATTCATTGTTTATGTATAACACCCAGCGCTCCATTCAGTACGTGTCCTCCTTAATACCCACTAAGTAGCTCAGGGTTTTGAGACACATTAGCCTAGTGCATCAGTGCCCAAAGAATAGAATGTTTGGGATTTTTGAGTATATAATTTGACATTGAATAACATTCATTCACACCATAAGAAAGCTATTTTCTGGGGCACCTGGGTGGCTCAGTGGGTTAAAGCCTCTGCCTTCAGCTCAGGTCATGATCCCAGGGTCCTGGGATCAAGCCCCGCATCGGGCTCTCTGATCAGCAGAGAGCCTGCTTCCCTTCCTCTTTCTCTGCCTGCCTCTCTGCCTAATTGTGATCTCTGTCTGTCAAATAAATAAATAAATAAAAAGAAAGTTGTTTTCTTTGCAATCTCTCCTTTTATCTTTCTGATGATATCAAGACAAGAGTTCCTACTTAGAAGTAGCATGCCTTTAGCACCTCTTGATACATGTTCGTCTCTTCCAAAATAAAGAGAGAGCACTTGGTAGGTTCAGAGCCTCTGCAGTGGGCAACAATACTGAATTAGAATTTAATAATAACATTGTTATTATAAATATGATTACTTTCTATTTATAGTAACTGATAATGGTTTTCTATTAACCCTAGAGATATAAAGTTTCTACAAAAAGTAAATTAATTTGATTAAAACTTTTATAATAACACAGGTAGGATACAGATATGACAAAAATTGTAAAAATGGTCTAGCGAATAACTGAAGTTTAGAAAAAACAAGCTAAAAGGAAAAATTCAAGCTCAAACTGTCCCAAGTCTCCTGTCCCACTTCACCTGCCACTGTTCCACAAATCCTCATTTATGGTTTCCCGCTCTCTGAGCAAGCCCTGCATTCACAAATGTCTGGACCTGTCCTGCCCTTTCCACTTGCTGAGTCATCCTGCCCTTCTTCCCGTGGTCCCCAAATGGTCCTGTCATGGGAGAGAACTTTAACATACATAGGACATAAAAGTCTGGCCCTTTAAGAAAGCTAATGGAATATTTATTCTCTCAAAAAAAAAAAAAAAAAAAAAAAAAGAGCCCTGAGTCAGTGAGATAAGAATAGCTAGAAGAGTAATTCTACTTCTAGGAATGTATCCCTGGGTAATGAACAGAGCAGCACACAAATGATTCTGTACATTGATGTTCCTGTGTAATTTATAACAGCAAAATACTAAAATATTAAAACCATCAATGGCCAACATGAGAAGATTGGTTTGTTAATATCCCATTATATGGAAGTACCATGGTTTATTTTACCAGTAGAATCCGCACAACTTAAGGATTTTTTATGATAAGGGACAAATAGTCAAGGATGAATTAAACACCTTGATTTTTCTCTCCACTATCCAGTTCATCCTTCCTGTTTTGCACAGCCACAGTGTATTTGCAGAAATTGAACCCATTTCCAAAAAAGGGCTCAAATTTATCTAAGCCAGTGGTTTTCAAAGTGTTCTCTGGACCAGCGACATCAGCATCACCACGACTCTTGTTACTCTTGTTAGAAACGCAACCTTATGGGCACCACCTTGATCTACTGAATCACAAACACTAGAGGTAAAACCCCAAATCTGAATTTTAAGCAGCCCCTGAGGGGATTCTGATGTACTACTATAAGAACCATTGATCTAGGCCAATTATGGTAAATTGATCTGCTGATTCAGGAATGGACATGTTGTTTAATTGGGGCCAATGAGATATGAAGGAAAGTTTGCTGGGAATTTCTGAAAAGGGTTTCTACAATGAAGGGAGTTTTTAGAAAGAGCGAGCACCTATTCCCCTGGATTTTTTGGGTATAACCGCAATGCCTGGGATTACTATAGCCAGGCTGCTAAAAGCTAGTGAAAGCAAACGATGGTGGAGCTGAGACTATCACACAAAATGAAGGCAGAACCACTGAATTAAGATAGTCCTAAATTCTACTCTGCTTTTGGATTTTCAGTTATGTGGGCTAATCTATTTCCTCATTTTACTAATCAGTTTGAGTTGGTTAATTTGTTCCTTATAGCTAACTCCCATCTGATATATGGTACGATCCTAAGTTTAAAACACACATATAGAGCTCAGGGGAAAAAGGAACTAGAAGAAAATATATTTAATATACAAATCTTCATTTTGTCCGGGTGGAAGAGTTATGAAACCGACTATTTTCCCTGTATTATTCCAGTTTTTATAAGGCATACTTTCATAATCAGAAAAGAATATTTAAAAAATAGTTGGGGGAGGTTACTGTAAACAAATTATATTTAAAAGAGCGTCAAGAACCAATAGAACAGAAGAGATAATCAAGACAAGTGGTATGGGACTCTGGGCAGATGGTATAAACCAAAGGAACCAAGAACACAGAGTGCTCAGAATTAGTAGCAGCGAGGTGTTAAGGAGATAATTAACGCTTATATTCTAAACAGCAGCTGAATATAAATGAGAACAGATGGGGCTTGATAGCTATGAGAAGACCTAGGGCAGTACAAAGATGGAAGGAAAGATAAACAAGAAAATATTTAGAGAAAAGATACTTATAATTAGTAACGCTCTGCTCGATTTGTATTAAGGGTTCATTTCCTTTAACCCTTGCCCCAATTCAATTACTCTGAGATTCATGATAAGAAGTTACCCTATATTCATGGTCTATATATGACTCCTTAACTCCTGACAGGTATTATATGCTTACTATATACCAAACACCGAATATATACTATCTTATTTAATCCTCTTTGAAGAAGATACTATTATCAGTCCTATTGCACAGATGAGGCCGCGGGCGCTCAAGGAGGCTAGTACCTTATTCAAATGCCAACAAGTGGGGAAAAGATGAAGATTTGAACTGTCTGACTCCAGAACCTGCCTGTCTACCACAACACTCTCAAGAGAGCCAACAAATGTTCGTGGGATGATAAAGGTCATCGTATACATTACCTGGCTTTACGTGTTGCTGTCAAGATAAATACTTCAAAATTTAAACGTAAGATAATACAGAGAATGCTGTAAATCTCTTTTTACTCTTTGTTATCCATGAAATCTACATACTATGGGTCAAAGATAAATGCAATTACTGAATGAGTATTCCTGATGAAAAGCAAGTCGGAGCCTCTCAGGAGACAGAGAGACAGCCTGGGGCTTGGAGGTCTGGACAGATGGTAAGTTAGATAAATACATTTTTAGGGTTCAGAGTTGGTAAGTCCCAATGACGGATCGCCTATCACTTAATGGACATGATGAGAATTGCCTAAAAGGGATTTAAAGAATCTTAGCTTCAATTCAAGCCCTGTTTATTGATGAGTATGACTTAAGGAAGAAGTTGAACCAGACCAAAAGCAGCTGAGAAAAAAAGTATCTGCCTCATCAAGAAAGCAGCTTTAAAGAAACAGTGAGAATGAATGGGGTAGAGACAGATCAGGAACCTCTTCTCTGCCTGGATGCAGTTGCCCCCGGGCAGCTCCTTTTCGAGAGGACAGATTTTTTAATGTGCTTGGGATGAAATGAGAGAAAAACAGAAGATTCTGGTGACCATACCAAGCTCAGAAGGAACTAGTGCCTGCTGGACTCATCTCTTTATTTCTAATGAGATTTGGCTGCCTTCTTCAAACACACCCCCAGCCTGGAGGACAGTGCCAAGGAGGAAAGCCTGGCCGGAGAATCCTACATATTCCCAATGTCACTACTCTCAAAAACAATATGAATGACTCACAGCACTACCAGGTCCCCTGGCTCCAGCAAAGATGGTCCTTGGAACAACATCCACTGTTAATTGTCACTAAAAGCTACTTGTAGACAGAGATTGCTCTTGGCTGAGACAAGCAGAGACGGAACAGGGCGGAGAAGAACTTCATTTGTAGGGAAATTAAAAGGTGGCATCAGGACCCTGGGAGCCAGCTGGCTTTTAAACAATTAAGCTCACTTGGGAAAACAAAAGTTATGCTTGTTACCAGTACAGTTCTCGTTGAGGTTTCTGGATTTTTATTTTCCCTGGATTTGGCTCTAATAAAGAGTAATGTTTGAAAACATTTTGTGCCATTTAGGAGGCTTTGTGATTAAGAGGCCTTTAGTGCTGTGTGTGTTGGGGGGCGGGGGGGAGGATGATATCTTCTACCCTACTGGATTATAAACTCAAAAGTACAGAGACTAGATAGGTTTAATTTGTCGATATATACTCACTGAGCCTAACACCGAGTATGTGATGAATGAATGAACGAACGAATACCAACTTTCTAGAAAAACTTTAGAATCTCAGGATGGAAAATATGACCTAAGAAAACATCTACTCCGGTCTCCATAAAATCAGAGATCTCCTTTAACAACATTCTTGACAAGAGTGCATCTCATATCAATCAATTCACTATTCTTCTACCTCACTCTACAAAATCCATTTTGTTTTCAAATGGCTATGCCTTTTGTTCACCCTCACCTGAATAAGAATCTTTCTTTCTTCCTGAAAATGGGAACCATTGGTCTTCATTCTACTATCTGCGACCCCCCCCCCACCAAAAATAAGTCAGACCATTTTAACAAGACTGCCTCCAAATATCCAACTCTTTCTTGGCTCTACCTCAGGCTCAATAACCCCAGATTCTTTAACAATATTCAGTACTGTTTCAAGATCCCCAACCATCCAATTTCCAACATTCTTCAACATATGACCTAAGGAATGTTTGTCTCCAAGTGTCACTCAACCGGTATGGAATGGAACAGGACAATCTGATGATCCCTGGTCTGAAGAGCCTATTGATAGGATTCCAGCCCAAAATAAGATAAGCACTTCATCAGCAGAAAGGATTTCCCCAGAAAATACCTGTGAACGAGCTCTCAATTTCTAAAACACGTATTCATTCATTCAGCAAGCATTTACTGAGTACCTAATACATGCCAGAATTGAGCCAGGTGATAAGTACATAGAGGTGATTCCTACCCTTGGAAAGTTTAGAGCACAGTATGCAATGGGAAACCATAAAGGATTTAAGAAAAAGGAAAAAGATAGATGAAAATCATTCTATTTTTCTCCAATTCCTTTCCCACCAAATGACCAAAGCACCTGGGAATCTCTTGGATGCCTCATTTTTGTGACATTTTTTTTAAATTTATTTATTTGACAGATAGAGATCACAAGTAAGGAGAGAGGCAGGCAGAGAGAGGAAGGGAAGCAGGCTCCCTGCTGAGCAGAGAGCCCCATGTGGGGCTTGATCCCAGAACCCTGGGATCATGACCTGAGCCGAAGGCAGAGGCTTTAACTCACTGAGCCACCCAGGCGCCCTGTGACCTTTAATACACTGGTCCAGGAACCCTCATTTAGAGTGGACTAGTGGAAAAAGCATGAGCCCGGACAGCAGGACTTGATTCCAGTCTGGGCTCTGCCACTAACTTGCTTTGTGACTTTAGTTTTGTCTACTCCCTACTAACTCATTTGTTCATGAAAAGGATTGCTAAGACCTCTTCTGGAACCTTCAAGCACTCATCAATATGGTTACTGTGTCCTTATGTGAATCCAAGTTAAAAATGAAATTCTTTCCAGGAAGAGGATGCCACCACTCCCATTGGTTGTCAAGGGTAACTGATTCTTTCCATCCTTCTGCAGGGTTTTAGTCCATCCAGGTTGCTATAACAAAAATATCATAGACAGGGTGGCTTAAACAACAAACATTTTATACTCACAGTTCTAGAAGATGGGAAGTCCTAGATCAAGATGCTGGCAGATTTGGCGTCTGGTGAGGGCCTGCTTCTTGGTTTATTTTCTAAGTCCTCACATGATGGAAGGGGCATAGGAACCCCCTGGGGTTTCTTTTAGAAGGACACTAATCCCATTCATGTGTGCTCCACTTCATGACCTAATCATCTCCCAAAGGCCCCATTTTCCTAATATCAACACATTGGGAATTAGGATTTTACCATAAGATTTTGAGGAGCTGAAAACATTCAGGCTATGGTACCCAGAAACACAGACACCCTCTAATATGTTTCAGATAAAGAAAGGACACCACTCCCTTTGCCCACAATTTCTAATTCATCACTAAGTCCCAGTGTTTCTGCTTCCATAGCTGAAATCCATCCTCTCAGCCATAGCCTAAGTATGGTGATAGCTCCTCAGTGGTCCTCCCACTATCCCCTTTCCACCCTGAAATTCATTCTCCACACATACCCAGAGTGCTCTTTTGAAAACTTAAATCATACCACTAAAGCCCATTAGAATCCTCCAGTTAACTCCTGACTGCAGGGAAAATAATAAATAAATAAATAAATAACATATTGTGTGTGTGTGTGTGTGTGTGTGTGTGTGTGTGTGTGTGTGTATATATATATATATATATATATATATATATATATATATATAATCTCCAAACTCCTTTCCTTAGTTTTCAAGGCCTTTCAGAGCTGGCCCTGCCTAGGGAGGGTGCTCCATTAGCATCTTTCATCATTCTCTTCCTTGCTTCTGAAGCTTCTGCCTCAGTGGGCTCCTTCTGTCTATCCGGCACACCTATCTCCCCTAAGGTCTTTCTACTTCCTATTCCCTCTACGGAGAATGTTCTTCCCCAAGTCCTTTGCATGGTATACTTCCTACTCTTTTAGATCTTGTCTCAAACATCAGCTCCTCAAGCCTTCCCTGACCGCTCCATGTACAGGAAAATCCATCAGTCCCAGGCTCTCTCTCTTATACACACACATCGCAGTTCTCATGATCATTTCTCCTTATTTCTATCAAAGCACTTGTCAGCCTGCAATTATCTTATTAGTTGATTTATTTGTCATCTGTCCAATCTACTAGAAAATGTCCCACGACACTAGGAATCTGGTCTCCCTACTCCCAGTACATTGAAGAGTATCTGGTGAGTAGATATTTAACAAATGTTTGTTGGATAGTGAATAAGTAAAGGAATGAATGAATTCACCATTGCTTCTCTTACTTTCATGTCTTTTAATATTTGTATGGAGGGCTGGGGAGGGAAGGGTAAAAAGAGAAATAGAAGGACAATAAAGAGTAATGACCATGATGGTGAGAATTTCAAAACATAGGACAAGGAGGCATGGTCAGCTCTCAAAGTTGTACTCAACCAAAGGAAAAAAAAAAAATTCCAAGTTTCAAATTCAAAATTTAAGTTGGACAGCCAGAGGTGTCCAACCAAGAAATGGGCTTCCTTGTAGGTGGGTCAGTCCCTCAGTGCGTGTGTGCAGGAGCTGTACAACCACTGTCACGGCTACTGCAGAGGGGATTTACACATCCTAAGGGAGACTGAGCTAGGTGGCTTTAAATGATGAGCTCATGGCTGGAGCGGCCCCAGGCCAGCAAGTATGAGGGCACTAAAACCCTGGCGAGGTGCTTCCTCCTCCCGTAAATACACAACATAGGTTCAATTAGTTTCTCTGCTCCAGGAGAACCATCTCTTAGTGCCCTCAGCAATGAGATCTTGCTAATTGAAAACACTTCCCTCTATCTGCTTGAGAGGACTGGACTAAACTAGGCTACTGAAATGTAGTCTGTGGGGCGGGAGCCTAACTGGGGCAGGGGAGACACAGCAGAGCAGAAACACAGACAGTCTGGGGCAGTGGAGGCGAGGGATAGGTCTCATTTCAGAGTCGATGGAACTTCCAGTCTTCAGACAATGCATTTTCCCAGAAAACGAGCAGACCCAGCTTAGGGGTAACGTTTTCCCCCTTCTCCTGGGAATGACTCATTTCAGCACAATACCAGTTATAAAAGTTGGGCCTCTCTACCTGCTTGTAAGGATACCAGATTTTGACCCAACCATCTTGCTTCTAAAAGAGGCAGCCATTGCTATTTGAACTGTAGCTGGTAACTTTGAGACCTAAGCCAGGCAAGAGGAACAGCCGACAGAGTTCAAAGAGGCAACAGCAACAAGAGCAGTGCCAGAAGTCAGCAAGAGTAGCAGCCATCGTGTATGAAGCACCCTGGGCCAGCCTCGGTGCCGACTCCTCTTACAACACTGCCTCCTTTCATACTCATGACAATTCCATGAACAAGAACTAGTATAATCCCATCTTACAGATGAGGAAACTGAGGCCTTTAGATTTAAGAGCTTGTCCCCGATCACACAGCTAGGAAGTGATGGAGGAGGGCGGGCCCCTGGTCTGCCTCAAGAGCCAAGAATCTGAGCCACAGAGCTAAGTGTGGGGGGCCAACCAGGCACTCCCCAGGGCCTGCTAGAGCTACTGCTCTTCCCAGGACCTGGCTCTTCTCTGACATCGGGCTTTTTTTAATGTTGTTAGCTACTGTAGAGTACATACTTTGTTTCCGATGATTCATTAGTTAAGTATAATACCCAGTGCTCATCACAGCACATGCCCTCCTCAATACCCATCACCCTGTTACTTCCTCCTCTACCCCTTCCCTCTGAAACCCCCAGACTGTTTCGCGGGGTCCATGGTCTTTCATGGCTCGCCTCCCTCTCTGACTTCTCCCCTTTTGGATTTCCCTCTCTTCCCCTATGGTACTCGGTGCTACTGCGTATGTTCATGTGAGTGACACCATATGATAATTTTCTTTCTCTGCTTGACTTATTTCCCTTAGCATAATCCCATCTAGTTCCATCCATGTCAGTGCAAATGGTGGGTATTCGTCCTTTCTGATAGCTGAGTAATATTCCATTGTGTATATGGACCACATCTTTATGCATTCCTCTGTTGAAGGGCATCTTCCCCAGTTTGGCTATTGTGGACATTGCTGCTATGAACATTGGGGTGCACGTGCCCCTTCTTTTCACTATGTCTGTATCCTTGGGGTAAATACCCAGTAGTTCAATTGGCTAGGTTATGGGGTAGCTCTATTCTTAACGTCTTGAGGAAACGCCATACTGTTTTCCAGAGTGGCTATACAAGCTTGCATTCCCACCAACAGTGTAAAAGGGTTCCCCTTTCTCCACATCCTCAGCAACATTTGTTGTTTCCTGTTTTGTTAATTTTTGCTATTCTAACTGGTGCAAGGTGGTATCTCATTGTGGTTTTGATTTATATTTCCCTGATGGCTAGTGATGTAGAGCATTTTCTCATATGTCTGTTGGCCAGTTGTATGTCTTTTTTGGAGAAGTGTCTGTTCATATTTTCTGCCCATTTTTTGACTGGGTTATTAGTTTCCTGAGTGTTGAATCTGGGAAGTTCTTTATAGATCTTGGATATCAACCTTCTATCTGTAATGTCATTTGCAAATATCTTCTCCCATTCCCTGGGCTGCCTCTTAGTTTTGTTGACTGTTACCTTTGCTGTGCAGAAGCTTCTTATCTTGATGAAGTCCCAAAAGTTCCTTTTTGCTTTTGTTCACTTGCCTTTGGGGATGTGTCTTGAAAGACATTACTGTGGCATCAGGCTTTTTGAAAAAAAATCTAAGATCCAGAATACAGATACCGGTTCTTTGACGGAAAAGAGAAATCTTTGTAAAATAATGTCTTCTAGTGACCATGGAGGATCTCTCTTCCTGTCTTTTCCTTAATTCTTTTCCAACTGTGATGGCTAATTTTGTGTCAACTCAGCTGAGCCACTGTGCCAATATTCGGCCAAATATTATTCTGGCTGCTTCTGTGAGGGTATAGGTAGAAAAGATTTACATTAAATTGGTAAAATTTGAATAAAGCAGATTGCTTTCCAAAATGTAGGTGGGCCTCATCTAATCAGATGAAGGTCTGACTAGAACGAAAGACTGACCTCCCTCCCACCACCCCATCAAAAGGGAATTTTCCCAGCAGACTGCCTTCAGACTTTATCTATATTCTACACTGAATGTTTGTGACTCCCCAAAATTTGTATCTTAAAACCCTTATACCCCTCCCATGTGAAGGTTTTAAGAGGTAGAGGTTTGGGAGGAGTAATCAAGATTAGATGAGATCATGAGGGTGGAGCCTTCATGAATGGAATTAGTGCCCTATAAGAGTCACAGGATAATTTTCTCCTCTTTCTGCTCTCCACCAGATGAGGGTACCATGAGAAGGCACCATCTGCAAACTGAAAGAGAACTGGCACCAGAACCCAACCCTGCCAGTACCCTGACCTTGGACTTGCAGTCTACAGAACTGTGAGAAATCAATTTCCATTGTTTTAAGACAGCCAGTCCATGGTATTCTGTTACAGCAGCCCCAACACACTAAGACAGTCTGCAACGTGGGCCCTTCCTGGTTCACCAGCAGACTGACCTCAGATGCGAACTGCCATTTCTTCCTGAATCTCCAACCCACCATCCTTCCCCATCAGATTTTGAATTTGCCAAGCCTGCACAATTACATGAGCCAATTCCTTAAAACAGAGCTTTATCTATACACATATGCTATTGGCTCTGTTTCCCTGGAGACCACTGACTAATATGCCAACTGAACTTTCTGATCACAAAAGAATTCACATGTTTCATCCAACAAGTCATCACTTATTCATCATGCCAACCACCTGTTTGGTCTTAAGGACCACATTCCTCAAATTGAAATGTGCTCATGTATCACCCAGGGAGCTTGTAAAAGTGTAGATTTGAATGTGGCAAGTCCGGGGCAAGGCCTGAGATTCTGCATTTTGACCACTGTTCTATGGTAATGCTGACATGCTGTTCCATGAACCATGCTTTGAGTAGCAAGATAGTAGGAACAAAAGCAAAAAGACACTTGAGTGTGCCCAGAAATTTTCTTAGTCCACCACTAAGGCACGCTTTTTAAGGCACATTTTTAAAAAGAAAATAAAATCTGGTTTTCTGGTGCAATCCTCTGTCTTGGCAACATTGCATCTTAAACACTATAACCCGCTGCTCACCTTAGCCCAGAAAAGCTCTGTCACATTGTTCTCAATCCTACCCCTCTTCCTCTTAAAAAGAGACCAACATTTGGCAACACATAAGGAGAAAAACACAATTAAACCCCAAAGGAAAAAAAACCCCACAGTCCTTCCATTTCAATTAGAATCAGCGGCTGTTGGAAATGGGCAAATTTAGAGCTGTAATACCAATGGAAACAGTGAATTCTCAATTGTGATCAAAGGCTTCATTTAGCAGGCTGAAAAGCAAGCATGAGCTTAATTGAACAAGAGAGAGATCGCCTCCAAAGCATCCAGGCATAATCAAACAGCCTTGAAAAATATAATGCATCAGATGGAGGGGAATTAGCCTTGGGCTCCAAATGCCCTCGGCTGGCCTGTATATCCCCCACCATCAGCAAAGAGAGACCTCAGAGGTCACCGGGTCAGACGCCCCAGCCTATGTGAGAATCTACCTTACATCAAAGCTTTCAAAGTCTTTGCCTGTAATGCAGAATACATTTCCATCCAACCCAGTGTACACACACCACAGTAAAAGCTTCACCAAATAACATGGATCACTTCCACACGTGAAGTCCTCCAATACTTGGTCTTCTTTTTCATACTTTTAAATGCTGTCACAAAGAATGGATTTCAAGACTCACTAAGGGGTCGTGACCCACAGATTGAAAAACACTACTCTAGGGTCTGCCGGGTAAGCAGCCAACAAGCCTCTTCATCTCTGTCGAATGCCCACCATCTTCCAAGCTCCGAGGACACGGCAGCAAACTCAGACAGGTGCAGAAGACAGGTGTTAAACCAATGATCATGTGAGTACTTATTTAATACTACAAATATAGACAAATGCAGAAAAGGAGGCACAAAGCACACCATGGGAGATCATAATGGGGGCACGTATTTGGGACCAGAAGGATGACCAAGATGGATCAGACACCCCCTCCCCCAAGGAATTTTCAGCTGAGATGAAAGGATGAGTAGAGAGCAGCCAGGCAGAAGGGAAGTAATCACGGCAACCATCTCCCATGCTGGGGAGGGGGCGGGGGGTGCATGGTTACCTGTGGCAACCTCAGGTGGTAATAAAAATAAAATAGCACCTGCCCAGCCCAGGTTCATCAAGATTTCACCATCTGTCCGAAGCTGGGCCAGGCACTTCACAATACCACCAGATCTTAGTGGAATCCAACTGGCTGGATCTAAATCCCAGCCCCACCCTTATAAACTGTCTGATTTGAAGCAAGTTAGTTCAGTTTTCTCATTTGTAAAGAAGGGATTATTCATGGTGCCTGCCTTCTCATGTCACCGCCAGAATTAAGTGAGTTAACACGAATGGAGGGGCTTAGGAAAATGCCTAGTGCATGGTAAGTGCAGAATAAATGGCTAAATAAAGAGAGATGAACTCAAAATCCTTAACAACTTGCTTTGCTAAGCACCACTTGTCTATCGGCACATGAAGAGAAACCCATTTGCCATCCCTGAACCAGCTGATTCCCAAAAGTTATTTTTTTCCCTATTCTGATATTTTAAATCTAGCAGAACAGAGGGCTGAATTCCTCCACCCTGCAGGGCCCTACAGACAATGAAGACAGGAGAGGGGGGAGAAAAGGGAACAGGTCTGCCTCCCCGCCCCTAGCTGCCCTATCTGGGCCTGCAGTCACTGGCAATCTCTCCTTGCTGACAAATTTTCTAGTTCAACACCAATGATACAATTGATTTCTCCAGAGAACTATAATAATGGAATTACAGTATGTTTACTTGATGCAGAAAACCTCTGGCTAGATAGTAAATTAGGGGCCTCACAACGTTGAAAAATCTTCAAGCTTTCAAGAAGCCTAAACAGATCCAAAATGCCAGGTTCGAGTCACATCAATAATTAAAATTAAATTATTGTGCTGAACCGAAAGTCATCTCCAATATAACATTTTTAAAAATGGTTCTCCAAAGATAAACTCAACCTTGGCTTCAGGGAGGCATCTATTATAAATCCACAGAATCAGAGACAGAAAAGCAAGCTGTTCCCATTGTGCACATGCTGTGTCTAATTCCCTGTGATGGACAAGAACAGGGAGGCTTGGCTGGGCATTCGAAACAACCACTGCTGGGAAGAAGTGATAAAAATGGGAGGCAGACCTCGTATTTGCAGGGCTTGTTGTGGTTTACTGTGGACACCCATCATCTCCGTTGGTCCTCTCAGTATCCCTGCAAAGTAGCAGAGCAGGGACCTCCAGTCCCATCGCACAGATGAGGCTTACCGTAGCAAAATGACTAGAGTCAGGACACCTGGCCAGTGAGTGGCATAGATGGGATAAAAATTCAGGTTTCCTGGAATAGAGGAAAAATGGAAAAGAATGGAAAGAAGTAGGAAAAGGGGAAACAACCTGCCTTTCAAAATAGCAGAAAAGGAATATAAGTTTAAAAGCTAAAGGCATTTTTGCAATGACTCTGAGCTGTTAAAATTATCTTGTTCCTATGCATTCTTAGAAGATGTTATTATGCTGTTACTGATGTAAAAATAGCTACCAATAGCCAACAATTTACCATGGGTTAAGTATTGGTCTAAACAGTTTACATGAATGATGATGATCCCCATGTAATCCTCACAACAACCTTCCAAGTAGAAATTATCATTTCACAGTTGAGAAACTCAGATTCAGAGAGGTAGATAATTTGCAGAAGCTCACACAGCTAATAAGAAGTAAACAGACTTGATCTTAGTCTGATTGCCAAGCCCCACCTCTCAAGTACTTAACTATGCTGTCTCCATAGATACCCAGGAGACAAAAGGTAAGCATTAGTCGGACCAAACTATAGGAAATGAGGGACCTCTATATCAACCAAAGATTAAACTAAATGCTACACAGTTCCTGTGTTTCCCCTGCACACAGCTTTATTGGGTTAATGAAATTGTAACTTCTGTTACTCATTTAACAAATGTTTATTAAGCACCCACTATGTATCAAGCAGTGTGCTTAACACTGGGAACATAGCAGTGAATAAATAAATAAAAATCCCTGCCCTTATGAAATGCCCATTCAGGCAAGAAAAAGGCAAAATAAGTAATACAAATATTATGTTAGCTGGTAGTAAATATGACAGAAAAAAAGCCAAGCAGGAAAGGGGGAAAGGATGCAATTTTTAAATTTTTTAAATTTTTAAAAAGATGACCAGGGAGGGCCTCACTGAGGAAGAAGCGATCTTTGAAGCAAGTGATGCAGTAAGCCATGTAGATGCTAGGGAAAGAACATTCCAGAGACTGAGAACAGCAAGTGCAAAAGTCCTGAGGTGCGAAAGACAAGAGAAGAGGTCACTAGAACAGAGAGTGGTAGGAGATGATGTCAGAGAACTCAGGGCCAGGTGACGTGCGGGACCTTGTCAGCCATCATTAGGATGGGCTTTCACAGGGAACGGAGCAGCCACTGGGGGTTTAGCAGAGGAGCAGTAAGATCTAAGATCCACGTCACATTTGGGGATAACTCTGGCTGCCACTTAGACAACAGATTCAGTGGGCAAATTTGGAAGCCAGAAGGCCTATTAGGATGTGAGGGGTATGGTTGCTTGTTACTATTAATTATTATGATGTCAGGATGGAACTTTACTCCTTACCAATACCTTTCCATAAGTTACTTAATCTTCATTAAAAAAATCCTAAGAGTAGATTGATTATATCCTATTAGATAAAGAAACTCAGGCTTTGGCTTGCTTAAGTGGCTTGTTCAGTGCCTTGCTTTCAGTCCCTCAGCGACTCGGTGGCACAACTATATCTTAAATCCAAGATGTTGTCATTCCACACCCAGTGCCCAGATCCCCTCCCACACCACTGCCTTGCCTCTCTGACTCCCGAGGATTGCGATAATAGCTATCTGACCATCACAGCTGCTGGGCCGGACTGTAAGTGATACTGATATGCATCTGGTAACCCCAATTCCAGACAACACAGAAAGCAGAGTCCAACAAAAGAAAGAAGCCATGGAGACCCATCCTCGCAGGGCATAAGCCTCTTGAAGGGAGCATAATGGGGAGGGCCAGAGAGTCTTCGGATGTAAATGCAGTGTTTATTCAGCACCTCTTTGTGCCCAGACAATATGAGATGCCATGTAGGGGAAAGGAAGAAATAAAATTCTCTGTTGTCAAGGAGATTAGGATGCGGTGGGTAGGGAAAAGTTTTCAATTAGCAATAATCGCGCCTCGGATAAACCTCATTGGCTACGATACTACCACTGCGCAAAGCTGGATGCGGTGGGTAGGAAAGACAGTGTGCCACTGAGAGATGAGCTGTCAAACACAGACTGCACGTTCAGGGGTCAGGAAGGCTTGAGATTAGCCACATCTTCGGGGAAGGGAGCAGCTTGAGAAAGGAACCCTTCTGGATTCTTTCCAAAGGTAGTCCCCAAATTCCACAATTTTCTATATTTTTAGAGGTGTTTTTATAACCGTCACAGGAAAGCCTTCCAACCCTGCTGATAATCTGTTGGCCTGCCAAGCAGCTTTCATGGGTCCATTATTCCTTTCCTCCTTAGTTTGTCTTTTTGAGGGTCCAAAACATACATGCTTCCAGAAGTGGTATTTTCAACAGCAAGACCAAGAAAGAAACAAGCAAAACCAAGAAGAAACCAAGTCAAACAAGTCTCCTTAGAAGAACACCAATGAGTGATCTTAAATGTCCAAGCTGTGAGGATCTCCAGTGGCCTTCAAAGTGAGGGGCTGGTAAACTATGGCCCATGGACTGGCCTTATGCTTTTGTAAATAAAATTTTATTAGTATACAACTATGCCCTTTGGTTGACAAGCTGTCCGTAGCGACTTCATGCTGAAACAACAGAGTTGAGTGGTTGTGACAAGGACCATAGGGCCCACAAACTCCAGAATATTTACTCTCTGGCCTTTGAATAAGCTGACTCTTGTTGTTTTCCAAAGCTCACATTCTAGACGTGGGAAAACTGAGGTCCAGAGAGGTTCAGGAAACCGGCCAAGGTTATTTGAGGAGTTAGTGTACCACCTAGTGAGGGACAGAGCTAGTCTCGTGAAGGTTGGCCACCCTTCAGTCATTTGGTTATTCATCCAACAAATATCTCTTATCATGCTCACGCTCCAGGCCCTGGGTGAGGATGCCACCATGTGGAACATGTATGAAGCCCCCACCTGCAGGATTCCTACACTTGAGGTAATAGGGGAATCCAGGACATGAAAAAAGAAAAGAGGAAGAACTATAAAGTGTGCACCACGCTATGAAGGAAACTAGCAGAATAGCAGATCAGGGTACAGCTTGCAGTCAGAGAGAGAGATCTTGGACAGAAAATGAAGAAAGGCTTTTCTGAGGAGGGGACGTTTGAGCTTGGCCATGAAAGATGAGGCAATAAAGAGTAGATGGAAAAGCATTCATGTGGAGGGAACAGCAACTGCAAGATCCCTGAGGTGCCAACAGGGTTGGCAGGTGCAAGGAACAGCAGAAAGGTGCCTATGGCCAGAGCTCAGTGGGAAAAGAGAGTGGCATAGGGGCGGGGGTCACAGAGGTGCTACTGCAGGCAGGCTCATGGCGATGAGTGTGGGTGACCAACTCTTCCTTAAACATATTTCCCCAATAGTGACACATCACATCTTCTTCTTCATCATCCCCATAATGAAGTCTTCAGAAGCCCAGGAGGAGAAAATGGGGTCCCTGCATTTGCATGCTACAGAGAGCCGTGCTAGGGTCATTACAGAATTCTTAACTATAATGTGTTCTACGCCAGAGCTCTCCTCGCTGGAGCCCACCACTGCTCTCACCACAGACCACTCCCAAAGACTGTGAGGGAAGGCCTCACCCTCTGTAGCCCATAACTAGCTTGCCATCCTAGTCTGGAGAGGCAGACGGTGTGGTAGTTAATCATCTGGAACCTTCCACATCTGGGTTTGAATCCTGGCTCTTCTGGTATGACCTTGCACAAGTAGCTTACATCCTTCTGGGCCTCCAGGAAGGGGGTGGTGGTGGTGGTGGTAATAATAGGTATCTCCCTGGGTTGCTGGGAGAATTCGAGAAGAGATGGGCCTTCGCCTTTGCACAGTACCTGACACGTGCTCAATAACTCGATAAATTATAATTATTAGTGGTGGGATACATAAAGGCAAAGCTTGCCACTGGGTCTCAGTCTTGTGGGCCAAAGACAGAGAAATCACAGCCATCAAATTGTCAAATATACGAGGAGAGAAACTGAGGTGCAAAGAAGTCAAGCGACCGGCCCACAGTCCCACAGCAGTTAGAAGTCTGTCATGCTTCCGTGGCCCTCAGTGCCCACCCAACTGCTCACTACATCTCACTGACATGGCGGCCTCAGCTACACTTTGACCATTTAACCCCAGGCAAATGCCAGTGCCCTTTGAAAAGAGAGGAGTGGGGAGGGGGTGAAAGGGGTTCTTGGAGCATCCCTGAGGAATTCATTTCAAAAGAGTCCAGATAAAGTACCGGCCCCATAGCATCCATACGAATCTGGATTGCTCATGCTCTTTCTGGCCTTGAGGAACTCACAGGCTTGTAGGAAAGATGGTCACTGCCAACAGTTATAATCTCGGGGAATACAAGCTTTACCAGAGGCACAGACAGAAGAAAGAATGATTTATTGGGCCCAGGGTGTCAGGGAAGGCACCTGAGCCAACTCTTGCAAAATATTGAGGACAACAGGAGGAGTTTGGTTTCGTGGAGCAGAGAGGGCAAGAGATCAGTGCTCAGGCTGGAAAGATGGGGGCACTGCTGATGGAGGGCCCCAGAAACCTGAGCCAAGGAGCTTAGAGGTGATGGGTCAAGGGGGAAATGGGGCAGCAGATCATCCAGCTCACGGTGGCACTCGGCGAGATCACTCTGACCAAGAGAAGAAGGATTTGAGGTGGCAGGGCCAGAAACAAGAAGAGTCCAGAACCTCCACTGCAAGTGCAAACCTAAGCCAGGACGATCATGAAGAGCAGGAAAGGAGATGCATTCTCGAACCACTGGGGAGAAGAATCAGCAACATGTGATGACAGGCCGGATTTGGGGACAAGGGAGGGAGAGAAGGGACATGGGCTGGGCTGGGCCTGCCTTTCACCAAGATGGGGACTCCAGAGAGGACACACGTGGGGAGGGAAGGTAAAGGGGGTCAGGACACAGCAAGAACAGAAGCCCAGGGGTTTCCAACCACGTTGTTTTGCTTTTCACACAGTGAGCGTGTCTTGTCCCACCTCTATGGCATAAACCAGATGAAATCAGAGCCACTCCAGGTGGACGGGAGGAAAACAGAGGACCCAGCTCCCTACTGCTCCCAAGAGAACTGAGAACCCTTCAGCCCTACAGGTCTGACCCAGCAACGTGGCGGCTGCACCGGGAGACCAGGAGAATACAGTTGGAAGAATCAGTGCTGCAGCCTGCCAGCCTGGGGACGGGGAACCCACCAGGCAAAGTCCTGCGGCAAAGGCGCCAAGCAGCAGCAGCAAATCAAAACTGGACCCAGGACCCAACAATATGTGGTTTACCCATGCCTATGCCTCCCCTCAAAATTATGCAGGCGGGAGGTTCAGGTCTAGGCTAAGGGAGTGGCCGCACCCAGGTGGGGGGCTCTGGCTCTCTGGAGGCTGGGTCTGAACAGCTCTGTTCCTGGGCACTTCTGTTCCTCTGTTCCAGGCACTTCTCTTCCACTCTCTGGTGCCCGGCTTGCTGAGGGCAGCCTCCCCAGACCCCACGGAGCCGGCCCTGCACCAGCGGGGCAGGGAGCCAGGCTGCGCTACCACCACCACTGCACCAGGGCGCCTTCCTATTTTCCTGAGGCCTGATTATGGTAAGCCGCCTCTGAGGCCCCACCGGGCTGCGCCCCGTGTTATCTCCTGCGCACAGTCACCGCCTTGTTAAAAGGCAATCAGAGGAGCTGACTTTAATAAATGTTAACACCCTCCGTGTGAAGTCTGGCAATTAAAACTCCTCCCCAGGACCTCTGAAACAGGCCTGTGGAAAATCCCCCGTCTTAACAAGCTCCTGTCATCAGAGGACACCGAGAGAAAGGAGGGATAAAATGGAGGCATTAAAAGTTGCAAGAGGAAGGGAAGCAGCCAGAAAGGCTCTTCTTTCCCAGCAGGTCTGGGACGGGGTCTGAGAATATGCATGTCCAGCAAGTTCCCAGAGGACATGGCAGCTGCTGGTCCAGGGACCAGCCTGAGAGCCACAGATCTAGCCCAACAGTGTCACGTCACAGAGGGGAAAAACAGACAGGGACCGGCACTGGCCCAAGGTCTCATGACCACCGGGTGTGGCCCCAGCCCAAGGAATCAGCATAAGCTCCTTGAGAGGGAGCCTCAACTGTGCTTTAAATGCTTTTCCCCCATAGATGCATTGTGTTTTTTCCTCACAGTCGGCACCATCGTCATCGTTATCCTGAGACGAGAGCTTTGGAAGTCAAGGGAAGACACAGCTGGCAGTCGGCATGCTGAGGAATGGGCAGCCTCCGCACCACGCATGAAACCAAATTGGAAAGGAGCCCCCTAAGTGAGTTCTTTGATATCTCTGAATGACAAGATTCCCTTTGTTTCTTCTTCCTTTAAGTCAGATTAAAGATGAAGATTTTCAGGGCCCTAAGGTGTCATCTAGTCAAACCTTTTCCCTGAGGCCCAGAGAGGGTAGGAGGTTGTCCCAAGGTCACACGGCATGGAGAGTGGCAGATTGGTTCCCCTATTCTCAGTCCAGTACTTCTGCATTCCCTGGGTCCTCCTGGGCACCTCACTCATCAGAATGTTCCAGCCTAAGCAACATTCCGAAAGTCAGCCTCTCCAGAGGGAGGGAGGGAGGCCCTGCCTGCTCACATCACCTCAGGCGTAAAATCCTCTCCACTCTAAAAATCTAGGATTCTGCGAACAGAAGGCAGTGCCATGGAGTCATTAAGAACATGGGCTCGTATCTGTAACAATGTACCATGAATTGGGGCGGGGGGTAGGCAGCGGGTAAACAACAGCAGTTCTTGGTCTCCCGGGCCTGGAAGCCAGAATCCCAAATCAAGGCGCTGCCGGACTTGGTTCTCTCTTGGAGCTGTGAGGGAGACTCTGTCCCAAGCCTGTTCTTGCAGCTTCTGGCAGTTTGCTGGCCATCTTCGGTGTTCCTTGGCTTGTAGAAGCATCACCCCAGTCTCTGCCTTTCTCTTCACATGGTGTCCTCCCTGCACGCATGTCTGTGTCCAAATTTCCTCTTTACAAAGACACCCATCATACTGGATCATGGGCCTCTCTATCCAGTACGACCTCATTTTAATTCAAAGAATGACATCAGCAATGCCCCTGTCCGTAGGTAAGGTCACATTCTAAGGCACCGTGGCTAGGACTTAAATGTACGTTTGGGGGGACATCATTCAATCCCTAGTGGCCTGGCTCACGCACATGGTTTGTCTCACTGTTCTCTCACCTGCCAACTAGGAGACCCAGAGCAAGTCTGAAGACTTGGAACCTCATGTTCCCCAGCACAGAGGATTGATTAAGGAACACACAGACAGTCACAAAATAGCAGTCACGGGGCGCCTGGGTGGCTCAGTGGGTTAAGCCTCTGCCTTCAGCTCAGGTCATGATCTCAGGGTCCTGGGATCGAGCCCCGCATTGGGCTCTCTGCTCAGCAGGGAGCCTGCTTCCCCTTCTCTCTCTGTCTGCCTCTCTGCCTACTTGTGATCTCTCTCTCTGTGTCAAATAAAAAAATAAAATCTTAAAAAAAAAAAAAAAAACAGCAGTCACTATCCCAAACTGGCAAATCAGGGTGGGAGGGGAAGGGGTGTGAGCCCAGCCAGAGCCCCAGCTCCACTGCCTGCTAGTTCTGTGGCTGTGGGGGTTTTAACCTAGCTGAGTATATGTGTATGTTATCAAATTTGCTCCTTTTTTTACTTTTATTTTTTCAGTGTTCCAAGATTAACCTAGCATTAACAACAGATTTCACTTGTTCTCATTGCAAAAATGGGGTCATGGGGATATGAATTCCACAGAGGACAACAGGAGACATTTCCTGAGAAAAGCACTTTGCGTACAATCAGGTGGGGCCCCTGGTCCTGGCGGTGGCTACGGACAGTGCTGTAGGAGTGACACAGTGAAGGGTGAGTCTGCACCACCAGGAGGGCCAAGCCACCTGCGCGCAATGATGAAGGACAAATGTGCAACTGCCAGTCAGCAGCCCCTGAGGATTGCAAGCAGCAGGAAGCTGAGTGGGCTCTGGGCCCAGGAACTCTGGCAGAGACACACGCTGTGGAAGAGGTGAATTCACCCAGATCCTGAGGGCTACAGGTGGAGCCCCAATGGTCACTGCCTCCGAGGCTGGGGAAAGAGGAGTGAGCAGCCAGGGCTCAGCCCAACTCACTCCATCTCCCTGTCTGCCACAGAGCTCAGCAGCCTCCGGCTGGCCTATCAGCCAGTGAAGGGAAAAGAGGGGGTGGGGAGAGGTCAAGAGGCAAACAGACCCAGGTTAGAATCCTGCCATTGCCATTGCTGACTATGTGACCCTGGAAGAGTTTCCTCCTTCTCCCAGCCTCCACTTCTCAGCTGTAAAATATGGATGACTACAGTACCTGCCTCATTCACGGAGCGTTAAGGCATGCAGAAAGTACATTTTTTTGTTGTTTGTTTCAAATTTTTATTTACATTCTAACTAGTTAACATACAGTGCCATATTGGTTTCTGGAATAGAACTCAGTGATTCATTACTTACATACACACCCAGCGCCCATCACAACAAGTACCCTCCTTAGTACCTATCACCCATCTCGCCCATCCCCCACCCACATCCCTCCATCTTTAAGTCTCTTATGATTTGCTTCCCTCTTTTTTCCTTCCCATATGTTCATCTGTTTTGTTTCTTAAATTCCACATGAGTGAAATCATAGGGTATTTGTCTTTCTCTGACTGATTTACTTGGCTTCCAGCCTAGTACCATCCATGTGATTGCAAATGGTAAGTGTTCATTCTTTTTGACGGCTGAGTAATATTCCTGTGTGTGTGTGTGTGTGTGTGTGTGTGTGTGTACACGCACCACATCTTCTTTATCCATTCATCTGTTGAAGGACTCTTTCCATAGTTTGGCTATTATAGATAATGCTGCTATAAACATTAGGTTGCATGTACCCCTTTGAATCTGTATTTTTGTGTCATTTGGGTAAATGCCTAGTGGTACAATTGCTGGGTGGTAAGATAGTTCTGTTTTTAACTCTCTAAGTAAACTCCATACTGTCTTCCAGAATGAAAGTACTTTTTTTCAAGAAATGAAAAGAGAAAGGGGTGCCTGGGTGGCTCAGTCAGTTAAGCATTTACCTTCAGCTGAGGTCATGATCTCAGGGTCCTGGGACTGAGCTCCACATCAGGCTCCCTGCTCAGCGGGGAGTCTGCTTCTCCCTCTGCCCTTTTCCCCCTGCTCCTGTTCTCTCTCTTTATCTCTCAAATAAATAAATAAAATCTTAAAAAAAAAAAAAAGAAAGAAATGAAAGAGAAAGAAAAGAAAAAGTTCCAAAAATAGAAAGAGCTCTGGTCCAAGAATTATGACTCTGCCACCAACTTCCTATGTGATTTTGGACAAGTCACCCAACCCCTCTGAGGCTCGAACTTCTGTAAAGTGGAAGGGTGTGCCTGAATGGCTTTATAGGCCAGATATCACATCTGTTATGGGAGACTGACTTGGTCATGGCAGAAGCATGTCAGAGACCCAGAGGAGGGAGGGCCCCAAGAACGCAAAGGCGGGGGGGGGAGGAGGAGAGCAGCAGTTCTAAGGGTCAGGGATAGCCAGGCTCCACCTAGCACTCCCCTGGCCATGGAGTTCATGGACGTAGGGCCTTTCCCCTGCCTCCCCTACCTGCTTCATCTTAGTCCACTCTGCTCCATCCAGAATGACCTCTTTCTGCTCCTCAGACACCTAAGGCAGTCCCCACCTCACAGACTTTGCACATACAGCTGCTCTGTCTGCACACGTACTATGTGTACATATGTGTACTTATACACACATACCACTCTCTCTGCCTTTGGCAGTCCCATTCCCTGTGGGAAAAAGCTGCCAACAGCTGCCTGCACGGAAAAGACCCCAGAAGACAGTCAGCCCCTGCCCTCGTTCCAACGTTGCCACACCAAGGCAACTGTCACTGACAGCTGCCGACAGCTGATGGGGATAGCTATGGGGAGGCAGAGAAGGATGCCACAGCTTCCTGGAGGGCCAATCCCAGCCATGTGGGAATAAACCCTGTATCACCCAGGATGAGAGAAATGTGGTGCCAGGGCTGGGGTAGAACCTCATGCTTTGGAAAACCCATTAGGAACCTGGGCTTCAGAGAAAGTCAGGTGAGAGTTCAAGTCCAAACCCAGCTACTAACTTAGAGTTTAGAGTTGGGGCTCAGCTGCAACAAACATTCACTGAGAGCCTCACGTAAACCGGGCAGTCTTTCAGACTCTCAGGACCCAGCAGGGAAAAGTCAACAGACCCGGGATTACTGCCTTCCTGAAACTGACCTTCTAGCAAGAGATGATAGACAATAAATAAATAAATATAATAAGAATATGGCATGTTTCAAAACTGAAACAGTGATTGGGGAAAAGAAGCAGAGCAAACTAAGGGAAAGCTAAGAACACGGGCAGCAGAGGGAGGCTGGCCAGGGGAGGCCTCACAGAGCAGGAGGACTTGAAAGAAGCTTTGAAGGAGGTGATGAAGTCACCCAAAGAAGAATCTGGGTCACAGGATAGAGCTAGATGAAAGATCTAAGGGGTTACCCAAGTTGAAATTCTGACATCACCACCTCCAGCTATGTGGCCTTAGGAAGTTACTGAATCTTTCTGAGCCAAGCTTTTCTCATCTACCAAGAGGGGATAATGCCAGTACCCACACCAAAGGATTGTAAAAAATTAAAAGTAGGGAGGGAGGAGTCAAGATGGCAGAGAAATAGCAGGCTGAGATGACATCAGGTAGCAGGAGATCAGCTAGGTAGCTTATCAAACCATTGCAAACATCTACAAATCCAACAGAAGATCGAAGAGAAGAATAGCAATTCTAGAAACAGAAGATCGACCACTTTCTGGAAGGTAGGACCGGCGGAGAAGTGAATCCAAAGCCACGGGAAGATAGACTGTGGGGGGAGGGGCCGGCTCCCAGCAAGCGGCAAAACAACAGAGCACTAAATCAGGACTTTTAAAAGTCTGCTCCACGGAGGAACATCGCTCCAGAGGCTAAACTGGGGTGAAGCCCACACGGGGTTAGCATGGCCCCAGGTCCCACAGGATCAGGGTGTCTGAGTATCGCAGAGTTTGCAGGTATTAGAGTAGGGAAGCCGGCTACAGAGACAGAGCTGAGCAGTGAGCTCTCAGCTTGGGGTTACCTTGAACCGGTCACAGGCTGGGTGAGCTCAGAGCACAGCCAGAGGCCAGGGAGACAGGAGAGATTGAGCGCTTTTTTCTGAGGGCGCACTGAGGAGTGGGACCCCCAGCTCTCGGCTCCTCCAGGCCGGAGATTGGAGGCCGCCATTTTCATTCCCGTCCTCCAGAGCTCTACGGAAAGCGTTCAGGGGACAAAAGCTCCCAAAAGCGAACCCGAGCAGATTACTTAGCCTGGCCCCTGGTAAGGGCAGTGCAATTCCACCTTGGGCAAAGACACTTGAGAATCACTACAACAGGCCCCTACCCCAGAAGATCAACAAGAAATTCAGCCAAGACCAAGTTCACTTACCAAGGAGAATAGTGGAATTCCAGAGGAGGAGAAAGCAAAGCATGGAACTCATGGCTTTCTCCCCATGATTCTTTAGTCTTGTAGTTAATTTAATTTTTTTTAATTTAATTTTTTTTCTTCTGCTAAGTTTTTTTTTAACTTTTACCCTTTCCTTTTTTAACTTTTTTTTTCTTTTTTTTTTTAATTTATTTATTTGATAGACAGAGATCACAAGTAGGCAGAGAGGCAGGCAGAGAGAGAGGGAGGAAGCAGGCTCCCTGCTGAGCAGAGAGCCCGACGCGGGGCTCGATCCCAGGACCCTGGGATCAGGACCTGAGCCAAAGGCAGAGGCTTAACCCACTGAGCCACCCAGGCGCCCCTTTTTTAACATTTTTTAACTAGTTTATCTTAACAATAAGATAAACTATTAACAATAGTTTTTTAACTAGTTTATCTTAACAATAAGAGAAACTATTAACAATAGTACCATCAATATGCTACCTACAAGAAATTCATTTTAGACCCGAAGACACCTCCAGATTTAAAGTAAGGGGGTGGAAAAAAATTTACCATGCTAATACACATCAGAAGAAAGCTGGGGTGGCAATCCTTATATCAGATAAATTAGATTTTAAGGCAAAGACTATAATAAGAGATGAGGAAGAACACTATATCATACTCAAAGGGTCTGTCCAACAAGAAGATCTAACAATTTTAAATATCTATGCCCCTAACATGGGAGCAGCCAATGAACAAAATCAAAGAAACACATCAAAGAAAATCAAAGGAACAAAATTAATAACAAAATCAAAGAAACACATCAACAATAATTCAATAATAGTAGGGAACTTTAACACTCCCCTCACTGAAATGGACTCATCCAAGCAAAAGATCAACAAGGAAATAAAGGCCTTAAATGACACACTGGACCAGATGGACATCACAGATATATTCAGAACATTCCATCCCAAAGCAACAGAATACACATTCTTCTCTAGTGCACATGGAACATTCTCCAGAATAGATCACATCCTGGGTCACAAATCAGGTCTCAACCGGTATCAAAAGATTGGGATCATTCCCTGCATATTTTCAGACCACGATGCTCTGAAGCTAGAACTCAATCACAAGACGAAATTTGGAAAGAACACAAATACATGGAGACTAAACAGCATCCTTCTAAAGAATGAATGGGTCAACCAGGAAATTAAAAAAGAATTAAAAAATTCATGGAAACAAATGAAAATGAAAACACAATGGTTCAAAATCTGTGGGACACAGCAAAGGCAGTCCTGAGAGGAAAATATATAGTGGTACAAGCCTTTCTCAAAAAACAAGAAAGGTCTCAAATACACAACCTAACACTACACCTAAAGGAGCTGGAGAAAGAAAAGCAAAGAAAGCCTAAACCCAGCAGGAGAAGAGAAATAACAAAGATCAGAGCAGAAATCAATGAAATAGAAACCAAAAAAACAATAGAACAAATCAACAAAACTAGGAGCTGGGTCTTTGAAAGAATTAATAAGATCGATAAACCCCTGGCCAGACTTATGAAAAAGAAAAGAGAGGGGCACCTGGGTGGTTTAAAGCCTCTGCCTTCGGGTCAGGTCATGATCTCAGGGTCCTGGGATCGAGCCCCGCATCGGGCTCTCTGCTCAGCGGGGAGCCTGCTTCCTCCTCTCTCTCTCTGCCTGCCTCTCTGCCTACTTGTGATCTCTGCCTGTCAAATAAATAAATGAAATCTTAAAAAAAAAAAAAGAGAGAAAGGACCCAAATAAATAAAATCATGAATGAAAGAGGAGAGATCACAACCAACACCAAAGAAATACAAACAATTATAAGAACATACTATGAGCAACTCTACGCCAACAAATTTGACAATCTGGAAGAAATAGATGCATTCCTGGAGACATATAAACTACCACAACTGAACCAGGAAGAAACAGAAAACCTGAACAGACCTATAACCAGTAAGGGGATTGAAACAGTCATCAAAAATCTCCAAACAAAAAAAAAGCCCAGGGCGAGGCGGCTTCGCAGGCGAATTCTACCAAACATTTAAAGAAGAATTCATTCCTATTCTCCTGAAACTGTTCCAAAAAATAGAAATGGAAGGAAAACTTCCAAACTCATTTTACGAGGCCAGCATCACCTTGATCCCAAAACCAGACAAGGATCCCATCAAAAAAGAGAATTACAGACCAATATCCTTGATGAACACAGATGCAAAAAGTCTCACCAAAATACTAGCCAATAGTATCTAACAGTACATTAAAAGGATTATTCACCACGACCAAGTGGGATTTATTCCAGGGCTGCAAGTTTGGTTCAACATCTACAAATCAATCAATGTGATACAACACATTAATAAAAGAAAGAACAAGAACCATATGATACTCTCAATAGATGCTGAAAAAGCATTTGACAAAGTACAGCATCCCTTCCTGATCAAAACTCTTCAAAGTGTAGGGATAGAAGGCACGTACCTCAGTATTATCAAAGCCATCTATGAAAAACCCACTGCAAATATCATTCTCAATGGAGAAAAACTGAAAGCCTTTCCGCTAAGGTCAGGAACATGGCAGGGATGTCCATTATCACCACTGCTATTCAACACAGTACTAGAAGTCCTAGCCTCAGCAATCAGACAACAAAAAGAAATTAAAGGTATCCAAATTGGCAAAGAAGAAGTCAAACTATCACTCTTTGCAGATGATATGATACTATATGTGGAAAACCCAAAAGACTCCATTCCAAAACTGCTAGAACTTGTACAGGAATTCAGTAAAGCGTCAGGATATAAAATCAATGCACAGAAATCACTTGCATTTCTCTACACCAACAACAAGACAGAAGAAAGAGAAATTAAGGAGTCAACCCCATTTACAGTTGTACCCAAAACCCTAAGATACCTAAGAATAAACCTAACCAAAGAGGCAAAGAATCTATACTCAAAAAACTATGAAGTACTCATGAAAGAAACTGAGGAAGACACAAAGAAATGGAAAAATGTTCCATGCTCATGGATTGGAAGAACAAATACTGTGAAAATGTCTATGCTACCTAAAGCAATCTACACATTTAATGCAATCCCTATCAAAATCCCACTCATTTTTTTTCAAAGAAATGGAACAATAATCCTAAAATTTATATGGAACCAGAAAATACCTCAAATAGCCAAAGGAATATTGAAAAAGAAAGCCAAAGTTGGTGGCATCACAATTCCGGACTTCAAGCTCTATTACAAAGCTGTCATCATCAAGATGGTATGGTACTGGCACAAAACCAGACACATAGATCAATGGAACAGAATAGAGAGCCCAGAAATAGACCCCCAACTCTATGGTCACCTAATCTTTGACAAAGCAGGAAAGACTGTCCAATGGAAAAAAGACAGCCTCTTCAATAAATGGTGTTGGGAAAACTGGACGGCCACATGCAGAAACATGAAATTAGACTATTTCCTTACACCACACACTAAAATAGACTCAAAATGGATGAAAGACCTCAATATGAGAAAGGAATCCATCAAAATCCTTGAGGAGAACACAGGCAGCAACCTCTTTGACCTCAACTGCAGCAACTTCTTCCTAGGAACATCACCAAAGGCAACAGAAGCAAGGGCAAAAATGAACTATTGGGATTTCATCAAGATCAAAAGCTTTTGCACAACAAAGGAAACAGTTAACAAAACCAAAAGACAACTGACAGAATGGGAGAAGATATTTGCAAATGACATATCAGATAAAGGGCTAGTATCTAAAATCTATAAAGAACTTAGCAAACTCAACACCCAAAGAACAAATAATCCAATCAAGAAATGGTCAGAGGACATGAACAGACATTTCTGCAAAGAAGACATCCAGACGGCCAACAGACACATGAAAAAATGCTCCACATTACTCAGCATCAGGGAAATACAAATCAAAACCACAATGAGATACCACCTCACGCCAGTCATAATGGCTAAAATTAACAAGTCAGGAAATGACAGATGCTGGCGAGGATGTGGAGAAAGGGGAACCTTCCTACACTGTTGGTGGGAATGCAAGCTGATGCAACCACTCTGGAAAACAGCATGGAGGTTCTTCAAAAAGTTGAAAATAGAGCTACCCTATGACCCTGCAATTGCACTACTGGGTATTTACCCTAAAGATACAAACGTAGTGATCCGAAGGGGCACGTGCACCCGAATGTTTATAGCAGCAATGTCTACAATAGCCAAACTATGGAAAGAATGTAGATGTTCATCAACAGATGAATGGATAAAGAAGATGTGGTATATATATATACACAATGGAATACTATGCAGCCATCAAGAGAAATGAAACCTTGCCATTTGCAACGACGTGGATGGAACTAGAGGGTATTATGCTTAGCGAAATAAGTCAATCGGAGAAAGACAACTATCATATGACCTCCGTGATATGAGGAAGTAGAGATGCAACGTGAGGGGTTTGAGGGGTAGGAAAAGAATAAATGAAACAAGATGGGATCGGGAGGGAGACAAACCATAAGTGACTCTCAATCTCACAAAACAAACTGAGGTTGCTGGGGGGAGGGGATCGGGAAAGGGTGGTGGGGTTATGGACATTGGGGAGGGTATGTGCTATGGTGATGCTGTGAAGTGTGTAAACCTGGCGATTCACAGACCTGTACCCCTGGGGCTAAAAATACATTATATGTTTATAAAAAAAAATTAAAAGTAAACAAGGGCCAGAATGGTAGGATCTCAGTGAACTCCATCTCCCTCTAAACAATGAAAAGGTGGGTTAAACAATTAAAATCAATTAGAAGTTTAGAACTTGGCCATTAACCAAAGCCTCAGCCTTAAAACTATCTGAAAATCATCTATCCAAGAGAACTTGGCAATTAACCAAAGCCAAAGCCTCAAAACTATCTGAAAATCATCTATCCAAGAGAAATAACTGACCATCAGCAAAAGAGCAGAGCCTGGGACATTTTAACTATCCCCAACCACTCCTTCCCCAGACCAGTGTCTGGGTAGCCAGGAGCCAGCAGCATGGCAGACAACAAAGAAATTTGTGTTGGGGGCTCCATTAAAAACACAACATATCAAAATGGATAGCGTGCAGCAAAAGCAGTGGTTAGCAGGAAATGCAAAGATGTAAATGTCTATGTTGAAAAAGAAGATCCCAAATCCATGCCCTAAATTTCTACCTTAAGTAGAAAAAGAGCAAACCAAACCCAAAGCAAGTGGAAAAATGGAAAACATAAAGATCATAGCTAAAATAAATCAAATAGAGAATAGAAAAACTAGGTAAAATTAACGGAACCAAAGTTGGCTCTTGGAAAGTATCAACAAAGTTGGCAAATCTTTGGATAGACTGGCTAAGAAGAAAAAGAGAAGAGACTCAAATTACTTAAATCAAGAATGAAAGAGATGCTATTACCACCAACTTCACAGAAATACCAACTTCACTGAAACTATGTGCCAACAAATTAGGTAACTTTAATGCAATGGACAAATTCCTAGAAAGATAAAAATTGTTTGAACTGACCAAAAAGACAGATAATCTGAATAGAACCATAATAAGCAAAGAGATTGAATTAGTTTTTGAACTTTCAACAACAACAACAAAGCCAAGATACAGGGGCACATGGGTGGCTCAGTCAGTTAGCGTCCAACTCTTGGTTTTGACTCAGGTCATGATCTCAAGGTCATGAAATAGAGCCCCAGGTCGGGCTCCATGCTCAGGAAAGAGTATGCTTCTCTCCTTCACTCTCTGCCCTTCCCCTGACTTATCTCTCTCTCTAAATTTAAAAAAATTTTTTTTTAATTTAAAAACAGAATTTATAAAAAGCCAGGACACAGATAGCTTGACTGGTGAATTCTAAAAAACAATTAAAGAATTAATTAATACCAATTCTGCACAATTTTCCAAAAACAGAAGAGGAAAGCATACCTCCTAACTCATTTTACAAAGCCCCTGAGGTAAAATCAGGCAAAGACATTATAAGAAAACTAGAGGCTAGAATCCCTTACAAATGTAGATGTTAAAATCCTCAGCAAAATACCAGCAAACTGAATCCAGTGGCATATAAAAAGTAGTATTCACTATAACCATGTGGGATTTATCTCCAGAATAATCCAAGGTTAGTTTAGCATCTGAAAGTCAATCAATGTAACACACCATATAAATAGAATAAAAGCTCAGCATTACTCATCATCAGGGAAATGCAAATCAAAACCACTGTGAGATGTCACCCTACACCGGTTTAGATGGCTCTTACTCAAAAAAAAAAAAAAAAAAAAAAAAAAAAAAGTTAACAAACATTGGTGAGGATGTGGAGAAATCGGAACCCTTGTGCACTGCCAGCAGGAAGGTAAAACGTGGTAACCCCTGTAGAAAAGAGTACGGATTTTTCTCAAAAAATTTAAAAACAGAACTACCAGACAATCCAGCAATCCCACTTCTGGGTACATATATCCAAAGGAAATGGAAACAGGATCTCAAAAGGTCCCTGCACTCCCACATTCAGTGCCCCAGTACCTACTATAACCACCACATGACAGCCACCTCAGTGTCCATCAACACATGAATACATAAAAAGGAATGGTATACACACAACAGAGTATTATTCAGCCATGAGAAATAAGGAAATCTTACTATTTACAACAGCACGGAGAGACCTTGATGGCATTATGCTAAGTGAAAGAAGTCAGAGAATGACAAATACTGTATCGTATCACTTGTAAGTTGGATCTTAAAAAGCTGAAACAGAAAAGAATGATGGATACCAGGGGCTGGGGGTGGGCAAACTGGGGAGACAGGCCAATGTACACAAACTTGCAGTTAAAGAAGAGTCCGCTCTGGGGATCCAATGTAGAGCATAGTGACTGTACTTAATATTGTATTATATACTTCGAAGTTGCTAGGAGACTAGATCTTAAAAGTCTACCATGAAAAGGAAATAATTATGTGACATGATACTGGTATTAGCTGAAGCTACTGGGATAATCATATTGTCATATATAAATATATCAAACTAACACCTTAAACTTACACAATATTTTATGTCAATTGTATCTCCATTAAAAAAAAGAAAAAACACCTGATGCAACATATTTCCCCAATATTTCTAATACACTCAGTTCTGGAAGTGCCCGCAGAAGGGCTGAAAAATCACAAGGACAATGGACACTGTTTAAATCAGAGCAGGGCTTGTCCCGGTTCTGTCACTAACCAGCCCTGGAGCCTTGGGAAAGTCACCTCTGAGTTCTAAAGCACCCTCCAACCGCAATGTTCAAAAACTAAGTAGAACTATAAATCAGATCATGTCATCCAGCTGGTTGCTCTGGCCTTTAGGTCCTCAATTATTTGGCTTCTGCCTCTCTCAGCCTCATCTTGACCACTGTCCTCTGTGACTTTCCGCTGTTCCTTCAATACACCAAGCCAGTTCCTCCCTAAGACTCTCTGCATTCATAGCTCTCTCTGCCTGGAGGATGGGCCCCCAGCCCTTACCACAACTGGCCCCCTCTCATAATCTAGGTCTCCCCTCTCAATCATCTTCTCAGAATTCACCCCCCACTCACCCATACAAAACATGACCCCATAGTATTCTTGCCACTTACCAGTCTCTGAAATCCTTTTTTTTTTTTTGGGGGGGGGCTTCCTACCAAACTTCTCTACTAAAACACAGATTCAATGAGAGAATGGACATTCTCATACAGTGCCTGACACTCACAGATTTTCAGTAATTATTTGGTGAGGGAATGAATGTTCTTAACTGAGCAGGAACCATAATCACTAAGGAAGAACTCATTTGTCTAATGAATGTATTGACATTAAGCAGGAAGCTGAATCCTGAGGTCACAGGCTGGGTAAGATTTGATCAGGAAGAAGGTGGGAAGGTCACCCTGGCATCCAGGTCTCAGGAAGTAGCAGAAATCATGTTGCTACAAGGGCAAAGAGATGGTAAGGTCCAATCCCAGACTCTGTCCCTTAACCCCGCAACACACACTCCAACACACTCATGTTTGCTCCAAACTCTGCCTCCCCCCAAAAAACAGCTTAGCTGCTAAGCTCCCCAAATCACACCATAATATCCCAGACATGGGGAAAGATCATTCTTTATAATTACTGAGTAGGAGCTTCCATACGGCACCCTGCTGAGAGCAGGGAAGCAAGACGGATCCAAACAGACGGCTTATTAAATTAGCCACTGCATCAACTCAATGAGCACTTCCAAATGGCTTTATTTCTTTTCCCTCTTTTTTTTTCTACCCATGGGTTTTTCACATTTGCTTTCTTCTGTCCACTGTTTAGGATTCCCCCTAGGTGTTCACATCACTGCTTTCCTCCTGCCAGCTGCTATCTTTTATTATTTACCTCCCTAAACTGTCCATACACTGTGGGGAGTGGGGGGAGGTACAGCAAGAGTCATGTAGCAGACTGGACCCAGCGTTTGATGTCAGAAGACCCACATTAAGTCTTGGTTCTTTTGTGTGGTCCTGGGCCAGCTATGAATGACTCTGAGCTGTGCTTTCCTCGTGGGCAGGGTAGGGGGGATGGCACAACAACCTTGCCACCCAGGATTGGGCACAGCTTGGAGGGAAGGACATAATTCAGCCTGTTTTCCAAACTGCCAAAAGGGGAAACAATTGCAAGCTGTCTGGACCGTGTCAGCCCTTCATCTGGGACACGAAATGATCTGAACAAGTGTTAGAACAAGTTCCTCTGCCTCCAGAGTGCTCTGGAGAAATGCTTTCCAGAAGACCTCTTCGTTTTGATTAATGGACGTCCACTTTGTAAACAGATTGGTGAAAGAATGCGCTGGTCTACCTACCAGTCATTCCCACTTCTGTATGAGTCTGGTTAAAGGTATCATTTTCCCAGATGAGCCCCACCTGGAAGAGGGAATGACCCTTCTGTTAGAACAGGTAGAAAGAAAAGGAAGGAAAAGCAGGTAGGAAGGAAAGGTTAGAACCTGGGAATGCTACCAAAGGGAATTTGGGAGGAAGGGCAGAGAGCACCCCTTGGAAGCTATTTGTGTGACCTTAGAGTAAACTTAAATTCTCCAGTCCTCAGGTTCCTCATCTATAAAATGAGGGTAACAGTATCCACCTCAGTGAATTATCCTTAGAATTCAATGAGGTAAAGTGTAGAGCACTTAGTATGAGCCTAGCACAGGAAAACACAATGAAACTTAGCTAACGCAACCATTACTTATTTTTACCCCAACCCCAACCACCAGCTGCCAATAATCAGCACAGGGCCTTCCTAACCTTGTCTGGAAACATTTCCCTCTTTCAAAGCTTCTTTTATATCATTTCTCTATTGCTGTTTAACAAACCACTCCAAAACTTAGTGGTCTAAAGCAACAATAGTTATTGATTTTGTTCACGAATCCATAATTTCAACAGGACCCAGGGGAACGGCTCACCCTACTTCACGGGACAGCAGCTGGAACAGCTCAGGTGGGGACTAAAGGACTTAATTTCAAGATGACTCATTCCTACCAGAACACGGATGCCGGCCTGTGGCAGGGAGCTCAGCCAGGGCTGTGGGGCTCCGTTTGTCTCGGTGAGATGAATCGGCTTCCTGGCAGCATGGTGACCAGGTCGTAAGAATGAGCATCCCGAGAGACACAATGGCATGGCATTTTTGTGACTGAGCCACAGAGATCACATAACATCACGACCTCTGTGGTTGGTCCAGGCAGTCACAAAGACCCACTCAGGTTCAAGGCGAGGGGATATGGACTCTACCTCCTGATGTGAGATTATTAAGATTCAGAAAATCGTATGGGATAGAAAGATCACTGCAGCTTTCTTTGAAAAATACAATCTACCACACCTCCCAGGGGCCACTTCTCCAGAGTCTTCCCTCATTCTCCACCTCAACCCGACATATCCCCTCCCTTAATGTCCAGTGTTCTTGTGGCATTCACATTACCCTGAACTCTCACCACCATCCTTGTTTTTTTTTTTTAAGATTTTATTTATTCATTTGACAGACAGGGATCACAAGTAGGCGGAGAGGCAGGCAGAGAGAGGAAGGGAAGCAGGCTCCCACTGAGCAGAGAGCCCGATGCGGGGCTCGATCCCAAGACCCTGGGATCATGACCTGAGCCGAAGGCAGAGGCTTTAACCCACTGAGCCACCCAGGCGCCCCCATCCTTGTTTTCTTAATATGGACAATAAATGGCACAGAGATGGCGGTACAAAGGAGAATTTTGATGCCTCACAGTTTGTTTGGCTTTGCTGTTACTATTTGGACACCAAACAAGTCTGAAATATAACCTCATTCATTTGGAACCTCAATTTCTTCATCTATAAAATGTAGTAATAATAATTCCACCTCAATGAACTTTCTGAGATTAAACAAGTCAAACTTCATGAGGCACTTACATATGAGTAAGCCTGGCTTCTAATAGACACATTGGCTATTATTCGGATGCCACAAAGTTGGAATCTGCCACAGTTCATACAGAAAGGAGATTTATCTTAACCTAAAACCACCCTTGTTTTATAACCAGTGAAAGAGAGACTATCAAAGGGTAGAGTAGAAAAGGAAAGATATTTTAAATATTTACAGTGCAACAGTCTTAAGCCTTTCACATGAAGGAGATGGGGTTTGTATGGCACCTTCAAAGTGGAATCCGTCTGGGAGGGGTGTGGGGACAGGGTTCCCACAGATGGCAGAGGAGGCATGAGGGAGTCTAGAGAAATGAGCCAGTCTAAAGGGCACGGAGGAGGATCCTCGCAGGGCACGGAGAGCTCTGCTAAGCCCAGCAGGACCGCACAGGGAGACAGACGACGTTCCAGCCATCTCTAGCTCTTAAAATCCCTACTCCTCCATTAGCAGAGGTTCCTTTGATTACCAGGAACGAAGTCTGAGTTTCGCTGTCTTAAATCACAGGAACAGAGTGGAAAGATACGGGAATATCAAGAAGGGCAGGAGGCAGTCTGGCTCCAGGGGCCTGGGCAACAGGGGTGGGGGGGGGGGGGTGAGGGCTTCTTACCTGAGTGCTGCTCCAGGGACGGGCAGATCAGAGGTCTTCCCCTTCCAAACTTTGGACTCGCAGTGCTCTGCCCTGGATTAATCAACTCCAGCCAGGGGAACGGGTCCCACGGCCTGGGAGCGGCTGCTGTTAGCTCCTCTACCTGAAGGTGCAGCTGTGTCAAGTCCAGAGCTAATCACCTATGGATCTATTCAATTCCTCCTGGGGCCCCACCTGACCTCAGCTGAGACCTGATCCACAAAGCCTTGTGAAGGCCAAGCCTTAGCAGCTTTAGCATTTGAATAGAAAACAAAGACGCAAAAAGCTGTGTGAACGAGTGGGGGTGGTCTACAGAAAAGGCCCTCACCAGCTTCCTTCTCCCCCTCCATTGTCACAAAAACCGCCCTGCACTGGCGGGGAGAGGAATTCACCCACCAAAATACGTTTTTTATTCATCTATCAAAGATGTGTGTTTGGTGCTGCAGATAATACCATAGACACGGTTTCATGTCAGACGATAAAATTGGTGGTGAAGGCCCCAACTGGAAATGACAAAGACTAGGTTCAAATTTTTTTACCTCTTCTGTACTGTGTCACTTTGGCCCTGCCTCCTCAAGCTGCAGTGAAATTCGGCTAAAAATTGGGCCCACCTTATAGGTAAGGACAGGTAATTGCAAGGCTCACACAAGATCCCTCTTACACAGAGACCCCCACAAAGTGCCTTTTGTCCAGCGAGCCCTCTGTCTACACGACTATGACGCTTACTACAAAAAAGGACTCCCTTGTCACTTTTACCTGCCAGTGCCAGTGTCCGTGTGATCCAGGACCATAAACATCAGAATCATCTGGGAAAACCTGTTGACAACGCAGCTCCTAGCCTTACCCCCAGATATTCTGATTCCAAAGATCAAGAGAAAGGTCTGAAATCTACATTTTGAGCTGGTCCTCATAATCTAGGTGATTTTGATGCACAATTAGTATAACCAGTGCTTTATGCTAGAAAATGCTCTTTCTTGGAGGCAAGGAAATTGGCAGCTATGAAAAGAAAATGATTCAACTTGAGCTCTCACGGTGAGAGTTATTGGGCATATTAGTCTTACAGCGTGCCAAGCAGATTACCACTAACTTAGTGGCTTCGAACAACACAAATTTATTCTCTCACAATTTCCGTAGGTGGAATGTCGGGGTTGGTGTTTCACTGGACTGAGACTGACGAGTTGGCTGGGCTGCCATCCTTTCCATAGCTCTGCCTCCTCTTTCAGGCTCACATGGTTGTAGGGGGAAAAAAGCAGTTTCTTGCAGCTAGGACAAAGGTCCTCATTTCTTGCTGCTGTTGGCCAGGGGTCACTCTCCCCTCCTGGAGGCAGTCAGTCCCCTGTCCCCACCATGTGGCCCCCCTCCAACTCTGAAGCCAGTGATGGGAGCTTCTTCACATTCAATCTTCCTCATGCTTTGAGTATCTTACTCCATCTCTGACTTCTGGACCTAGATTTAAAGTTCTTGTGTGGTTAATGAGGCCCATTCTTTTGATTAGCTCAAAGTCAACTGATAAGTAACCTTAACCACATCTGCAAAGTCCCTTTGCAAGATTACATGACATAATCATGAGTGGGATAGGCAGTCACAGTCACAGATCATCCACACTCAAGACACAAGTGTAGTGTTAAAGGGGGTCATTCTGGCATTCTTCCTCCCACACTGGGACCATAATCCAAGACTCTGACAAAACACAACTTCATCAGTCATGCTGAAGTCACCAACCCTTCAGATTACAGCAACAGTTTCCTAACTCCTCTCCCTAAACCAGGTGTGTCCCTCTAAATCAAAGAATGTAAGAAAAGCTCATCAGTGTAAGATGTGTTTATAACTGTGAATTCCAGGCCTTCTAAGCATGTAGGTTGTAGATTCCTTGAACAGACACTTCTGTTGGTGAATCTATGTGAAAAAATCAGTGGCCCACTTTTACTCGCCAAAGAGAGCCCGAGTGCAGCAAACACACCTAAGCTGGATCTTACAACGACCATCCCTGCCAAGCATTTGCAAAGTCAAGCCCTCAAACAGAATCAGTAGGACAGACAAAGGAACTCAACCCACTTCACCCTGGCCCTCTATGTACATTATGCCATTTAAGAATCAAAGCAACCGGGGTGCCTGGGTGGCTCAGTGGGTTAAGCCTCTGCCTTCAGCTCAGGTCATGATCCCGGGGTCCTGGGATCGAGCCCCACATTGGGCTCTCTGCTCCACGGGGAGCCTGCTTCCTCCTCTCTCTGCCTGCCTCTGCCTACTTGTGATCTCTGTCAAATAAATAAATAAAATCTTAAAAAAAAAAAAAAGAATCAAAATAACCTTATGAAATAGTCTCATTACCATTTTATAGATAACAAAACTGAAATTTTGGTTATGTAACATGCTCAAGAAAAACACAAGTAGCGAGAGCCAGCATGGATTCAAACCTAGGTAAGGTAATTTCAATTTTATACCACATGGTCTATCCACAGACCCAATACCAATAAATGCTGGGGGGGTACCTGGGTGGCTCAGTCAGTTATGCATCTGACTCTTGATTGCAGCTTGGTCATGATCTCAGGGTTGTGAGATTAAGCCCCACATCAGGCACTGGGCATGAAGCCTGCTTAAGATTCTCTCTCCCTCTCTCCCTCTCCCTCTGTCCCTCCCCTCTCCCCCCAACACTTGTTCTCTCTTTCTCTAAGAAAATAAATAAATATATAAAATAAATGTTGATTCTTTCCCTGTGACTTTGGCCATACAGCGTATTTTAAAAAAAGAAAAAAAAACTCAGGCAGCAAAACAGGACAGTGTCTCTCATGCAGTCTTAAGAAATAATAAAGTGCTACATTTTGTTCTTGCCCTAAGTAAAACTAAATCTCTCCAACAGTGTCAGATGTATTACTAATTACACAATTACATTATGCAGTCATGCTGGTAATAAAATTCTTAGAGTGCTTTCAGCAAATTCAAGTTTGGGGAAAATAATAGCTTGCTTTAAAATTATTTACTAAATTAAGCAATTCTTTACTCAACATTGTTTTTAATAATTCAAGTACAGGATGTTTTATTATGAACGTTTCCCAAAAACAAGTTCAAAAAAAAAATTCTTATTAGTATGCATGTGGTTGCTCCAGTAAAGTATTTTTTAAGAAATATTTAATATTTCTGCTTTGCCGGGGAGTGGAGAGTTTTTCACCCTGTCCATGATTCCTTCAAATGGGATTAAGTTGCCTCTCCTTCCTGCCCCTAAAACTGGCAGAGCCCAGGGGCAAAGGCCACAGTTTCATTTACTTCCTCCAGCATGTGAACACAGATGTTTGCAAATCTTGGGAGGAAGGGGAAAAATTGCCATGATAGAATTTTTACCCCTTTCCAAAGATAACTGTAACATTCCTCATCCCACACTCTGTTTTGCAATATGACTTTGGCACCCCCTCAACAAGAAATAGAACCTAGTTGATCTCCTAGACTAGAAGAATATGGCAGAAGTGAAGGGGGCCCAATTCTAAACGGGCCCAGCAGCTTCTGCTTCCTTCCTCTTGAAACACCCACTCTTGAGATGATCCCTCCCAGAGGCTCACCACCATGCTGTGAGACATCCAAGGCCCACGGAGAGACCGTGTACAGAACTCTGGTTGACAGCCAGCCCAGACCACCAGCCATGTGAGGAGTCCTCTTGGTTCTCCAGTCCACTCAAGCCTCCTGATGCCTGCAGCCCCAACCACCACATGACCACCACTATAGGAGCAGCCCCATGTGAGAAACACCCAGCTGAGCCCCTTCAACAAAAACATGAGAGAGGATCAATTTCTGTTTTAAGCCACTGAACTTTGGGGAGGTTTTTTTATGCAGCAATAGATAACCAGATACCCTCTTGCCGAATTCATCCTATGTATCAACCAAGACAAGGCTTGGCCAACTAAGTGAGTGACTATGTCCCCATGAAGGAACAATTAGAAGTTTGTTTCTGTTCTTTGGGCATCTGATTTCCCATCAGTGAAAAGGAAATACAGAGGTAGAACTAGATCAAGGGCCATAACCTAGAAGTCATCATGGGTAATCACTGGCAAGAGACAATACTTCTAAAAACTGGGGAAACTACACACTTACATGTAATGAGGTCACACTGGCTAACTAAAAACCAAGCTTCCTTGTTTGGGGCTGTAATTAATATGACCAGTCATGTCAACACTGTTTCATTCTGCTAGTAAGAAGCTGGTTAGCACTCATAGATGGCTTTGATAGCTAAAATTGAAATAAAGAATTTAATGTTGCTGAATTCATTTACTCTGTTCAGCACAAAATATTTATCTTTTTGTTTGTTTTAAAATGTGAGCTACCTGGGGCACCTGAGTAGCTCATCAGTTAAGCATCCAAGTCTTTATTTCAACTCAGGTCATGATCTCAGGATTACGAGATCAAGCCCTGCGTTGTGCTCCATGCTGCATGTGAAGCCTACTTAGGATTCTCTCTCTCCCTCTCCCTCTGCCCCTGCCCCTGCCCCTGCCTGATCTCTTTCTCTCTCTTTCTTTAAAAAAATAAAAATATATAACATAATAATATTAATAAAATGTGAGCTTCCTGGCTGAGAAAGGAGTCTTCAAGGATGGAAAAAACAATGACTAAGCACTATCACCAGTAATGATGCTAATAGGTATCATGTATTGACCATTTACCATGGACCAATCCACAAACAATACAAGTGTTACAAGAATTAGTTCATCGATCCTTCAAACAACCCATGAAGTCAGTACTATTACCATCCCCATTTGAGAGAGGAAAAAACTGAGACAAGAGAGAGCAACTATGTGTGTAAAGACACACAACTGGTAAATGGCAGTGCCAGGATTCAAATCCATCAAACTTTAAAGTCTATACTGGCTCCCAAAAAATACATATTTGTGTCAACTCAATTAAAAATTCCCAGAGACTATTCCTTTCACCTCCCTTTCTCTTAGACCATCCATGTCAGGAGGACAGTTGGTGTTTGCATAAGTGTGCAGGTCTTTGTCATGGCATAAAAATGGGACTGACTAGTGTTTCATGGGACTGGTCGGCATCACCCAGGACTGAGTTGTCTCACACTGCTTGGGGGAGGGGGTGGAAGGGTGCAAATTGGTACTAAGCCTTTGGAGACTTGTGTCAACATTTAATAATGCTGGAGATGTGACTATACCATGTCCCAGAAATCCTGTTCCTGGGCATATGCCCCAGAAAAATTCACGCATGTGTAACAAGGTATTTACATGGAGGTTCATCACAGAGTGTTGGTTATAGCAAAGACATAGAAGCAGCTTAAACATCCATCAACGGAAAAATGAAAAAGTAGAATGCATATTATTGTCATTCAAGGGATGACTATACAGCATTTAAAGTGAATCAAGTAGAACTACACGTTTCAATATGGATAAACATCAAAACAATATGAAAGGGAAAAGGCACACTGCAGAATGACACATATTATATGGTCTATTTTTTTTATTTTTTTTATAAACATATAATGTATTATTAGCCCCAGGGGTACAGGTCTGTGAATCGCCAGGGGTTTTTTTTTTAATTTTTTAAATTTTTTATAAACATATAATATATTATTAGCCTATATGGTCTATTTCTATAAAGTTAATCAACAAGTAAACCTTTACATATTGCTCGTACATACATACCTATTTACAAAGAATACAAAAAGCATTATGAGAATATTAAACTGTAGTCATGATCATGGTTGCTCTGGGAATGGAGGGTAATGGGGAAAGGACAACATAAGAAGCTTACAGTTTATTTGAAATATTTTATTTCCAAAACTTGGTGGTAAATATATGGATGTTCATTATATTGTCAGTTCCTTTTGGATGCTTGAAAGATTTCACAATTTTTTTGATTGAGCAGAAACCCAACTTCCACACCATACCCAGCCTTTTGGCCTTGAGAATCCTCTACTTAGTCATTTCTCCACTGCCCCCGCCCTCAAGCCCCTAATCTGAGTCCCTTCCTTTCTTTCAATCAAAAGATGCTATTTCTTTACAGTTTAAAATGTAAACTCAGAGAAAGACAATTATCATATGGTTTCACTCATGTGTGGAATATAAGAAATCGTGCAGAGGATCATAGGGGAAGGGAGGGAAAACTGAATGGGAAGAAATCAAAGAGGGAGACAAACTATGAGAGCCTCTTGACTCTAGGAAACAAACTGAGGGTTGTGGAAGGGGAGGTGGAGGGGTGAGATAGGGTAACTGGGTGATGGGCATTAAGGAGGACATGTGATGTGATGGGCACTGGGTGTTATACGCAACTGATGAATTATTGAATACTACCATCTAAAATAATGATGTACTATACATTGGCTAATTGAATTTAATTTTAAAAAACAAATAAAAACTTTAAAAAATAAAAAAGAAAAGAAAATGCAAACAATACAGAGATGGTCTGCGTTTTAAAAGGAGCCTGAAATAGGAAGGGTTTTCGAGACCTAAAGATGTAACCTTACAATGCGAATGAAATGATTCTCCTTGAAATGATATTCAATCATTCTGCAAATACTTACTGAGTACCTACTAAGTGCCAGGAAATCAGTGGCTGCCACATTGCGCACCTCCAAGAGAAGGTAGTGTGGATCTGAAGTAGTGTTCTGCAGGCCATCAAGTTCTGGGGGATACCACAGTGACAAGGCATAAAAGGGCTATGCTCCGGCACCTGGGTGGCTCAGTGGGTTGGGCCGTTGCCTTCGGCTGGGGTCGTGGTCTCAGGATCCTGGGATCGAGTCCCGCATCGGGCTCTCTGCTCGGCGGGGAGCCTATTTCCCTCTCTGTCTACTTGTGATCTCTCTCTGTCAAATAAATAAATAAAATCTTTTAAAAAAAAAGGGGGGGGGCTATGCTCACATAGGGTGACCAATCCCATGCTTGGCACACCCTCGCTGGGTACCCAGTATTATCATTAATCACCCACTCTACAAAGAAAGGATCTGCCCCTCTAAGGAAGGACTCGACTTGACCAGGCAAACAGCTCTGGCAAAAGTAGGCTGGGGAGATGGGGAAACAAAGGCAAGAGAAATGCCCAGGAGGCTGCAGCCTCACTCCAGCTCTGCCATCCACATACTGGGTGAGCTTGGACAATCATTTCCCCCTCTCTGGGCCTCCACTTGATCACTAGGTTCTAAGAGAACAGTGTTCTGGCTTTTATCAATAACAAATATCACCAACAGGTGGTTTTACAATCCTGAGTTACATACACAACATAACCTGACTGTCACTAGGTAGTCTGCCTGAACAGAGGCCCTAGAAAGCAATAGAACAGGTTATGGTCATCTGTAACTTATGTGTCCTCCATCAGTTCCCCCATTTTCCTGGGAGCTGTACCCTGGTTTTCCTGCTGGAAACCATATTCTCCACCACTCTCTGCCAATAGGCTTTGGAGAGAGCTGCACCCCTAACTCCATGTGTAGATCATAGAACCCATACCCCCAAACCAATGAGACCATCTTATTTCCCCTCCACACAGTTATGGGTTCCAAGCAGAGCAAATGAAAGAAACCACCTTTTGCTGGGAATGCTGACAGATACGTGCCCTTCCCTACTGGGTATAAAGCTAAGAATATGGTAGGTCTTAATTTTCTGCTCTCATCTTGGAGCCTGAATGCCAGCTTATGCAACAGAAAATGGAGCCAAGAGATGCAAAAAAATAATAATAATAAATTGGTTCCCAATGACATTATTTAAGCCCCAATATCAGACTGTCCCTGGAGCCATCTCTATTCCTGAACTTTAAATGTCCTAAGCCTCTAAATTTTTTTTTAGTTACTTGAGATGAGTTTTCTGTCACTTACAATGCAAAGAATCCTGAATGACACACTGTCCCACAGAGGAAGTTCACCAAGCCTCCCTTTGATTACCTTCAGCTGCAGGCACCATGCTACCTTTCTTCCAAGCTTATTTTTTCCAAGCCACTCCAAGGGAAACATCAAGGGACAGCTGAGAGAAGAGAGGAAATGACAGATGTGAAGAGTGGGACCATCCACAGCTGCAGGGCTGGCTGACATTTATGGGAAGTGTTAAATCACTAGGGTCTTCCAGGTTGTTTAATATCATATATTGATTTGCTTTTGCTTCCCTGAAGGGAAGAAGGGTTTGACTAACAGCCAGTGTTCCCATGAGAGCAAGTGCCAGAAGGGTTTTACCGAACACAGAAGAATGGAAAATCAGAAAAGAAAAGAAAAAGGGAAGAATGATGGGCTGTGAAATTGGAAAATAATATGTACTTCACTAGGGCTGACATGGCCCTGAACAAGCAGGTAAGGAAGGTGGAATTTATCTTGGACATCTTGCCACTTCCTCTAATAGCATCTGTAACCTCTTTCCTACCTCACTGCTCATCTCCCCTCAGGGGCGCCATCTTGATTCTTCTGGAAAACAAGGCTCTTTAGAGTTGTTCCTAAGTATTTTTCATTCAGCCCTTGGTCCATTCACAACCTCTCATCTGTCTAATAAGGATTTGTGAGGTGTCCATCATACGCCAGATTAATCTTTTTATTGTTATTGTTTTTCTTCCTTTTAGAACACAATTTGAATTCATAATTAAATTTGTAAGTATGATTTAAATTGCTAATCCCTTCTGTTTCTGAGAGCATCTGGTCTTCACAGCGTCCCCAGGTGGTAAGCACAAAAGAGACTGTTTTGCCAGACATCAAGGGAGAACCAGAATGTCTGCTGTGTCTGCACACCTAGTCCAGTGCCCAGCATAGACCAGGGACCCAGTCAGCAGTTCACAAATGAATCACAGTTAACATCCTTTTCACAGAATAGGAAACAGAAAAATTCAAAGAAGAGACACACCAGCCCAAGTGAAAGCCAAGTGGATTTGAACCCTGGATTTTTAACACTCCCTTAAGCCCAGTACTGTATACTCCTCTGTCCCAACTCATCCTACCAGCACTCCATTGCATGGTAGCCTGCCTGGCTGAAGTTTTGCAGAGTCAGAAGTTTGACCACCCAGCCCTGTCTCTAGTCTTCTCTCTTTCTTCCACCCCAGCTGCAGAGGAGGTAGCATGCCACACAGAAGACATGCACAATGTCCTCTGTCAGACATATGCCTGATGGACACCACACCGCAGAGCAAAATGAAAGGGGCTGACAAAGGAGATTTCCTCATACATCCACTGCCTGGGTTCTTTTGAGCCACTCAGATCTAATTTTCTGAATGCTATCAAGGTCATCGTCATCATCACTGATGTTTTCTGAGCATTGACTCTGGATCAGGCCCTGTCCTGACCCATCTCATGTGTATGACCTCCTTTCATAGGCTATGTTAAAGTGATGAATAAGAATGAATTATCCCCTTTTAGCCAATAAGAGAAGCAAGGCTCAGAGATAGCAAGGCTCAGAGTTGCTTATTGGCAGACAATGGGTATGAATTCAAGTCTCTCTTATGCTCCCTGCCCCCACAAGGGCCTGAACTAATCAATAGGCAATAAAACAAACAAACAAAAGACATTGGATTGTGCAACACAGGCAGCCCTTCACTTCTCTCCTGCTTCATTCATTTTGCTCTGCAACAAACTTGCTGTGTGACTTTGGGCAAGTCATTTAGTCTCTCTGGGCTTGGATCTCTACATCTGTACAAGCGAGGAGTTGAACTAGAGCTGTCTGGTCTCAAAGTGTCCTTCCAGCTCTGACATGTTTTCAGATTCCTTTCTCCCTATTCAAATGCCACCTCTAGCTTTTGGGAATGAAGAATGTCGTGGTAAAAATGAAAAATACCTAGCATTGCTTCTTTGTGGGAATCCTTAAATGAGATTGAAGCATGTTGTTGTAGGAAATCACAAAATCCTAGAGAGTCAAGAGAACATTCGAGTTATAAATTAATTATAAAAAATCTAATAGCTATCATTTATGGGGACATTTTGCTGAATATTCTATATATTCCACTGAGCTCTTGAACAACCCTATAAGATCTGTGCTCATATTATCCACGTTGTACAGAGGAAGAAATGGAGACACAGAGTGGTTAAGTAACCTTCTTGAAGTTACACAGCTATCAAGTATTGGAATTCAACTGGGCCTTACTCCAAAGTGTCTCTCAGAAATCTCAGATCTCATCTACTCCACGGAGCAGAAATTGTCTTTGAAAATCCCAATTAACAGGCTCTCCCTGAAGACATGCAAGAGTGAGAAATCTCTTAGAAGTAGAGATCACAGGCTAACAAAAGTGGGACCTATAGCCTTAGGTCCCACTTAAAGAGAGGAGAGATATGTGTGACTCTTTCAAAGTGGTCCACCAAAAACAAAGGAAGTCTGCATTCCTCTTGGTGATGTATCCTCTTATAGCAAAAACGGTGCTAAAAACAAAACAAAACAAAAATGGAAAACAGGAACACCTGGGTGGCGCAGTCAGTTGAACATCTGACTCTTGGTTTCAGCTCAGGTCATGATCTCAGTGTAGTGAACTCAAGCCCCAAGTCAGGCTCCTTGCTTGGTGCAGAGTCCGCTTAGAGTTTCTCTCTCTCCCTCTGCACCCCCCACCTCAAATAAATAAATAAATACCTTAAAAAAGATTATTTGAGAGATGGAGAAAGAGAGCACAAGCAGGGGCATGGACAGAGGGAGAGGGAGCAGCAGACTTCCTGCTGAGTAGGGAGCCTGACTCAGGGCTTGATCCCAGAACCCTGAGCTCAGGACCTGAGCCAAAGGCAGACGTGCTCCATCCATGGAGCACATGATATCTGAGGTTCTTCTGTTCTGATGGTTCATCATTTCTCTTCTTTTGCGTCCATATTAGGAGTGCATTCAGTCAAGCTTTCTAAAGATCTTCTGACAAAGTATTCCAAGTGGAGACAAATGGAATAAAGATATATAGAAATGCATAATGAAGGAGTCACTGGTTTTAGACTTACCAAGTCAGCCCTATAAAACCAGTTAAATCATATTTCCCATCTTTGGTAGCCTTGAGATTACCTGCCATATTTTTCAATAAACCTCCCTTTTGAGTTAACTGCTGTTGCTTGCAACCAAATTAACTCTGCTTCTAACTTAAAATAGTCACCACTTACTGAGTACTTATGGGTACCAGCATTGTGCTCAGAGCTCGATCTAATTATTTTTAGTCTCCATCGTCATCCTAGGAAATAGGTATTATTACCCCCATTCCACACGTGGTGAAATTGAGATTCAGAGAGAATTTGGTTCATTTTTACATAACCACAAAGCCTGTGTTTCTAACTGTACATTTGCTAAACAGCTTCCGAATTATATCCTGGTAATTTTCATCTTTAAGAGATGTAAGACCAACTGGTCCTGCAAAACATGCCATGTTTATTCTGCAACCTCATGTGCCTCTTGGGCACAGCACCATATATTCCTGAGGATGCACAGATGCCAGCTGGAAAATCAAATAGGTCCATCACAATTATTCATGAAGGGCTATTCTGACATGTTTTCAGACAGCATTTAGGATAGTGTTCTGGAACACCCAGCTCCCCCCAGGCTGTTGACTGGGCCACCTACTCCCTCTCCGCAGCCCACACCTGGCTGTGGCAATGAGACTGCACTCACTGCAGAACAATCTCCTGGCCTTTGAGTCCTTTACTCCTGCCTTATTTCTTGGAAAGCTTTCCATCTTCCAAAAAGGCAACCAAAAGTATTTCATATGCTTATTTATTTGGGGACAACTTCTGAGTAATAGTAATATTTAATTCCTTCTTCCATTTTTTAATCAAGAGTTTGATTTTAAGACATCAAATTGGCAAGTTGAGCAATAATAATGGGCCCAAGAGTGAAGAAATAGTATGCTATTAAGAAGTGCCTTCAAATTAATCTGAGGATATTTCCAACATGGAAATGCACCTCTTAACACCCTTATCTTTTTGGACCCATGCACCTGGCTGTGGAACAGATTTACACTTGCAAATTTTAAGCTCTAACAGAGTAATATTTCTGCTTCAACCAAGCTTCAAGCTGTTCTTTAAAAGAAGAAAAGAAAGAAAAAGAAAAGAAAAGACTTTGTTGTATTTGGCATTGAGATTTGTTCAGGGCAAAGAGGTGGCATTTGCAGGGATGGAGGAAGAAAAAAATATTTAAAGACCAGCGTAAGAAACTGGAAGAGTTTATCATTTGTGGGACTTCAGAACAGAACTAGTGGGAAGAAAGACTTTTCTATTTCTGCAAATCTAGTCTGTTTTTATTGTTTTGTTTGGTAGAGCTGAGTTTAGGTTTGACCAAAAATGTCTGCAAGTTCCCTCCAGGTGAGAGGAGGGATTCATAATAAGACCTACAAGAATAATTACAGCTGTTTATTAAAGATGTGCCATATGCTGGGCACTGTGTTAAACTTTCTTTGTATTATTTCACTTAGCTTTAATCTCCCCCAGCAACCCAGGAGGGAAGTCCTATTATGACTGTTTTACAAATGATGAAAATGAGAAACTGATAGACTCAAAAAGTTGCTCGAAGTCACATAGGCAGTAAGTGGCAGAGCTGGGGCATTCTGAGCTCAGAGGTTGGCCTACCAGCAGCTTTGTCATGCTACCACTGTGGGAAAAGCCCCAGGTCCCCAAAGCTACAGTCCTGACCAAGGTCACCTTTGCCAGCACTAGAAAGGTGATCTTCCAACAACCCAAAAACACATAATCAAGTCAAAAAATGGGTATAAGACATGACCAGACACTTCTCCAAAGAAGACATATGAATCGTTAACAGACACATAAAAAAATGTTCAACATCATTAGCCATCAGGGAAATTCAAATCAAAACCATATTGAGATACCACCTTATACCAGTTAGAATGGCAAAAATTAACAAGGAAACAACAAATGTTGGAGAGGATGTAGAGAAAGGGGAACCCTCCTACACTGTTGGTGGGAATGCAAGTTGGTGCAACCACTTTGGAAAGCAGTGTGGAGGTCCCTCAAAAAGTAGAGCTACCCTATGACCCAGTCTTTGCACTACTGGGTATTTACCCCAAAGATACAGATGTAGTGAAAAGAAGGGGCACATGCACCCCAATTTTCTTAGCAGCAATGTCCACAATAGCTAAACTGTGGAAGGAGCCAAGATGCCTTTCAACAGGCGAAGGGATAAAGAAGATGTGGTCCATATATTCAATGGAGTATTACTCAGCCATCAGAAAGGATGAGTATCCACCATTTGCATTGACATGGATGGAACTGGAAGGGATTATGCTAAGTGAAATAAGTCAAACAGAGAAAGCAATTATCATATGGTTTCACTTATATGTGGAACATAAGGAATAGCATGGAGGACATTAGGAGAAGGAAGGGAAAAATGAAGGGAGGCGGAATCATAGGAGATGAACCATGAGGACTATGAACTTCAGGAAACAAACTGAGGGCTTCAGGGGGGAGGAGAGGTGGGATGGTTTAGCCTGGTGATGGGTATTAAGGAGGGCACGTACTGCAAAAAGCGCTGGGTGTTATATGCAAACAATGAATCATGAAACACTACATAGAAAGAAAGAGAGAGAGAGAGAGAAAGGGAGAAAGAAAGAGGAAGAGAAGGGAAGGGAAGAGGAAAGGAAAGGAAAGGAAAGGAAAGGAAAGGAAAGGAGACAAATGTGACCCTGGGCTCCAGGGTGAGGCACACCTGTTCTATAGTATTCTCTATTCTTCCAAGGACACCACACTTGGGGTCTTTTGAAGCTCCAAGAGACCTGAAAGACAATCAACTCTCTTTCCCCACTTCATTTTACCATGAGGTCACTGAGGGTCAGAAGCAAAAGCAGTGTCTCCAGAATCATCCTTTCCTCACTTCCATATCTCTGCTGCCTAGTCCAACACCCTTTACCACCTGGGACTACCTATCATAGCACATCTACATCCCATAGAACTTCTTTTACACCCATTCCCTCAGCAAAATTCATCTGCCAGCATCCCAACACCACAGATTTCTGCTAGTTGACCGCTGTTATGTTGAGAAACTGAAAGACTCTTAGACTGTCAGAATAGGAAAGTCTCAAACATATAATCTTACCCATCCCCCCTCCCCATTTTAAAGATGGGAAACAGTGTCCCAGAGAAGAAAAGGAACTGATAGTGACCATGAACTTCAAGGAGCATGAAGGATTGGAGTACAGGAAGAAAGGCTATCAGGACCTCTCGTATTAATTTTTGTATTGAAACTGAGAAAGAAATTAAGTTTTACTACTACATAATATGCAGGCCAGCACTGGTTCTCTTGGTCTGAGGTGAGGACTCCAACAGGTTCTGAAAGGACTTACACAGCTCAGAGGAGTCAAAGTGGTCTTCTCTTGTTTTCTTAGGTTTAGGGTGTTACAGTGTACTGAAATTTAGATGTTCCACCATATTACTAAGGTTGTTAACTGATAAAAGAAATAAGAATAAGACTGCTGAATTGTGCAATGTTTATACTCCTTATAATGAGGTAGGAAGTAATCATGAAAATCTTTAGGACTCCATTGAGATTAGCTGATTATTTTACAGGAAAATACTGAACAGTTGTTGAAATTAAAGTTATAACAAAAAAAAAAAAAGAAGAAGAAGAAAGAGGAGGAGGAGAGGGAGGAGGAGGAGAAGGAAAGGAAAGGAAAAGGAAATTAAAATTAAGCTACTTATTTTTATTTAGTTTAAAAAAATAACTTTTGCTATGGTGAAAACATTTTGAAAACAGATGTTGGAAATGTTGCCCCATTTCATATGTCCTGAATAAAAACTTTTTTTCTTAACCTGTTTAAAGGTCCTCCAAATGAGTAATTTCAGCATTTTAATCCAGTTTTTTTTTAAAGATTTTATTTATTTGACAGAGAGAAATCAGAGCTAGGCAGAGAGGCAGGCAGAGAGAGGGGGAAGCAGGCTCATGCGGGACTCGATCCCAGGAACCTGAGATCATGACCTGAGCCGAAGGCAGAGGCTTAAACCACTGAGCCACCCAGGCGCCCCTTAACCCAGTTTTTAAAAAGTAAATCAATTAACTGAAATCTAAGAAGATAGAAATTCGCTAGCTAAATTTCAGCCAAAACCTTTAAGTAGTGGATAGAATTTTAGAATGAACATCATGATTTACAAAGTACATCCAATTAAACCCTTTGTTGAACCAACATATCTCTGTGCAGTCTATTTTTTATTTTGACTGTAAAAATTGAGTGTCAAAATGAACTTAATTTGGATAAGAGTTCATAAGAATCAAAGTTTTAAATCAAGATTTTTTAAAAAAGCATGCTGAAGCATAGTTCAACCACAATGATCCCCCTAAAATATTAACAATAACTATTTTACATGCTATATTAATATTTAACTGAGAGAAAGAAGATTTTGCTTTTATTTTAAAATGTCACTTCCATTCTCGTGCTTTAAAATTTTCTATTTGTTTCACATTTTATAATGTACCAAAAATCTTGTATACTAGTAGTTGAGTGTAATTTTAGAATAAATGTGTATATATTTAGGGTGGGAGAACAACAACATGAAACTGGTCCAGAAAGTTTGGGAGCTTCTGGTCTAAAGGCTCACAACTGGGGATGTGGAAACCCAGGGCCCAAAAGCGCTCCTGGCCTCCGGTCATCTTTGCCAGAGTCCCTGCACTTCAGCTTCAGATGCCAAGTTCCTGCCGTGGCAGCAGGCAGATAAGAATAATTCAGCCATTTGAGTTCCAGAATCCAGAGAAAACCCCAAGGGTCACCCTCCAGCCCTATCTCAAGCCTAACAGGCTACCAGCTCAAAGAAAAGCCTCACAGAGTTTAAAATTTTGTGCTGAGCTGGTATCCAGTCATGTTAATCCTCTCCATGAAAAATCTTCAGAATTTCCTTCCTGCCCAAACTTTATAGTCCATGCACATTTCACCATTTTCCACTGCTTTTCTCTTACCACATATGGAATAATTCTTACAAGAGGAAATTGGTTAAAGACTTTAAGGGTATGTCAGACCAGTGGAAGTATAGGCAGCCATTAAAACAATGAGGAATGTCTATATCATCAATAATCTATATCATCAATAATTATTGATATGATGAATTATGTCCATGATATATTATGGAGCAAAAAATCATATGTACAGAATATGTACAAAACATATGTGCAGAATAGCTCTCCTCAAAACACGCACACACACACACACACACACACTTCTTCTTTTTTTTTTTTTTCCCCACACACACACTTCTAAATATACTTATCTCTGAGTGATAGGTTAGGGAGGATTTATTTTTCCTATTGCTCATCTGGTTTGTTTGTTTTTTTTCTGTTACAAACTTACATCACTCTGTGTTAAAAAAAAAAAAAAGCCTCTATTAACCCCACTGATCCAAACAGACATTGCCACTAAGCAGTTGCTAGTAAGGGTTTTACTTGCAACGGTAAGAATGACAAAATCTACCTCTTACCATAAGATGGTGGTTTTGTTTTAAAAGCCCTTTTTAGTCCATTAACTCCTTCAATCTTTACAACACAGTGATATTCCCAAAGCAGTATCTGAAATTATCTCTTTCCTACTCAAACCCTTTCTTAGTCTTTCTACTATTCCAGAGGAAAAAAAAATCCAATATGTATGACATTCAGATGTTTTGTAATCTGGCCTTATCCTACCACTTGAGTTTTATTTCCTTCTGCTTCTCACCACCATATGTATTCCAGCCACCCAGGTTCTGAATTCATCATATACTTTCCTGATTCTTTTTTTTTTAAGATTTTATTTATTTATTTGACAGATAGAGATCACAAGTAGGCAGAGAGGCAGGCAGAGAGAGAGAGAGGAGGAAGCAGGCTCCCTGCTGAGCAGCAGAGAGCCCAATGTGGGGCTCGATCCCAGGACTCCGGGACCATGACCCAAGCTGAAGGCAGAGGCTTTAGCCCACTGAGCCACCCAGGTGCCCTTTTTCCTGATTCTTTTTATGCTTTTCTTTCTAAAATGTCTTTCTGTGTTATGCTTTATAAATTCTCATCAGTTCTTTAAAAACTCAGTGTTTCTCTATTGATAAATAATTACTCAGGCATTCTATTGACTCTATCATATCTATTGACTCTATACTTTCCTGAGGGAACAGCAAATCCTTCAAGTACAAGGGCCCTGTTTATTCAATTCTGAATTCCTAACAACAAGCACAATTTCTGGCACACAGCGGGTACTCAATAACTAGGAGCTGCCCTGAGGAAAAGAAAAGTGACCCTGCACAAAAAAAATATAGAAAAAAAGTTAGATTAAAGTAGTATTCCCAAGAGACCCGGCCAGGCTTGATAAGGGAAATCTTAGTGTGTGGTTCTACAGTTAATGCCAAGACAGACCTGAGCTGGGGAAAAAAAAAATCTGGCAGGTGCTGTTTGAGCCATTCCATCCAATCAGGACACTTAAAGGTCTCAACTTCTCAGGGAATCTCTGCCCTCTCATTACGAGTCAGAAATTGGATCCACTCCATCCATGAAGTTTGGGGAAGCCAAACAGTTGGTGGGAGCTTTCCATGGTGCTGAAGTTGTTCAACTGTCATCCACCCATTTCCCTTAACTCCTTTAAAGGAATTATTGGTGTCCTGTTAAAGGATTGTTTTAGGCTCTAGATTAGAAGTGTAGTGGGTGGGGGCGCCTGGGTGGCTCAGTGGGTTAAAGCCTCTGTCTTCAGCTCAGGTCATGATCCCAGGGTCCTGGGATTGAGCCCAGGGTCCTGGGATGGAGCCCCACATTGGTTTCTCTGCTCAGCAGGGAGCCTGCTTCCCCAGCTCTCTCTCTGCCTGCCTCTCTGCCTACTTGTGATCTGTCTGTCAAACAAATAAATAAAATCTTAAAAAAAATAAAAAAGAAGTGTAGTGGGTGGTCAGTAAGATAAATAATAGGTCTGCATTACTGGAACTTACATTCAAGTTGTAGACAAAAATACTAAACACAGAAAGAAAAAATATATATACCCAATTCTGGTAAAAGCAATGCAGAGAATTAGAATGAAATGACATGACAGATAAGAAGTGGCAACTCTAGATTGTATGGTCAGGAAAGCCTCTCTAAGAAAGTAATATTCACAATGGTGTCTGGAGACAAAGAATCTGCCAGGCAAAGTAAAATCATTCCAGGAAAACACCTTAGAGGAGAATGAGTTTAGTATGTTCAAAGAATAGAAACAAATCCTGTGTAGTTGCAGCTTGGTGAGTGAGGGAAATAAGACTTAGGAGAAAAGAAGAGAAATAAGCAAATAGGGCTTTTTATGGTAGGGCAGGAGAGTTCATTATTTCCAAATGTGATTAGATAAGCTTGCTAATGAAGACTTCCCAGACAGAGCTTACAGATAAATTAAGGGCTTCCATCTTCCTCTGGACTAATCTTGAACGTTAATCCTTAGGACAAGCCAATCTTGTGATTTCTCTAGTTATGGTTTTGATCCCTAAGATCAGACTATCTAAAACTGAATTTAGCAATCAAGCCAGAGCTAATATGGAGTACACAGAAATGAGAGCATAGATAGTTTGTAAGTCTATGAGAGACAAACATAAAACCCAGGGGTGTCCAATGGAAATTTGATCATCAGAGCACTACAATGTAAGCTTAATGAAGGCAGAGACTTCTTTCTTATTTATTACTAGATCACCAATGCCTAAATGGTACCTGACGATATTAGATGCTCAATAGATACCTATTGAATAAACAAGTGAAAAAAATGTCCAGAGTATGTGGTGGCCATGCAAGTGTACTTCACACATCTTCAACTATCAGGAGCATAATTCAGCAAAGGCTCCTGCTGATTAAATCACCAAGATTCACATGGACTCCTCTGAACCAATGGCTGAGTGTGTCAGGGATTTTATGCATGCCCATTCCTGGAGACACAGGACTGCACATCAGTCTATGGTGATTTTATAAGTCCTTCTTTCCTTCTCTCCTTCATTAGGAGTCAGATTTGTGTTGAGTCTCATAGCTCCCCCAGACTCTCCTGCCTCCCTCCACATTTTTTCTCTAAGTTGTTTTCCCTAATGAAATCCTTGGACATTTAATCCCATCTTGGCTTCTATTTCTTGGAAAACCTAGACTAATGCAAAAGATTTAGGGTACTGCCAACTGAGCGAGATACTAATAGAATCTCTTGCTCCTGCGGGATTATCTACTTATGTACTTCCTTTCAAGGCAGTAATTTAGCAAACTTGGAGCCAAAGGGGAGGACAGGAAAACAGCTGCTCCTAAATGGAAAAGGAAATTAAGAGTGAGAAGTGAAGGAAGATTCTGAAAAACCTTCCATCTATTTCCTCCTATTGCTTACTGTTTGAGAGCTACTTTATATCCCTAGTTTAAGACCTTGGTAAATTCTGTTTTTAATGTCTTTAAAAATTATTTCTCAATAGCTGTAATTTCCAAAACTCAAAGCTTTTTAACAGGAAACATTTTCTCATCTAGTCTCTTGAATTGTAATTGGTTGATAAAGGAACTAGTGATTGTAGATTATAAAATATTTGTGCTATAGCTTAAGATATGCACATCTTTTATACATCTTTGAATAAAATTTATTCTCCCAACAGCCATATAATTTAAGTGGCACAAGGAATATTATCCTCACTCCACAAGTGACATTTAAGAATGCAAAATAGTTTCTTAGTAATTTATAGAATATAGAGTACCCAGACCTAGTTTGGAGCTCATGGCTCTTTCTCCAAATCATACTACCTGTCATACTTGTCATAGCTAGTTCTTGGTGTAAATCTTTCTTTCTCTTTCTTTCCTTCCTTCCTTCCTTCCTTCCTTCCTTCCTTGGCTTTTTGTCCATTTGTTTTTCTTCCCAGCAACCATTCTACTTTCTACTTTCTTCTGATAGAAACACCTCTCCTCCTTTTTTAGATCATGTGTTAATCATAGGACTAATTCCACCACAGCTCTAAAAGTGAATGCGTAACCCATGATAGGACAATCATAATACTGAATCCCCCCTGGATAGGCACAGCCACTGAAAGACGCCAGAAATCCTTGCTGATCACAACGTGTGAGCACTGGGTGTCACATGCAACTAAGGAATCATTGAACATCACATCAAAAACTAATGATGTACTATATGCTGGCTAACTGAATAAGAAAAAAGAAAGAAATCCTTGCTGAATCCAGTGGCTGAAAAGGTATTTTCACCTGGGTTGCTAAGCTGGCAGACTGTAAACCATATTACCATGACAAGGAAAAATCCCTGCCTAGGTGAAGCAATACAGTAAAAATCAGGGCTGAGAGGTAGAAAAACAAATTTCCAGTGATGGCATTTGAGCACCTAGATCCAGCTATGCCTAAAGCCATGTACTCTAGACTTTACAGTTGTGATAGTCAATAATTGTCCTTTTAAAGATTTAATAGCTTGGGCTGTGTTCCAGTCTATTGTCAAAAGTTTGACAAATTAGAGCAATATTATATAAGTAGTGATAGGAGCAAAGTCACCTCAGAAAGGAAAAAAATAGTAACAGTAAATAATTTTCATGATTTAGATCTACAATATCTTGTGGCTTCATGCAAACTAACACCCTCACCATTCGTTTTTATTTCCCATTGCTATCAGTGAGCAGAGAATAGAACTAAAATATAGGGGCGCCTGGGTGGCTCAGTGGGTTAAGCCTCTGCCTTCGGCTCGGGCCATGATCCCAGGGTCCTGGGATCGAGCCCCGCATCGGGCTCTCTGCTCAGCGGGGAGCCTGCTTCCTCCTCTCTCTCTGCCTGCCTCTCTGCCTACTTGTGATCTCTGTCTGTCAAGTAAATAAATAAAATCTTAAAAAAAAAAAAAAGAACTAAAATATAAAAATTTCAAAAGCATTTTTTCTTGAACTTCAAAATATCATTTGAATAATTCTCCCTGGACACGTTAACATCTGCACCAGAAAGAATAAAATATAGTGTCTTTAATTCTGTGAGCTTTAGATTTGGGGAGAAAGGGATAGAGAGTCACTGAAGTAAAGAGATGAAAAGTGGACATAAACGTATCTCTCTATAAGGTTCTCAGAGGAAAAAGAAGACTTTAAATCACTACTGGATAATGTTAGAATGTACAAGTAAAGTCTCCCTCAACACTTTCTATCCCCTTTCCTCTGTTTTTCTCCATAGCACTTGTGTAATCGACACACAATATATTTTTTTTAAGATTCTATTTATTTATTTGACAGACAGAGATCACAAGTAGGCAGAGAGGCAGGCAGAGAGAGAGGAAGGGAAGCAGGCTCCCCACTGAGCAGAGAGCCCGATGTGGGGCTCGATCCCAGGACCCTAGGATCATGTCCTGAGCCGAAGGCAGAGGCATTAACCCACTGAGCCACCCAGGCGCCCCTTGACACACAATATATTTATTTAATTATTGCCTACCTCCTCAACCAAGAATGTGGACTCCATATGGGCAATGACTATGCCTGTTTTCTTCATTACTTTATCCCTAGCTCCTAGAACAATGTTGTTCCATAGTGAGTACTAACAGGTAATAGCTGAGTATTTGTTGAGAAGTATTGTATTTCTACAACTCTTACTTTCAGTTATGTATTATAATAACATTAAAATATTATAGCAATACCAATTGATGGGTATGTCCAACTATTTAAGTAAAGAGTTCTACATTCATATAAAAACCAGAAATGTATGTCATAAGCCACATCTCTGAATCATGACAGTATCACTCTGCAGCCAAAACAACTCAAAAGAGGCAAAGAAGCTGTAGAACTGTCCTCTTACATTAACTACCAGCCAGCCACATCTGGTTGTGGCTATTGAGTGCTTGAAATATGCTGAGCCTAAAATGAGATGTGCTGTAAGTAAAAAACCAACAACCACCACCAAAAATAAAACCCCACACACGGGAATTTAAAGCCCAAGTACAAAAAAAAAAAAAAGTAAAATATTTCATTAATAATTTTCACTTTAATCACATGTTGACATATATTTTATTTTATATATTTGGTTAAATAAAATGTATTTTAAATTAATTTCTCCTGTTTTCTTTTCCTTTCTTTAATGTGGCTATCAGAAAATTGAAAATGTGTGTCTCATACCTCTGGCTTATAGCTGTATACCAGAAAGCTGAAAGCCTGTGGCTTGAACTTGTGTCCTACATCCTACTTCTGTTGGACAGATACCCTATGGGGTGAAAGCTCTGGAAACTGAAGCCTGGAAAGTTGAATGGTGGACACTGGCATCCTTTTTTGTCTCTGGCCTGACCATTCCAGGAATCGCTAAAAGCCACTGTTCTAATAAAAACTTTCTCTTGGCTACATTCTTTTTTTCTTGAGCCAACTGTTTAACATCTTCACAAGGTGATGCATTTTTTATGCCAAGGATTTCTGGCAGTGGAATTCCTGACAAAGCCAATGTCACAGAGGGTAACCACAAAGTGCCCTGGGTACATGACAGTTTTGACTCTTTTTTTGATGTCACTGAGTTTGATATCTCTCTGTGAAAAATCTCCCACATCAAATTAGCAACACTGAAAAAAAAATTGGCTTCTCTCACCCTTAATCCTTCGTTACAATGCAGTTTGTAATGTCCTCTCTTCTTGGGAGTCCTGTTTCATTCCTCATGGATTTCAAATGTTTTCTCATCTAGTCATATTAACAAGGAGCCTTTAATGGTTGCTCAGCTACTCTTGGTGTCTTTTTGTTTCATTTCTCATCACCCAGAGGGGGATTAAATTTGGGTTCTCATTGCCCTTCTCTCTAACTCAGCAACACTCCCAGAGACAAAGCCTTCTAGTTCTCTATTTCCATCCTGGTTCTCAGGAGACAATGGTTGGAATGATAGAATGAATCCACCTAAGCCCCCCAGGAATACTATCTATATTGTTCGGCTCATTTCTCAAAACCAAAAGAAGCCCAGAGGAACAGCTCTGATTTCTCACAATCCAAGGTTTAGATGCCACTCTTGACCCCTTCCCAGCTTTCTCAGCCCACGTCCACTGGCAGGACTTGTTTATAATAGGACTAGGAGGCAGAGATCAGGTAGTATAGTCTTCAGACCAAGCACTTCAGAATCACTGGGGATCTTGTTAAAAACACAAATCAGCCTACAGTTCGAGAATCAGAGGAAAGTATAACCAAGTGTCCTCTGCAAAGGAAGTCATAGGGAGAAAATTAAGGGAAAAGCAGATAAAAGGGTGGGTGTGAGCCTTCCCAGTGTGTGGTATTACCATAACATAGGAGCTGGAGCCACAGTTCCATACCACTTTGTAAATTTTCCCACCTCAAATGTTTTTCTTTAGAACACATTGCCCATTACACAACACTCATGAGCATATTGCCTCCCAATGTGTCTTTACCAAAGACAGCTGAAGCTTTGTGCCAATGTTTGTGGAAAACACGTAAGAGCAGGCTATGGCTATAGATAAGGAGCTATGGGTGCTTATTAAAAGGAAAGAAGGAAAATAATAAAGGGGGAATAATAAGGACCAAGAATCACAATCTTGGGCATAAAGACACTTGGGAACAGCAGCCAAGATGAAAAATCATAAATATACATATGAATCCAAAGTGAGGAAATAAGAGAAAATAAGAAAGAAACAAGCTATAGGGAAGAGGACACATAGTAAAGGAAAAGAGAAAGGATGTTCTTCTTGTAAGAAACTGATCTGTACTTCAGAGTCTCGAGTGGGAATAGTAGCTGTGGCTGAGAACTTAAGAGTCATGAGCCCGTTTCATTTGAAGGCACTGGTGCTCCTCTGGACAGGTTCACTTGGACTCGAGGAAAGACAACTACCATACCTCCTATAGGGTTGTCCCTCTCAGCACCTAATGCAAGAACGTTAACTTGAGGACCATTTGGGTTTTCCAAAGAAATTTACCAACAGTAATATATATATATATACCAACAAATATATATATATATATTTTATATTTATTTTATATATTTTTTTCTGTTGGTAAATATATATATGGAGAGAGAGGAGAGACATGCTATAAGGAATTGGCTCATACAGTTATATATGGTTATAGAGACTGAAATGTCCCCAGATCTTCAGGGAGTGGGCAAACTAGAAACCGAGGGGAACTGATGATTTAAGTTCCAGTTTGAAGTCCAACAGTCTCAAGAACCAGGAAGCGCTGATGTTTCATTTCAAGTCTGAAGGCAGGATAAAACTTTCTATCCTGGCCCAAGGCAGTCAGGCAAGAGGAGGGCCAGACTTTTGTCCTATTCAGGCCTTTAACTGATTGGATGAGATCCACTCCCAGTTCAGTATTAATCTCATTTGGAAACACTCCCAAACACCTTCAAAGATGCACCCAGAATGTCTGACAAATACCTGGGCATCCCCCGGCCCAGCCAAGTTGACACATAAAATTGACCATTACCAGGACTCTCCCAACCAGTTGCAAACACATAACCTGATAACGGCCTCTAGAGCAGCTCAAACTATAGGCCCCAGGAATTAACTTTGAAACAGTAGCATCATCAGCTTTTACTGGGCAGGAGGCATTTCCACAGCTGTTAGAAAAACTGCAGTCTATGGACAAATGCCCAGCTGTAGAGTCTGGAGTCCTGAGCTGAAGAACCACTATTAGAGAGGAGGGATTGCCCAAGGTCACCCCCAGTTTTGATCATTCACTAGAATGCAGGACTTAGCACATAACTATGACATTACAGTGTAAGTTATCATAGGATACAAAGCAAAATGAGCAAAGGGAAAAGGCAAATCGGGCAACGACTAGAGGAAACTAGGAGCAGGTTCCCAATAGTCCCCTCCCAGTGGAGTCACATAGGACTGTGCTTACTTCCTCCAGCATCCAATTATGATGGGCCTGAAGCGCTGTCTACCAGGAAGTTCACTAGAGACTCAACACCCTGGGTGTTTGCTGGGGCTGCTCACATAGACACCCTCTGCCTTGCACATTCTAAAGTTCCAGACTCCCAGAAGGAAAGCAGGTGTGCAGCATAAACCACATCATTTGTACAAACAGGTTAGGTGCAGTAAGAGAATCATTTAAGGAATTATGGGAACCTCTCAAAATCCAGCTTTTCAGATACCAGCCATAGGCCAATTGTGTAAGCAGGACTCTCTGACAATTAGCATTCTTTATTAATCTTTTCCAGCACAGACAGTGAAGAATTCCTGTACCCACCCACCCACCAGGAACATGATGAGAATAAGAATAGAAAAAATGCAGTCGCTTCAGAAAGGGATACAGGAAAAATGAAACAGTCACAAAAGGTTGGACAAAGAATTGGACTTACTTCTGCTACAGTGTAAGAAGCTTGGAGATATGGTGCCCCCGTACAGAAGTCTGCCAAGGGCTGGTGGGGTAACAATTATTTCAGTGGTTACACAGGAAGATGACAGAACTTCTCAGAGACTGTGGCTACTCTGCCGGAACATATGGACAGAGAACACAAGGTCCTCACTGAGTGACTTAGCATATCCAGAGGTCCTATCCATCCCAGTGACCTGCTCCAGCAAAAACGCCAGGTCTGAATGTTCACTTGGACTACCTGCAGCGCGTTGAGCAGAAGTGAGCCTCCTAGCAGGGGTAAGGGAGACAGGCAGTTTGCAGGGTTGTAGCAAGGAGAAGGAACACAATTACCAAATACTAGCAATTGAAGGAACTGATCTTCAGAATGTTACTATTTAATTATTTATTGCATACAAGTTCTATGGATGTTAAATAAGGTAGACTTGGCTATTGCTAGAGTTTCTTTGCTTTTAATAAATACTCCCTTTTTATCATTCAGAAAATGAACCATAAAATTCACCTTTAATTCAAAGAACATTGCAAATACATTTTTGTTTTGTTTGCTCATGAGGTTAGAACTGCAAATATGTATCATGTTAGAAGAAAACTGCCCTTAAATCAACGAAATCTGAGGGCACTCTGATCAGAGAGCTTGTGGCAGGGGGTTGGTTGGACGCTTGGCTCTCTGGTAGTCTATCACAGCTGTTGCTTTAGAATTGGGGTTTAAAGTATTTAAAGGTGATTGCTTTTATTTCTTAAAGTGACTGCCTGAAAATTCTTGGTACCATCTGAGAAAAATCGCAAGGACAAAGTAAAATCTAAATGCAAAAATGCCTTGGGTGGTGCTGATAGCTCTCCGTTTCAGAATGAAGAGATTTTCTATGCCTATGCCCAAGTGGTTTTTGCATTTTAGCTAAAGGGAAAGTCCCTTTAAACATGTAAATATCTTTCATAATCCAAAAAGGACTTCAGATACCAACCCCAAGGGAAGATTGAAGCACAAGATGTGCCCATCCGTTAGCTTAATAGCGAAGTCTTGGAGCCTGGAAGACACCATAAACAGTGTCTTCCAAAGAGTATTTTACTTTTTCTCCCTGATTCTATTACAGTGATAATCATCTATTAAGAATTTGTTTCTTCAAAGTCTAAAAAGTTGAAATCTGAAGTTAAGGGGAGCCACCATCTTTGTTAGGTTAGACAGGGTCTAGGGAATTGCAAAGAAAAAATGAAATTTTTCCCTTCATCTATGAATGATAAAAGAGTCTGTCCAGAGATATAATCATCCAATAACTAGAGCTATGTCCCACACTCATGGGAAATATCCTCTAAAAGCTTTCATCATTGCAGGCGTCTTGTGTCTTCCTCCATCTTCCTTATCATGAACAAGTGGTAGAAATAGCTGTATTGGGTATTTACCTTTGGGGAGAAATCTTGTTATGTTAAAATGCACTTGATGATTCTATCTATCATAAATCTGAGTGTAGAAACACAAAACACAGAGGAAGGAAACTAGATTGTGTTCCTGCTGAAAAGCAGTGGGTGGGTGCAGAGATGCTGATCATGTTATCTTCATCCTTCAGCTTGGCTGGAGGATGACAGTTTTCCCCATCACCCTCTTGGTTCCCAAACTGTATTAGACATCTTCCTGGCTGTCTGTAATTTCTCCCCCGCACCAGATTTCTGTTCTGCATTAGAGACAAAATGGAGCAAGCCTAGCATACTCTCGCACTTTAGAAAGATTATGGCCAGAAACCTATTTGATTTCTTATGAAAAAAACTTCAGGGTCAAAGTTAAGGTACAATGCCGGTTGTCCAGGTGGGTTCCCCCACACCCCACGGTTCTTTGGGGGTGCTCCAAAGGGGGTGAAGGGAAAACTGGCACGGTAGACCTGGCCATCAGCCCTACTTTAATCAGGGCAACTCTACCCTTATCCATATGTGTGTGCCTGCATGTGTGTGTGTATATGTAAATGTGTGTGTGCATACGTATCCCTCATATGATTGATTTTTTAAAAGACTATTGTTAAAAAATACTCCAAAAGTTCGTAAACCATTTATGAAGATGATGAAGTTGTGGACTAGGAATCAAACGATGAATTTCCTAGGTGGCCTCAAACGGGTAACTTCACCTCTCTAAACCCATTTACCCTGGTCAGCTAAATAAAAGGGGTAGCCTTTCTGATGTCCAAGGTTCCCTTTAGCTTGGGAAGTTTATGCTGCTTTGATGAAGGAGGGAGCACTCAGAGGGAAGGAGTCAAACTGTCACGAGTGTAGAGAACTCTCTTCGGAAATAAGAGCAGCCATCAACACCTTCAGAAAAAGTGAATTGCCTTTTCCTATATTATATCAAATGTAATACTTGCTGAAATGCTTCTCCAAGTCAGGTCTGAATCCCCAGACACTTTCTGAGACAGTTGAAGAGCTAGAGAAAACAGTAGTCCGTGCCTTGCATTAAATGTAATGGTTTTTCTTCCCTGAAGACTCTTTGCTTCACTTCCATGCCCCTCCCCCCAATATTGCTGTGCCCAGCACTAGTGCACCTTTGTGCAAAAAAGTCCCAAATCATCCTGGAACATTTCATAGAGACTATGGGCTGACATGTGTGATTGATTGGCAGTCAACTCACTGGAAAGAACCAGCCTATCTGGAAATCATGAATAAAGCCAAGGTATCTTCAACCCATCAGCCACATGTTCCAGAACTTATCCTCTCAAATATTTCAAGCACATATGACAATTGTGTGAGATGCTATGCTAGAAGCCAAGGCTACAGACATGAGGAGCCCCTAGCCTACAGGCAGGCAGAGAGCATGCACTCATATATAGTGCTGAGAATTCTGATAGTTAAGGGCAGGGATGTCTTGGACATCTCTTTTCTCTTAGGAGCTAGCAAAATGTCTGGTAAATAAATAGGTACTCAATAAAGACTTCTAGAATGAAAAGTAAACCTATGGGAATGTAGAAGGGAGAGAAGTTAGTTTGGGCTGGGTTGTGGGTAGAGGAGAAAGCAGTTGGAACTATACTACTTACTCATCAGAAGACCCTGATAATGTATTAAATGCCTGGTGTGACTTATTACTGTTCTAAGTAGATATTCATTTTATCAAAATGTTGGAAATTTTTGCCAAAGGAATAAATCTCTAATATTGAAACACAACTGAATGGGATGTCTGCAAATTGAATTCTTTAGTGTGTAGGAAAGAAAAAGGAATACTAAAGTGATTAGCCCCAGTTCTAATGTTTACCCCATGGATGTACTCCTTTTCCACATTGCCCTCAGCCCTGCCTTCCAGAAATATGCAATAAATGATTTATAATCTAGTCCCCCAAACACACTAGTTTAGTTGAGAGGTGCCAAAACACTTGAATTTCAAAAAATATGATGAGTACAACCTTCCTCTCCAATTATAACTAATAGTGTTGGGGTTAGGATCTCCAGATAAAATACTGGACATCCAGTTAAATTACAATCTCAAACAAATAATGAATACTTTTTCAGTATGAGTATGTCCTAAATACTGCATGGGACACACATAACCTCATACATCAGTTAAATCGGGCAACCCCAGTTGGAGGAAGAATAATTAAGGTAAACGGTAGAGAGCTGTGTCCTTAATAAAAGCTACCACTAATCCCAAAGTTCATGTGCTAACATTGTTCCACACTTTCCCATATAGTCCCATTTTCTCGGTGCTCCCTTAGTCCTACAATTATTTCCCCCTCTTCTGGATATTCTTGTGGAATCCTTGACCAAAATGGACTGAATCCAGACAGGCTATTCCAAGGGAGAAAGCGCAGTAGAGTTTGATTGACAAAGACAGCCTGTTACACCCAGCCTAAAGCCTGATTCATGATAGTAATTGTAGACTCCTTCACGGTATCTGCAAAGCCTCCCAGCATCCCCTTAGCCACCCCTTAGGCCTTGGACCCCTACAAGCCATGCTTTTACAACATGTCTCTGTCCCCAGGTCACAGTTCCTTGGCCATTTTCTTTTGGAAATGAAATAGAGAGATTCTAGTTTAGACAACTCTCTTGAATAGAGGAGATACAAATTCAGGAGCTATGACTTGGCAATAAACAGGCACCCCTGTGGTCCAAGAAAAAGAGGAACCTGTTCTTCAGTGTTAATAAGAAATTATAGATCAGAGCAGACAACAAGAAAGTAAAGTAAGCCCAAAGACCAAAAGTCTCACTGTCTTCATTCTCAGCCCTTCCTAGGGTCCAGCTACCTTACTCCCTGTGGTTTCCATGAAAATAACCTACAGCTTTACAGTAGGTTCCCCCTTTTACTTGATGTAGTTCAAGCTCTATTACTGACAGAACCTTAGCTAAAACTCCAATTAATTCATTTTTTAACCTATCTCTTTTCACAAAGGATTTCAGGCACCCATGAATAAAGAATGGATGGTCCTTGTGTTAACTTTAGCCATTCGGACAGGTGTGAGGTGCTATCTCATTGCAGTTTTGATTTGTACTTCCCTGATGACCAGTGATGTTGAGTATCTTTTCATGTGACTGTTGGCCACCTGTATGTCTTTTTTGGAAAAATGTCTATTCATGTTTCCTGCCCCTTTTTAAGTTGGATTTTTCATTTTCTATATGTTGAGTTTTATAAGTTCTTTATGCATTTTGGATACTAATGCTTTATCAGATATGTCATTTGCAAAAATCAATAATACAAGAAACAACAGGTGTTGGTGAGGCCGTGGAGAAAGGGAAACCCACTCACACTGCTGGTGGAATGCAAACTGGTGCAGCCACTCTGGAAAACAGCATGGAGCTTCCTCAAAAAGGGAGATTGAGCCTTGCTTTGGGCTCCCTGATCAGTGGGGAGTCTGCTTCTCTCCTTCATCTCCCTCTGCCCCTTCCTCACCTGCATCCATACATTCCTTCTCTCTCTCTCTAAAAATAAATAAATAACATCTTTAAAAAACATAGAACTACCCTATATTCATCAATTGCACTAGTAGGTATCTACCCCAAAACACAAAGGTACTAATTCAAAGGGATACATGCACCCTGATGTCTATAGCATTATAGACATCTATAGCATCTATAGCATTATCTACCACAGCCCAAATTATGGAAACAGCCTATGCCATTGACTGATGAATGGATAAAGAAGATGTGATATATATATTCACAGATGCACACACACATGCACACACACAACAGAATATTACTCAGCCACAAAAAAGTATGAAATCTTGTCATTTGCAATGATGTGGATGGAGCTAGAGAGTATAATATTACGTGAAATAAGTCAGTCAGAGAAAGACAATACCATATGATTTCATCCTATGTGGAATTTAAGAAACAAAACATATGAGCAAGGGATAAAAAGAGAGAGAGTGAGGCAAACCAAGAAACTAACTCTTAACTATAGAGAAGAAACTGATGGTTACCAGAGAGGTGATGGTTAGGGGGATAGGTGAGATAGGTGATGGGGATGAAGGAGGGCACTTGTGATGAGCACCAGATGTTGTACTAAGGCGCTGAATCACTACGTTGTGTACCTGAAGCTAATATTACAATGTATGTTCACTAACTGAAATTTAAATAAAAACTTGAGAAAAAATAGATGGCCATATCGATAGACAGTAGACAGACTGAGTTCTTCCTGAGAGGCAGTCTCTGACCGGCAAAGCAGCTAAACCACCCACCCTTTGCTACTAATCCATCTGTTAATTTTAAATTCTATCAGTGGAGCACCTACTCAGTTTCAGGGTCTATTTTGGGTGCTGGGATACAGTAGTCAGTAAGATGGCCAAAAGTCTGGCCTCCTAGAGCTATATGTGGGCACGTTCACACGCGCATGCACAACACACACATACACAGTGGCAATAATCCAGACTCAGAGGATATGGGGGAGAAAGGAAAGTTCAAAGCCGAGATGCATTTCAGAGGAAGAAATGGAAGAAATTGACCCACGGAATATATGAAATGAAGAAATAGAGATGAAAGGTTGATTCTCATGTCCAGGAGAATGGAGGAGCCACTTTAAACAACAACAGCTAGAAATTCAGACTAATCTTCTGTTATGCTCCATGTACAACACAACTGTTTCTATCACTACCTCCAAATTGCCAGCCTTCCTCCACCTCTCAAGAGAGCCATGTTCTTCCCAGATATCAAAAAGGTAATTCAAAAGATACCTCCCCAGATCTAATTAGAAAATCAGAAAGAAGAGATTTATAGGGTTAAAAACCAATAGAATGGGCTATTAAAAAAAGAAAAATATATGGAGTTCTAGAAAAAGATAAATATCTCAGCATAAACAACCCAAAAGAAAATATCCAGTTGGTAATTAAAAGTCTCTTGATCCCCGTAAACACCACTAAATACATGAATATATATGATATATACATACAGTTATTTTTCACCTACGAGACTGGCAAAGTTGTAAAAAAGCTCTTCAAAGAGAACAGTTTGGCAATATATCAAAACATTAAATACGATCACTCTGTGACCCAACAGTTTCACTTAGAATTATTCTTCAGGAAATAGGACAGTGGCATTTACTTATAACTACAATATATTCATTGTAGCACAGAAAAAAATGGCAACTGTTCAATATATAAATTAGAGATTGATTAAACAAACAAGGTATGTATCTATGTAATAAAATACCATCCAAATAGTAATAAGGATACATTTATATCCGTTTACTAATATGGAAAAGATGTCTATAACTTGCTATATGAAACAAAGCAATTACAAAATGTTATCAAAATTGTGGCCCCATTTTTCTCATTTTTGACAGGTCTCTATTTATATTCATCTATATGACTAGGAGAAAAAACCTATAAGGATGTTCACCATAATATCAACAATACTGTTCTCTGGATTATTAGATTATAATTGACATTTACTTTCCTTTTAAAAAATGTATTTTCATTTTCTGATCTTTTTCCAAGAGAAACTTTTTTAACAGAAAAAAATAGCTATCAAAAATCATCACTATATAAAGAGCTCATTCAATAACAAGAAAACACCATAACTTCAATACAAATAATTGGCCAAAGGATGTTAGTAAGCAATTTATAAGAGAAGTTTAAACACCATACAAACATATGGAAAAATATTCCGCTTTACAAGTAAAGAGATGAAAATTAAAATATTTATACCTTTCAAGTTAGCAGTTTTATTTTTTTAATTCAGAATACGAAGTGTAGACAAGAGGTATTGAAACAAACATGATCAAACACTGTTAACAGACTTGTAAAGTGGTGCCACCCTTTTGGAAAGCAATTTTGCAATGTTTTTCAAAAATCTCTAATTCTTTAATTTATCCATACTCTTTGATACAATATTTCTGCTTTGGGTAGCACTTAAAACAAACAAATCTAAGTGCAAGCATATAGGTAGATAAATAGATAGAAATCCCCAAACAAAACGTTTACTAAACCACATTTATTATAAATAGAAATTTTATTTTATTTATTTTTTTAAGATTATATATTTATTTATTTATTTGACCCAGAGAGAGAGAGCACAAGTAGGCAACGCAGCAGGCAGAGGGAGAGGGAGAAGCAGGCTCTCTGCTGAGCAGGGAGCCTGATGTGGTACTGGATCCCAGAACCCTAGGATCACGACCTGAGCCGAAAGCAGCCGCCCAACTGACTGAGCCACCCAGGTGCCCCTATAAATAGAACTTTTAAAACAAAATAAAAAACTACAAACAAGGGAATGCTTTGGTCTATCTTAGAATATCATATTAGATATAAGGAATTATATACAAACTATATGTATACATGCAAAAACTATGTAAAAGAAAATAAAGAAAAAGCAAAATTAGAACAAATCATCTGGAGGTAGTAAGACTAACCTTTTTCTTATACTTTTCTGTATTTTCTATGTTAAACCATGAACACAAATTCTTCCAATAGCTGAATTCCACCACCACCACCGCCACCCCAGTTTTCTTCTCTAGGTTTGGTATATTTTCTACTCAGCACTTAAATATTGTTTTCCATATATAGTCATGCCCATTTTGCCATGTTGTTCTCTTATCAAAAACCTTCCTTTGTTCCTCACCAGAAGGATATCAAGCTCAAATGGCACATAGCATGACTCCCAAAGACTCAATAAGCCACACTCAACCCTCTGACCTGTCTCATTTCTTACTCCTCTCCTAAATAGTGCCCACACACTCATTTCTGACCATTGGTCCGGGCTGCCTTCCCACCTGCATGGCCTCTCACCCATATCCCCGCCTCTTTTAAGAGCTAGCAGTCCTTGATTGGCTTAGACAAGTCCCACTCCTTCGGAAAGCTTGCCTCGATTGCTCTGGCTGTCCTGATCTTATTCTTCTCTTTTAGTCTATACTGCTTGTACTCACTTTGGCCTTTATCTTACTGGGCTCTCTAGCTAATTGGGACAGCATTTTTTCACATAGGCTGTTTATTGGCTGGAAGAGCCCACGTACTGACACCTACTGAAAATTTCTGGATCCTTGCTAAAATAAATCAGAAACTGAAGCCAAAGGAAAGTGGCCATGCAGTGCAACAGCTTCCAGATGACCCCCAAATCCGCTAAAGGGGGACCATTGGGCACCCATGTCTTTCTCCACCAAAGACAGAATCTTCCCCGATCTGAAAAATCTATTTTAGCTGTATTAGAGTTTTCTTGTAACAGTCTCACATCGCCATTCAGGAAGAATTTACTCAAATAACCTGTGCATGGGATGGAATGTTTCTAGATGTTAGGCACTCTGGGTCTTTGAAACAATTTCAGTCTCAGTGGGCCATATCTTCACCTACAAGGAGAAGTAGAGTCTGTGCCCAAGTGTTCCTGAGGAGCACCCCAGCCATTGGGTAATTCACAAGCACAGGACTTCACCCCCATTGAGACTGGAAAGGTGAGGGAATGAGAACTGAGGCTTATTGATCACTTGTCATAATCGTTGGGATCATTATCATACAAAGACCCACCAGTTTTGAGACTTTCATGTGGTCCAAGAGCATGACATACATTATCCAGTCCTCCCAACAATGCTGTGAGGTGGGTATAACATCTCCATTTCTTCAGGTTGAGACATGGGATCTCAAGGTCAGTATCTTACCCAAGGTTCCATACATCAAAAGCAGCAGGACCAGACACAGAACCTCTGCCTTCAAAGCCTATGATCTTTCTGCCATCCCACAGGCCTCTCTATAAATCCTTCATCTCCACTCCAATGTGTTTGAGACCATCTTAATCCAGAAGTTCTTCCATATGTCTAACCTAATTTCTTCATGCTGCAGCTTCAGATCCTTTTCTCCTCCTCTTGGAAGAATTGGTCCTGGCCTTTGAAATAATTGTTCTTCTGCAAAGATTGTTAAATTACCCCTTGACCACTTGTGTAGGTTGAATCATTCTAGAACATCCCAGGCCTGATTTGGGGGGGCCATTAATCACTTCCATCCTCTTATCCCAAATACTCTTTGGTTCTCTGCAGCCCTCTGACATGCACTCTCCATTTTAAAATGTACTTAAGAATTCCCTGGATAATTTTGGGGGAGGGGGGGCACAGGGAGGTGTGATGATTGGGGGTGGGGAACCTTTCCAACTGTTCAAATAGAATGCCTTGTTTCTGAAGTAAGAGAGCTCAGAGGAAAGCTCAGACAGCTGGGACCAGGGAAATAATGTATAGAACGAGAAAACAGATGAGTTCCAATGAAGATGAATCAGAAACACGGGATTAAATTTCCCTGAGGCCTTCATTCTTACAGGAAATGTGCTGGATAAAATATATTTGGATGATTTATCACATGCAAAATGTTTTCTTCCTTTTAAGAAAATAGGCAAGATGCGGAGTACCTTCCCAGGCCACTCAGTGTCAGAATTAGATCCAATCAAAGCCAGCACTGCCCCCTGAGTCAGAGTCAGGTCAAGCCTGAGTGTCTAGCTGAGTCTCCCTGGAGCCGGCATGTTGCAGCAAAGTGCCTCCCATAACACCAGGATGGGCATCAGGAGCCCTGAGATCCAGCCCTGGCTCTACCATGGACGATCTTGGCAAGTCCCTTCATCTCCCTGGACCTCAATTTCCCCAAATTTAGATCCAACAGCTTCAGATTATATAACCTCAAGAATCCTTTTCAGGTCTGATGTTTCATAATTCTCCACTGAATATGAGCAGTTTGCAAAAGGGGATTCACCAAACACCGATCCTACAAGATGCTGGGTAAGGGGACAGTTCAGTTGCCCCAGAGTTTGGAAAATGCTGCATATGTGAAACCCCCTCTTCAAGCTTAAATCAGCTTAATCCAATATTTTCCTCATCTGACACGACAGAACTCTGCTCTGGGTACTAACTACCATTGACTCCAGGAGTTGTATTTTGGGAAACACTGAATGAAAAATTCTCTACTTCCTTCTCACTGGTGAGGCATTACCATAACACATCCCTCTCCTGCCCAGTCACGTCAGGGTTGGAAGAGCACTGCCTGGTTGCTGGAGGCTCTGGGCACTCCAGTCCTTGAACGGAGCATGTCGGACAGCACACAGTCCCAGGATATCCATGTGTTTGCAAACAGAACCAGGGCAAAGACGGCAGGATAATGGATTAGCTGTATATGGGTACTCTAGTGCCCTGGGTAGGCTACAAAATGTTTCCCCGACCCGGACCAAAATCACCAGCAGAGGGCCTCACTGCACACTCCTTCCCCCAACCTCCCCCGCAATCCCCTCCCACCCCCACCCCCCCCCCGCAAACTTTCCCCACCTCCTCCACCCAGCCTTGGGTATTTCAGGATAAAAAGATCAGGGAAGCCATCAGAAGAATGACTCCTTCCTTGGTTTCTATTTTGAAAAACCCGAGCCTCGCTGGGGCGTGTATGAGTCTGCCAAGTCTCCCATAACAAAATAACACAGACTGAATAGACTGAATGGCTTAAACAACAAAACTTATTTTCTCACCGTTTCTGGAGGCTCTGAATTCAAGTCTGGCTGGTGAGATCTCACCTCAGGGCTTGCCAGCAGCCATCTTCTCGCCGTGTCCTCCCATGATCTCTTCTCTGGGCACACACATCTCTGGCATTTCTGAGGACACCATCCCCATCAGAGTAAGATCCCATCCTTATGATCTCATTTAACCTCAATGACCTCCTTAAAGGCCCCACCCCCAAATACAGTCACACTGGGGGAGGGGGGTCCAACCAGCATGTTTATGGGGGCACGCAATTAAGTCCATAACAGGAGAATTCCTCTGGATTATTACAGAGTTGAGGGAGAGGAGTGAGCTTAGAATTTAATAAGCGGTGGGGGGTGGGGGGGGGTGAGCAATAGTAAAGTTCTCCAGGGCTGAGTGGATGAAGGCCAGCTGTCTACGGGGACCTCCAGCCTCTTGCTAGGGAATTGAAGGCGGTGCCTTGGAGGAAATCAAAGGGACACATCTTAAGAGGTTTTGTGCTGTCACTCGGTGGGACTTCCACGGACCAGCTTGGCACAGAAGGTGCAGAGCCACCAGCCTGATGGTTGCATGGACTTGAACAAGGAGGGTATCTGCTGTGATTGTGTAGATGCACATTTTGAGCCACCCAACAAGTGCACAAGACCTCAAACATTTCTCCATTCTCAGGGACAAGGAAAAGCCCCAGGGATGACTGAAATTGAATTCCCCAACACCCAGATAAATGAAATCTTGCAGCAGATTCAACTTCTTTTAGAGAAATAAAATAACTATGGCATGCACCTGTGTTTGGAGTCAATTTCCCACCTGACGCTCTGATGTTACTAGCTACGGGCAGGTATACAGTCGTGCAGAGCAAGGCCACGAAGGGCCAGTGTAGGCCTTGGTGATAAAGATTCAGGGGTTTCCCAGCAGCGAAACTCATTATACAGGATTTGTATTGAAAAGCGATGTAGTTGGTCCTGACCCTTCCAGACAGCCAGCCCCCAGGAATTTACCCCGGTTGCCTCTCTCCTTGCCTTGGTTGGAGGTATGTTAGTTTCTAGCAATAACAAATTACCACAGACTTGGTGGCTGAAAAGAACAGAAATGTATTCTTTCGCAGCTCTGGGGGTCAGAAATCCAAAGTCAAGGTGTTGACAGAGCCACACGCCCTCCAGAGGCTCTAGGGGAAGACCTCTTCTTTGTCCTTCCAGCTTATGGGGGCCGCCAGCTCTCCTACTTGAGGCCTCCATTTCCACATCACCACCTTCTCTTCTGTGTGTCTGTCTCAAAACTTCCTCTGTCTCTCTCCTATAATCTTAAAAGGACACATGTGATTGCATTAGGAGCCCCTGGCTAATCCAACATAAATGCCTCCTCTCAGCATTCCAAACCTCCTCACATTGTTTGCAAAATAAAGTCCATGTGTGGGTCCCAAAGATTTGACATGGGTATCTTTGGGAGGCATTTCAGTCTACCACAGGCAGGTCAAGGTCTTGGGAAGCTGGGCCAGGGGTGATCCACCCCACCCCCAGCCAGGCTCACCGCCATAGCTCCCAGTTCAAGGCCTGGCACAGAGTGGGCCTTTGATATTTCTCAAATAAAGAGTTTGTTGGATAAAAACAAATAGGTTAAGTAAAATCATGGGCTAGGTGCACTCTTGAGAGGACTTACCCAGTAGAACCTAAATTTTTGTATTTTTATTGACTAAGCTCACACATAAACACCAAAGGAGGGGGTATGCATGGAAGGATAGAACCAGAACTAGAATTAGAACTAGAACTAGAACTTCCAGCTTTTTAAATTGCTAAGTGAGGAGTGTGAAAGAGAATGCCATTTACTTTCATTATCATTTCATAAAAGAAAGAACATTTTAACACCAAAAGGAAGGTCATTGCCTCAGAAGAAAGGAGAGTCCTTAAATTAAATAAATGTAGCCTCATTAAAAATTCAGTTCACAGTCTTTTTTTTCTCTCTCTCAGTTTGTCACAGACAAATGAAAATTCCATCGTAGACCGATACACTTTGCAAATGGGACATTTAGAAGCAACTGCAGAAAACAATTTTGGAAGGGAAAAAGCCACCGAATTCTAAGAATGAAGGAATGAGCCTCTGTTGTTCAGAGAACCTCCCCCTCTCCCCAAAATACCCCAAACTGTAACCTTTTTCCACCATGAAGCAGAGGCTGAGCTGCCGGGACCCACTGAGAGTACACATGGGGTGTCCCCTGGGGGCTGCCACCTGTGACATTAGACTGCTCATATCAGACCCCTGGACCCCTCCCTCCAGCCTCTGTCCTTCAGGCAATGCTTCTCTTGCATGATCAACTGAACATCTGCCACTTCTGCCTCTTGCAAGCCCTGTCCATTACACAAGGCCCACGGCACTGCAGTGATGTCCCAAAGACCTCTGCCACATCCGTGCCTGTCACCCGTCCTCTGCCAGCCTCCCGGAGGTAAGTCTGCAGTGTGGTGCGTGGACACAGGCTCCGGTGCCTATGTGTACCCCTTTCAGGAGCCTCTCCCCTCACTGTGGGCACCAGCTCAGAGCAAGGCCAGCAGGACCCACTTCCTAGGGACCTACTGTGTGCGTGTTCCCCATTGCTCGGCCCAAGCGAGGCGAGCTCCTGGTGCTACCTCAGGAAAAGCCATCCGGGGAGGAGGCACGGTCCACTGGGTGCTTCATGACCAGGAGGACTTCACTGCTGGGCTTTACGAAGCTTTCAGGAAACCTACAGAAAGAAGCTGCTGGGTCCCAAAAGTCAGGCCTGGTGAAGCTTCCAGAGCCAGCCCAAACATCCCCTTCTGTCCCTGGGAAGAACTTAGGACTTGGTATATTGCTAATTGGCCTGCAATTTGCACCTCAGTCTGGAAGACAAAAAAGACCAAATATTTGAAAAACAAGCTGGAGGAGAGGCTGGAAGGACAGGGACTTGGGAGGTGCTGTTCCGTAGGTCATAGTTTCAGTTCTGCAAGATGAGCAGCTCAGAGACCAGCAGACAGTTGACAACGCTGTGCGTTCACTGAAACGTTGGTTGAGAGTGGATCTCATGTTATCTGTTCATACCACAGCGAAAAATTTAAATTAATAAAATGCATATATATTTTTATGAAGATTTTATTTATTTCTTTATTTAAGATTTTATTTATTTATTTGACAGAGCGATCACAAGTAGGCAGAGAGGCAGGCAGAGAGGGAGAGAGAGGGAAGCAGGCTCCCCGCTGAGCGGAGAGCCGGATGCGGGGTTCGATCCCAAGACCCTGAGATCATGACCTGAGCCGAAGGCAGAGGCTTAACCCGCTGAGCCACCCAGGTGCCCTGAAGATTTTATTTATTTGGAGAGACAGAGCATGAGCAGGGGGAGGGGCAAAGGGAGGAAGAGAATTTCAAGCAGACTCTCCACTGAGCATAGAGCTGCATGCAGGGCTTGATCTCAGAACCCTGAGATTATGACCTAAGCCAAAATCAAGAGTCAAGTACTTGACCAACTGAGCCACTCAGGCCCCCCAATATATACATTTTTAAAGCTAGACTGTCTGACCCAATAATCCCACCTCTAGGAATTCTGAGAAAACATCAGAGATCCATCTGCCTTTTGGGCATAAGCATGTTCACTCTGGTTACATGCAGTAGGAAATAGCTACATGGTGGGATCTCTTGCAACTAATAAAGACTATCTTGTAAAAGAATTCATACTGACATTAAGAAAACAGTCACAGTGTAATAAGCTGAGATAGACACTAGTGTTTGTTGTCACTGGGTAGAAGAATTGCGGAGAACAAGGGCTGTCGTAGTTTCCTCCCCCACACAAGTCAAGGCTGTGCTCACCGGCCTCAGGGGAGATTTGTGTCACAAGGCAACCTCCTTCCTGGGTTTTGGTCCTAAATTCTCAATTCACTGGGGCAATTTTCAGGGGAAAGGGAGAAGCTATTGGTGGGGAGGGAAAGACATGAGTGAAAAGGGAGAGGCGTAAAGAAATTCTGTGGGAACTGTTTGCCCCTCCTCCCTTCCTTGCTTCCATCCCCTGACTGTACCTCAGGCAGATGGCGATCCTCAGGGGAACAGTGGTGGCAGCATACCCCAGAGGGTTCAACCCGAGTTCCAGACCCTGCCCAGCCCCATCCTGACAAAGACCACTTTGCCAAACCCAGCACAGAAACTGTAGCCGGCCTGCCATCAAGGGACCCTGCAGGAGCGGCCATGAGCCCACATCATGGCACGTGCAAAGGCTCTGAGGTCAGGCTGTTACCATTTCCAGGCCAGTTCCAGTGAGACCCAAGGGGTGACATGGAGAGCCCACCAGTGAGGCAGAGGTGACACAGAGTGAGGAAATATTTGATTTGTAGAACTAATCTGCCTCTTCTTCCATGCCAGATTTATCGAATAAAATCCATACTGACTGAAGGAACGATATGAAAGAAACAGGTCACAAATGGTGTGGTTTGTGTCATCCCATAAGGAATGCAATGTCATGATTCTCATTTTCCAGGTCAGGAAACTGAGGCACAAAGGAACAAAGTAGCTCCCTGAAGGCCACGCCACTAACAAGCAACAGAATGAAGTTTTGAATCCAGATCATGCGAGTCCAGAGTGTCCCTCGTCCTCCACAGTCCCTACCATCCACGCTGCACGGTGTGAGTGCACCTCTGAAGAGAAGACACCCAGAAGCTTATGTACTAAAAGTTTCACAGCATAACCTCGGGAGTCATCATTTTTCTCTGCATCCTGTCCATATTTTCTGGAATGAACATTCATTTCTTTTATAATTAGAAAAAATTAAATCATATTTAAAACAGAACAGAAAGGCCTCTGTGTTCCCTGAGGTCCCGAGAAGCTCCCAAAGCTCAGAAGGGCTCCCAAGGGACAGCAAGTCCTCCTGCAGCACAGCCCTCTGGGGGCTCAGGACCCTGCTTCCCTCCCTAGCAGGACTAAAGTCAGCTGCCTCCTTGGGGCCTAGGGGAGGGAGACACATAGACATGGGGCTTAGCTGAGTAGCCTTCCCCCCCACAATGAGAGTCCAAAGAACGGCCCCAACGAGCAGCTCCTCAATGTTGTGTTTCCCCCTGCCGTCCCCTAAGACCCAGGGCCCTGAATCTGGTGACTCCATGGGTGGGCAGCCTTCTGGGGTCTGTCAGGCTGCAGAAGAGTCAAGGTTGAAGGACATCCCAGTCTGTGCTCTGATGTCAGGTCTCAGCCAAGGAGAACCCCCTACCCTCTTCCTCTGAGTCCAGATGAGAACTGGTGAAGGACGCTCAGATACCACTGCATGAGGACAATTTATTGAGAGCTCCCTCAAGAGGGGAGCGCAGAAATTCCTTTTACGGTCAGAAACAGGTATAGGCAGCACCCAGCAATTTCCATCATCCCTGAGGCCCAGGTCAGCCTCAAGTCAGAGATGCCCTGCGAGCTCTTGGCTGCCCAAACCACTTGCCTTCTGTGAGCTCTATCCTCTGTTTTCTATTCCTAGTGGGCCATTCTCAGTTGCCCCAGCTGGGAATATCTTTCCAGCTTATTCCAAAATATTCTCTTTCCTCTTCTCAATGTGTAGTCTGCTTTGAGCACTCCATTCCACAAATTTCAAGAGCACAGAAAGTCCTTTCCTGCCTCAGGACCTTTGCCCTTGCTATACCCTCTGCCTGGGTAGAGGTAGCACTCTTCACAGCACAGGCTGGGCCTTTGGGTCTCAGCATGGAGTCACTAACTCTGGAGCCTTCTGACCATTCTAAGGAGGGAGCCAGATCTCCAGCACAGCATTCCCAGGCCAAAAGTCACAAATCCACAAAATCAGAATGAAACTCGTGCTGTGTAGGTGGGAGAATAGCTATGGCACTGGCTTCTGGGCTGGATGACTCTATCAGACAGGAAAGTGGGTGCCCCATCCAAAGGGAGCAGCCGCCGTGCAGCCCCAGTTGGGGTGCTGCCTTGTAGGAATAGAGCTTGTGCTACTGAACTTCCAGTTCTCCAAGAAAAGCCAGAAAACTGAATTTCCACCCAAACTCTTTAGATTGTTTATATCAACGTCCACATGCTGCCGAAGGCAGCAGCAGATAGCCCAGGTCTCTCCTCTGCATCCCTGTGGTCAAGCTCCATGTAACCTGGACTCCCCTCCTGGGCTCATGTCTCCTGCCTAGCACCAGGGTGCCGACCCCACACCCGAGAACAGGCCTTCCCTTCCTCATGCCTGCCCCCAGCTCCACGGTACACCCCTAGGATGTGCCTAGTGTCCTGGCTCCGGCCTTGCCGACCCTGCCACCCAGAGGGCAATGCTGGCCTCCCCACCTCTGACCCCACAGAAGGAAAGGGTTTAGGTCCCCGCAGAGATTTTCAAAGGCCACCACCCCCGTGTGAGCGCCCAGCAGCCTCTGTTGCCACATCCCCGGGGAACACAGACAAATGCCACCCCCGCCCCTAGAGTCGGCGAGCTATTTCCCACCACATCCTGTCCTCCCACCCACAATCTGCAAACCAGCCTGTGTGCCTCCATTTCATTAATTGCAGGCTGACTGATGGCGCCGAACTGTGTTTCGGCTCCGGGGTAGCAGCAAGCAGAACCCATACCGGTGCCTCAGACCCAAGTGGGCTGGGGGCGGCAGGGGGGAGGGGGCAGCTGACCCCTGTTCCAGTTCCATGAACCGGGGATCCTTTACCCTCCTCTTCTGGGGCTGATCCCAGCATTTTTCCCAGCCCTGGAGCTCAGTTCCTAAACTCTCCCAGAAAGGACTTGCAGCCAGAAAAAGGCTATCACCAATCTGCGGACTTCGTCAGACCCTTCTTCCACTACTCCACAGAGAGCTGGCGGAGAGTCCAGCTGCAGAGGAGAAGGCAGGGAGACAGTGTGACCTTCTCCAGCTGGGCAGTCAAGTGCGGAGCTGCCCTATCCGGGATGCCGGCTTCCAGGATGAAATCGATGTGCAAAGCGGGAGTTTGTTCGTTAATCAACAGCTGGCAGCAAACACAGCAGCACTGACTGAGCAGGGCCCAGGGCCAGCTTCTCTGTAAGTATTAGCTCACTTAATCCTCACAGCAGCCTGAGCAGCTCAGCACGACCCCTTCCTTTTCCCAGACAAGGAAACTGAGGCACACGGCCATTGAGTAAATTTTCCAAAGTCGCATGGAGACCCCAAAGTCTGAAACGCCACACTCTGCTTGCCAAGAATCTGCGGTGCCCGTCGCTGATGGACACCCGATCCCACGGAAACGCCATTGTTAAGTGAAATAGAGGGACGTGAGAACACATAGAATGCAATAGAATGCATAGAACACGTAGAACGCAATCTCTTTGGGAATAAAAAACACATATGAACAGGCAGCTGCCGAGGCCAGGACGTGAAAAGCCCCGTCACAATGACAGGGTGGTGACGGCTGGCGGAAACCTCCATGGAAGCCAGGCGACTGCCACTCACTGCTCAGGTGGCTGCTCTCAGCAAGTCACCTGTCCCCACAAAGACTCCATTTCCTCACCTGGAAAGGAGAAGCTGTGCCTGCCTGACATCACCGTGTATGAATCAAACACAGATCACCTAGTGTATGGTTCCACTTATACGAAACGTCCGGAAAAGGCAGAACTGTGCAGATGGCAGAGAGATTAGGGGTTGCCTGGGGCTGGAGACTGACTGCAAATGGGCGTGAGGGATTGTACTGGGGTGATGGAAATATTAGAAAATGGATCGTACCGATCGTTGCACAACCCCAAATTTAGTCAAAATCTTTGCATTAAAATGATTCATTAATCGGGGCGCCTGGGTGGCTCAGTGGGTTAAGCCTCTGCTTTCGGCTCGGGTCATGATCCCGGGGTCCTGGGATCGAGCCCCATGTCGGGCTCTTTGCTCAGCGGGGAGCCTGCTTCCCTTCCTCTCTCTGCCTGTCTCTCTGCCTGCTTGTGATCTCTGTCTGTCAAATAAATAAATAAAATCTTTAAAAAAATGATTCATTAATCATTAAAACAAGGGAATTTTAGGGTGTATAAATTAAACCTCAATGAAGTTATAAAAAACTTAGGTAGAACTGCTGGTACCTAGAGGTGGTTATTGCCATTATCCTCGTTAATGGGACTGATGACAGGCTTATGAAGAGGTGTTTCCAGTGAATTAAAATGGCTTCGCTTCTCTGTGTTTTTCACATTTGTACAATAAATACATACTTCTTGCATAATAAAAAGAGAAAGGGAAAAACACTGCCATTAAATATCATTGACAAAAAGAATGCTATTATCATGGGGATGATTTTAATTTCCTTCCTTTGGCTTCTTTTCTATTTTGCAAGAATGAATACATACCGCTTGGCTAAAACAGGAGACAGTTGTTTTCGTATAGAGCTTATTTTATATTCAACCTTGTGATAAACACCACAAAGCATGCATGGGAACATAAGACATTGGCCCCCAGGGTCTTTCCATCTGGAGTGGAGGCAGGACAGATAAAGGACCAATCTGGAAAGCTGAAGAACAAGGAGACAGTCTGTGCTAAGAAAATGAATGCTTGCCCCCAGCAGGGCTAGAGGACCCAAGGTTATGGAATGCCTGCTGGCTGAACGACCAGGGACGAGAGCTTAAGAAGATGAAGAGGAAGAATGGCCCTTTCCTCCATAAATATTAATTGGGCACTGACTCCGTACCAGACCATGCTAGGAGCGGGGAAGCCTGGCGACTGGACTGAGCGCAGCACCCGCCAACGACCCTGTGCTCCCTGCCTAGACTCCCTGCTGCCAGGGGGCCTCATCCACAGCTGTTCAAGGGCAAGAGTTAGGGCAGGCCCCAAATTGTGAGAAGACCTGGATCCTCGCCCCAGCCCTGCCACGGATTCCCAAGAGTGAATCCCTCTCTTCCAGGCCTCAGTCTCCCCACCCACATAAATGAGAGAGTAGTGGTTACGGGATTACAGAGATGAGATGATAATGTTCTGTGCACAGCTCTACAGCCACAAACGTCCAGGTTCAACCGCCGAAGCCTCTCGGAGCTCCAGTCTCCTCTTCCGAACAAGCGGGTGGAACGACAGCACATCGGAGAGGGTTTGGGGTAATGCACCCGAGGACTCGAGGGCGGCAAGCACGTACTTAGCACATGTACGCTGGGGCTGGGGCCCCTGGCTGCCCGCCTCCCAGCGGACGACCGACCGTGCTGGGAGATTCCCAATCCCTGGAGATGAGAACGAAGTAACGAACAGAACCAGCTCCGCAACTGCAAATCCCACAGCCCGGGACGCGGGAAGGTGGGAGGGAAGCGGCGGGTAAGGGCGGTGGAGGAAAAGATCCTAGTCCGCCCGCCCCTTCGCCACATACTCAGTGCAGCACTGCCACCTGTTGGCAGGAAAGGAGGATTGCAGGAACAGACCGCTTGAATGTGGGGCATCTTGAACCCCAGCTGGCAAATACGGAGTGGGAGCCTTAGATATGGGCCTGGGGGGCGTGGGGCTGATTTCATTGGAAACGTTTGGGTGGAAGGGATTTGAGCTCTGGATCTGTGATACCTGAGTCCAAGTCCCAGCTTTGAGACTTCCAAGAAACTGTGTAACCTCCCCCGGCCTCAGTTTTCCCATCTATGTGATAGGAATAATAATGTCTCCTTCCAGGGTGATAATGCAGGTAAAGGAACTGACATGGTGAGAACTCCATAAAGGTTACTCTTCCCTCTGGACCTCTGCTTCCACCACACCACACCTCTGGGGCTGTACGAGGAGGGGCAGTGCAGGGTTCTAAAGTCCTGGTGTGTATCATCATTCCTGAGTGCCGGCCAAAAATACTGATACCCAGGCCCCTCTGACATTGCTCTGAACCTGCTGTCTGGGGCTGATGGCCTAGGAATCTGCATTTTAGCAAAATCCCACATGATTCTTAGGCCACTCTATGTTTTAGGGTCACCAGCACAGTGCAAAGAACACCAGGGGGCAGGGATTCGTAGTCTACCAAAAGGCTGCCTCCTTTGGCTGCCCCTGGCCTCCATTTCCTCACCTATGAAATGTGGCCTAGAGTCCTGCCTGCAGTGTCTCCTGGGGGAGGAGGGGCGTGCTTTGAAAACGTATGCCAATGCTGGCATGAGAAGCAGGCGTGGTCAGAACGGCAGGGGACTTTCCGCTTTGTAGGTTCTGTCCTGGAAAATGAAAGACCTGTGCATGGATGAAGCCATGAAGTCAGGATGGGGATGGAGACAGGTGACAGGGGAAGAGGAAGAGCATGGGGGACTCCCTCAGGTCCCTCCTTCCATGAATGTTCAGGATGCCAAGGCCCTAGATGTGCAGGACAGATGAGCCTAACACTCAACCAGAGCGGGAGCTCATCATCTGGAGGTGTGTGACCCCTCTCACCAAGAGAAAGGGACAGCGAGAATCCCAGCTTTGGGACCCACAGCAGCCACTACACGAGGCTGGTCCTCTCTGAGAAGCCAGTGGGCAGGGAGGGGAAGAATCCTGGTTATGCCTAGGGCAGCAGTTCCTCCATTTTCCTGAGGCTCCCCCAGGCCACCCTCCTCTCCCTTCCCAGGGACAGGTATCCTGGCTAGACTCATAGCCACCCTGCATCCAGGGACAGGTGGGATTTCCATTCACAGACAGTAAAATCAAGATCCATAGAGAAGGGAGCCCCCTGCCCAGCATCTAGTGAATCCTCAGCCCAAGATTCACTAAATCGTCATGACAAGTACAGAGTAGTGTAGGGGAGGAAAATCTCTCCCTTATTCCCTTCTAGGTACGCTGGCTAGTCTAATAATTACACTGACATGAGACAGATTAACCAGAGAAAAATGAATTAATTTCATAGGAACAGGAGTCCCCTTGAAAGTATGAGACTCAAAGAAGGGACCAAAGCAGACAGCTCTTATACCTTTTAGACAAAGAAACAATAAATTTGTGAAGAATTGGCAAGACTTGGGGTGCCTGGGTGGCTCAGTAGGTTAACCGTCCAACTCTTGGTTTGGGCTCAGATCATGATGTCAGGGTCATGAGATCGAGTCCTGCCTCGGGCTTCCGACTCAACCAGGAGTCTACTTGGGATTTTCTGCCTCTCCCTCTCCCTCTGCCCCTCCCCCCTAACTAATAAATAAATAAATAAATAAAATCTTTAAAAAAAAAAAAAGAATTGGTAAGACAAAGAGGGTTGGGGTTAAGGTAGTGTATCAGGGAGGAATTAACAAATTTGTTTATACAACCTTCTCATCCCTGAATTCCCTGTCTCTGGAGGTAAAGATGTCTCTCCTCCTCTTGGTACAGGGAGAGCAGCTTTTTTCTTTTTTTTTCAATTTTTTTTTTTAAAGATTTTGTTTATTTATTTGACAGACAGAGCTCACAAGCAGGCACAGAGGCAGACAGAGAGAGAGAGGAGGAAGCAGGCTCCCTGCTGAGCAGAGAGCCTGATGCAGGGGTCGATCCCAGGACCCTGAGACCATGACCTGAGCCGAAGGCAGAGGCTTTAACCCACTGAGCCACCCAGGCACCCTGGGAGAGTGCTTTTATCTGGGAGATTTATTTCCTGCTTTCTGGGGAACAGAAGATGGTCAGAGTATCCTTCTTGTACTGGCTGTTTCTCAAATAATTTTAATTCAAGATATCCATATGCCAAAGGGGCATATGTGGGGGTGGATTATTCTGCTCCCTTCAGTAGGCAGGGCAAGAATTCGCATTTCCCTGACACAGAGGAGTAATCCAGATCAGAGATGACATGGAAGTTACTCAAGAACGCACAGCAGAGCTGAGCCTCAGACCAGGCTCTCGGTACCACTCAGCGACACCCCTGTATTCCCCTGCAAGGAAGACTGGGCCAGATGACCCACACGGCCCCCTCTAGCTCTGCTTTTTTTTTTTTTTTTAAGATTGTATTTATTTATTTACTTGACAGGGAGAAACACAGCAAGAGAGGGAACATAGGCAGGGGGAGTGGGAGAGGGAGAAGCAGGCTTCCCACCAAACAGGGAGCCTGATTTTGGGCTTGATCCCAGGACTCCGGGATCATGACCTGAGCCAAAGGCAGAGCTTAATGACTGAGCCACCCAGGCGCCCCCCAGCTCTGCCTTTTATGACTCCACGGCTCCACCCTATTCTTTCACGTTTATCGCCCTCTGGTTCCCAACAACTTGGGCTAGGAGGGCCTCCTCTCTGTCTCCCAAACAAACCTTGAGACTTGCCGCTGGTTTCCTCTGTCTCCAACCTCTCTCCGCTATCCAGTCTCACAGCCACTTGTGCATCTTGCTGAAAGTTCTCCTGTCCTTCAAAGCCCAGCAGGTCTCAGCAGGTCCAGGAAGCCTTCTGTAACCCCTGCTGTGAGAAGGAGTATCTGGGTGTGGAGCAGGGCAGTGGGGTCAGAAACACTGGCCATTTACTGCGCATGTGTATGGCGTACAGGTACACACACCCTCTCATTTATCCTGAGCCTCCCTATGGGGCAGGAGGCCATGCTGTGGCCCATCCTACAGATGCGCCAAGTCTCAGATTGCTGGACACAATCCACATAAGGGGACCTGAACGACTCTCGTGCTGAAGAGAAAGGCCTCAGGGGAAGTATTAAATATTAAAACCCATTGTGAGGAGGGGGAGTGGTAAGGAAGCTGGTTTCAGAGCAACATAAAAAGGAACGGGGAAGCAAGCAGGGACCCAAAACCCATGAGTCCCAGGCCAAGAACATCATGGAGTGGTTGTTTTGCTTGTGGCCCTGAAGCTGATTAAAGAAACACAGCACGTCAACAAGCCTTGCCTCATGTAATCCAATAATCCCATTTGACAGAGGGTACCACCATTCTGTGGGGAAGGAACCAGAGGCCCTAAATCCTAACAAAGCCCACACAGTCCACAGTGGGGCAGGGACCTGAAGCAAGGTGGACTCCAGAATCTGTGTGCCTTCTAACCCACAACTGATAAACGATTTACCACGTTCCTTAGAAACACCGACATCAGAGTCTCCCTTGGCTCCGGGTCCGGCCCTCCGTGCCAGCACCTGACCTCCGCCATTTGGAACACCAGCCACCTGCCTTTCTCTGTTCCCCGCTGACTCTGGTGTTCCAGGACCTGATTCTATGCAGCTTCACTTGTGAACTTTCCAGTCTCCTTTGCCTTTCAAGAGTTCCGCAAGAACATAAAACTGCTCCTAGAGTGGCTCCCTCTTCACCAGACTCAGAACAGGTGCCAGAACACGGGGCTGGATGCGCAGAGAGCAGAGCGGGAAGACAAGCGCTTGGAGAAGGGAGTGGAGGGCCGTGGGTCCCACCGCCGATGCTGGGGTACAGTGAGAACACAACAACCACAGCTGTCACCCCCTGGAGTCCCAGACACAGATGCTTCCTCCCTCACAAGTCTGCAGAGGGCTAGCCACGGAGAGGGAGAGCACAGGAGGGTACCGGCCAGCACAGCACAGTGGACTCACCACTCTCTGCAGCCAGAGAGGGGTGGAGGGGGTCAGGGCCCCTGTCGGGGGCTAATCTGCTGCTGCCCACTCTCAGCCACAAGCTTCACCTATCACCTCTTGTCACTGTTCTAGGCCTAGCTCTGGGTGGACCTGCCCTGGGTCACCTCCCAGCACCCCACCGGGCCCCACCCCCAGCAGAAAGCGAGCTGTCCCCCCACTGCAGGCACACCACCCACTGCCCCATTTCCCTCCCTTTGTCCACCCAATCCACCCATGCAGACCCCAAGTCAGAGCAGGTTCTGATTCCCACAGGGAGCCTGCCACGGCCCAGCCCCTTGGAGATGCTAGAAACGTTTTCTAAAAGGATGAGTGAGTGAGGTCAAGTGAGTGAGGACAAGCAAAGACCTGGGGCAAAGAGAGCCAGCTGTTCCCTGCTCCTGACCCTGTAGAGGCACCTGCTTAGTGACAGGGCACCCTACAGTCCTGGGGGGAAGGAGAAGATGGCTCATTTGGGTCTGTCTTGTCCACCTGAGAAACCACTGCTGGCAAGGCCACTGAATGCAAGTGAAGGGCAGGAAACACTGTGACGTGCCACGGGAAGCACTGAAAACCTGAGTAACTGGTCAGTGGTGACACAGTTATCCAGTGGGTTGAGCAGCATCTCACAAAGAAGGGTCCATGGAAGCCTGATTTGAGAGGTGATTGGTAAGAATAAAATCCATGGTCAGATTTGTCTAGTGAATACAGCACATTCCTCCCCTTCTTCTAGACCCACGATGTACCCCGGCATGTCAAGGCTCTGAGAAGTCATGCTGTACAGACAACTGTCTAACTTAGTGCTTCCCACACTTACCTTTTTTTTTTCCCCCAGTAAATCTTATTTAAAATCCCAACGAATTAGCATTCCATAGGGTGCACTTAGAAAATGGGAGGATGCTGGTCATACAGATGTTCTGGCTCAAGGAAGTCATTTTAGGGGGAATGGGAGGGCTTCCTTCCTTCTTTCTTGGCTCTCCTTCTCCCAAGAAATACCTGAATTTTATAGATTCACAACCTTAAAGTCACAGGACAAAATTCCAGTGGCGGACAGTTAGGCACTGGCCAGCAGAGTGGGAGGAGAAGGAATCTGCCATGGAACCTCCTTTGCCCTCTGTCTCTGACCATAGACATGACCTCCAGCAAGTGACAAGCTCCCTGTGCCCAGGTTCCTGTTCTGGATGCAGCCGTGAGGGCCATATGAGTTGCTGGATCTTGAGGGCTTAGAATTGTGCCTGGTAGATTCACAGAATCCACACAGCTTTCTACATCACAAGGGCTCTTGTTATCTGAAGCAACATGAATTTAGGGATTTCCTTTTCCTCTCCCGTGGCAAGCCTGACAGATTGTAACCTAGTATAATAGCTCCTTATGCAACATAATCACAGAGCCATAGACACAAAAGGACAAGAGAGACAAGGGGTACTAAGAAAGTTTAGAGAGGAAAGGATCTGTGTGTGCAGAGGGGTCAGTCAGGAGGACGGCTTCTTGGAGGAGGAAACAGTGAGTGGGGCTTCGCCTTAGCAGGGGACAGCGGGGACAGTCCCAGTGAGGGCAGAACATCGGGGGATGCAGACCTGGAGGTGCCAGTGAGCACAGCCAGGGCCTCATTAACTCAGCTTCAGGTGAGCAAGGAGTCTGCTCACTGGCCGGAGACCAGCCAACCACTGGGAGCTGGCTGTTCTGTGGACGTCTGCTGAGGAATAGAGTCATCTCCCGACCTGGAGGGAACTAGAAGTGACAGATGGTCTGTTGAGCAGAATGGAGCATTTGCTTCCCCAGCTTGAACATGTGCTTCTCAGGCAGGTCTGCGGGCCCCCTCCCCCCTCCCCAAAGCCTCCTCCAGGCTTGCTTGGGAATCAGTTCTTGAAAGAAGCAGAAGCTCACTGAAGCTTGCTCAAATGTAAGGGTGGCTGGGGGGAGATTCAGTGGTGTCTTGGGGAAGACAAGGGCAAGGAAGTCAGCTCAACCTTGAGACAAACAGGGGTAGGGGGAGGAGCAAGATGGCAGAGAAGAAAGAGACCAAAATATCATCAGGTCCCAGGAATTCAACTAGACAGTTATCGGACCATTCTAAACACCTACAAACTCAAAAGGAGAGAAGAAGAGAAGAAGAGCAGCAACTTTAGGAACAGAAAAATGACCACTTTCCAGAAGGTAGGACGTGTGGAGAAGTGAATCCAAAGCGACGGGAAGGCAGACCATGGGGGAGGGGCCAGCTCCTGGCAAGCAGTGGAGCAGCAGAGCACAAAATCCGAACTCTGCTCCACTGAGGGACATCACTCCAGAAGCTAATCAGGGGGTGGGGGCCCCTGTGGGGACAGTGTGGTCTCAGGACCCGTGGGGACACATAAAGACCAGGAGTGTCTGAGTGTAGCAGAGCTCCCAGGTATCAGAGCGGGGAAGCCACCTGCAGAGATGGAGCCGAGGAGTGAGCTCTCAGCTCAGGGTTACCTTAAACTGTGATCCAAGGCACAGTCGGGCCACTACTCTTCAAGAGGGACCCCACAAGTGGCAGATCTGGGGAGACTCACCTTCCTCCCCCAGTGGGAGTGGCTGGGTTTGGAGACTCCAAACGGGGCCATGCACCAGACACAGAAATGCTCAGTCACAGGCCAGGTGAGCTCGGAGCACGGCTAGAGACCAGGGAGATGGGAGGGATTGACCGCATTTCTCCAAGGGCGCACTGAGGAGTGGGTCTGAGCTCTCGGCTCCTCCGGGTGGGAGATTAGGAGGTCGCCATTTTCATTCCCGTCCTCCAGAGCTCTACAGAAAGCGTTCAGGGAAAAAAAGCTCCTGAGAGCAAACCTGAGCAGATTATTTAGCCTGGCCCCTGGCAAGGGTGGTGCAACTCCACCTCAGGCAAAGACATTTGAGAATCATGGCAACAGGCCCCTCCCCCAGAAGATCAGCAAGGATATCCAACCAAGACTAAGTTCACTGATCAATGAGAACTGTGGAACTCCAGAGCTAGGAGAAAGCAACACATAGAATTCATGGCTTTTTCCCCATGATCCTTTAGTCTTTCAAAGTTACATTTTAAGGGGCGCCTGGGTGGCTCAGTGGGTTAAGCCTCTGCCTTCGGCTCAGGTCATGATCTCAGGGTCCTGGGATCGAGCCCCGCATCAGGCTCCCTGCTCGGCGGGGAGCCTGCTTCCTCCTCTCTCTCTGCCTGCTTCTCTGCCTACTTGTCATCTCTGTCTGTCAAATAAATAAATAAATAAAATCTTAAAAAAAAAAAAAGTTACATTTTAAAAAAATTTTTCTTATTCTATTTTTAAAATTTTTCCTCTTTCCTCTTTTAACTTTAACTATTTTATCTTATCAATACCTTTTTAAAAATCTTTTAAAATTTTCATTGTTACAGTCATATTTTATCCCTTCATTGTATTTAACCTTATTTTTTGTATACATATTGGGTTTTTTTTTCTTCAAAATTTTGGGACACATTTTCTTTTAATAGATCAAATATACCCTAAAACTAACACATGGCTTTTTTCTAGTCTCCAGCCTGATCACATTCTTTCCTCTTTTTTTCTTCTTTTTTCAACCAACTTCTTATCTTACCAATTCCTTTCTTAGAATCTTTTTAAATTTTCATCTTTATAGTCATATTTTATCTCTTCATGGTGTTTACACTCATTTTTATACATATATAAGTTTTTCTTTCTTTAAAATTTTGGGAGGTAGTTTCTTCTAACAAACCAAAATACACCCAAAATCAAATATGTGGCTCTGTTCTATTCACCAGTCTAATATATATATATATATATATATATATATATATATATGTGTGTGTGTGTGTGTGTGTGTGTATACACACACATACACATACACACACACACAATATATATATAGAATATATATATAGAATACTATTCCAGCTAGGCTATATATATATATATATATATTCCTCCCCGCCCCCAGTTTCAGGTGTCTTCTGATATAGTTAGTGTATATTTTTCTGGGGTCATTGCTACCCTTTTAGTATTTTGTTCTCTCATTTGTTCTCTCATTCATCTATTCTTATCTGGATAAATGACAAGGGGGAAAAAACTCACACACGCACACAAAAAAGAACAAGAGGCAGTACCAATGGCTAGGGACCTAATCAATACGGACATTAGTAATATGTTGGAAGTAGAATTCAGAATGATGTTTATCAAGGTGCCAGCTGGGCTCAAAAAAAGCATGGGAGATATTAGATAATACCTTTCTGGAGAAATTAAAGAACTAAAATCTAACCAAGATGAAATTTTAAAAAGCTATTAATGAGGTGCAATAAAAAATGGAGGCTCTTATTGCTAGGATGAATGAGTCAAAAGAGAGAATTAGTGATATAGAAGACCAAAAGATGGTAGCTGAAAGAAGCTGAGCAAAAGAAAGACAAACAACTACTGGACCACGAGGGGAGAATTTGAGAGATAAGTGATACCATAAGATGAAACAATATTAGAATAATTGGGATCCTAGAAGGAGAAGAAAAAGAGAGGGGCAGCAGGTATATTGGAGCAAATTATAACAGAGAATTTCCCTAATTTGGGGAAAGGAAACAAGCATCAAAATCCAGGAGGCCCAAAGAATTCCCCTCAAAATCAATAAAAATAGGTCCACACCCCATCATTTAATAGTAAAACTTACAAGTCTCAGTGACAAAGAGAAAATCCTGTAAGCAGCTAGAGATAAAAGGTTTGTAACATACAATGGTAGAAATATTAGATTGGTAGCACACCTATCCACAGAGACCTGGCAACCCAGAAATGACTGGCATAATATATTCAGAGCACTAAATGAGAAAAATGTGCAGCCAAGAATACTATTCCAGCTAGGCTATCATTGAAAATAGAAGAAGAGATAAAAAGCTTCTAGGACAGGGGTGCCTGGGTGGCTCAGTGGTTAAGCATCTGCCTTCAGTTCAGGTCATGATTCCAGGGTCCTGGGATAGAGCCCCGCATCAGGCTCCCTGCTTGGCAGGAAGCCTGCTTCTCCCTCTCCCACTCCCCTTCCTTGTGTTCCTGCTCTCACGGACTCTTTCTCAGTCAAATAAATAAGTAAAATCTTAAAAAGAAAAAATAAAAGCTTCCAGGACAAACAAATTTGCAAACACCAAACCAGCCCTACAGGAAATATTGAAAGGGGTCCTGTAAGCAAAGAGAGAGCCTAAGAGTAACAGACCAGAAAGGAACAGAGACAATATACAGTAACAGCCACCTTACAGGCAATACAATGGCACTAAATTCATATCATGCAATAGTTACCCTGAATGTAAATGGGCTAAATGCCCCAATCAAAAGACAGGGTATCAAAATGGATTTAAAAAAATAAGACCCATTGATATGCTGTCTACAAGAAACTCAATTTAGACACAAAGACACCTCCAGATTTAAAGTGAGGGGGAGGTAAAAAAAAATTTACTATGGTAATGGACATCAAAAGAAAGCTGGGGTGACAATCCTTATATAAGATAAATTAGATGTTAAGCCAAAGACTATAATAAGAGATGAGGAAGGACACTATACATACTTGAACTGTCTGTCCAACAAGATCTAACAATTTTAAATATCTATGCCCCTAACGTGGGAGCAGCCAATTATATAAACCAATTAATAACAAAATCAAAGAAACACATAAACAATAATACAATAATAGGAGGAGACTTTAACACTCCCTTCACTGAAATGGATACATCATCTAACCAAAAGATCAACAAGGAAATAAAGGCTGTAAATGACACACTAGACCAGAGAGACATGACAGATATATTTAGAACATTCCATCCCAAAGCAACAGAATACACATTCTTCTCTAGTGCACATGTAACATTCTTCAGAATAGATCACATCCTGGGTCACAAATCAGGTCTCAACCAGTACCAAAATATTGGGATCATTCCCTGCATATTTTTTGGATCACAACGCTTTGAGACCAGAACTCAATCACAAGAGGAAAGTTGGAAAGAATTCAAATACATGGAGGCTAAAGAGCACCCTACTAAAGAACGAATAGGTCAACCAGGAAATTAAAGAAGAATTTTTTTTTAAGATTCTTATTTATTTATTTGTCAGAGAGAGTGAGCACAGGCAGACAGAGAGGCAGGCAGAGGCAGAGGGAGAAGCAGGCTCCCTGCTGAGCAAGGAGCCCAATGTGGGACTCGATCCCAGGACCCTGGGATCATGACCCGAGCCAAAGGCAGCTGCTCAACCAACTGAGCCACCCAGGTGTCCCTAAAGAAGAATTTTAAAAAATTCATGGAAACAAATGAAAATGAAAACACAACTGTTCAAAAACTGTGGGATACAGCAAAGGTGGTCCTGAGAGAAAGTATATAGTGATACAGTCCTTTCTCAAGAAACAAGAAAGGTCTCAAGTACACAACTTAACCCTAAACCTAAAGGAGTTGGAGAAAGAACAGCAAAGAAAGCCTAAACCCAGCAGGAGAAGAGAAATAATAAAGATCAGAGCAGAAATCAATAAAATAGAAACCAAAAGAACAGTAGAACAAATCAATGAAACTAGGAGCTGGTTCTTTGAAAGAATTAATAATATTGATAAATCCCTGGCCAGACTTATCAAAAAGAAAAGAGAAAGGACCCAAATTAATAAAATAATGAATGAAAGAGAAGAGATCACAACCAACATCAAAGAAATACAAACAATTATAAGAACATATTATGAGCAACTATACGCCAGCAAATCAGACAATCTGGAAGAAATGGATGCATTCCTAAAGACATATAAGCTACCAAAACTGAACCAGGAAGAATTAGAAAACCTGAACAGACCCATAACCAGTAAGGAGATTGAAGCAGTCATCAAAATCTCCCAGGGCCAGATGGCTTCCCAGGGGAATGCTATTAAACCATTTAAAGAAGAATTAATACCTATTCTTCTGAAACTGTTTCGAAACATAGAAATGGAAGAAAAACTTCCAAACTCATTTTATGAGGCCAGTGTTACCTTGATCCCAAAACCAGACAAAGACTCTATCAAAAAGGAGAATTACAAACCAATATCCTTGATGAACACAGATGCGAAAATTCTCACCAAAATACTAGCTAACAGTTACATTAAAAGGATTATTCACCACGACCAAGTGGGATTTATTCCTGGGTTGCAAGGTTGGTTCAACATCTTCAAATCAATCAATGTGATACAATACACTAATCAAAGAAAGAACAAGAACCATATGATACTCTCAATAGATGCTGAAAAAGCATTTGACAAAGTACAACATCCTTTCTTGATCAACACTCTTCACAGTATAGGCATAGAGGGTACATTCCTCAATATCATCAAAGCCATCTGTGAAAAACCCACAGCAAATATCATTCTCAATGGGGAAAAACTGAGAACTTTTCCTCCTAACGTCAGGAACTGGCAGGGCTGTCCACTATCACTACTGCTATTCAACATAGTACTAAAAGTCCTAGCCCCAGCAATCAGACAACCAAAAGAAATAAAAGGCATGTGAATTGGCAAAGAAAGTCAAACTCTCACTCTTTGCAGATGATATGATACTTCATGTGAAAAACCCAAAGACTCCACTCCAAAACTGCAATAACTCATATAGGAATCTAATAAAGTGTCAGGATTTAAAATCAATACACAGAAATCACTTGCATTTCTATACACCAACAGCAAGACAGAAGAAAGAGAAATTAAGGAGTAAATCCGATTTACAATTGCACCCAAAACCATAAGATATCTAGGAATAAATCTAAACAAAGAGGCAAAGAATCTGTACTCAGAAAACTATAAAGTACTCATGAAAGAAGTTGAGGAAGACACAAAGAAATGGAAAAATGTTCCATGCTCATGGATTGGAAGAACAAATACTGTGAAAATGTCTATGCTACCTAAAGCAATCTTTAATTGCCTTAAACACATTTAAGGCAATCCTTATCAAAATACCATGAATTTTTTTTCAAAGAAATGGAACAAATAATCCTAACATTTATATGGAAACAGAAGAGACCCCGAATAGCCAGAGGAATGTTGAAAAAGAAAGCCAAAGTTGGTGGCATCACAATTCCAGACTTCAAGCTCTATTATAAAGCTGTCATCATCAAGACAGTATGGTACTGGCTCAAAAACAGACACATAGATCAATGGAACAGAATAGAGAGCCCAGAAATGGACCCTCAACTCTGGTCAGCTAATCTTTGACAAAGCAGGAAGGAATGTCCAATGGAAAAAAAAGACAGTCTTTTCAACAAATGGTGTTGGGGAAATTGGACAGCCACACACAGAAGAATGAAACTGGACCATTCCCTTACACCACACACAAAAATAGACTCAAAATGGATGAAAGACCTCAATGTGAGACAGGAATCCATCCAAATCCTTGAGGAGAACACAGGCAGCAACCTCTTTAACCTCAGCCACAGCAACTTTTTCCTAGAGATATTGTCAAAGGCAAGGGAAACAAGGCCAAAAATGAACTACTGGGACTTCATCAAGATCAAAAGCTTTTGCACAGCAAAGGAAACAGCTAACAAAACCAAAAGACAACTGACAGAATGGGAGAAGATATTTGCAAATGACATATCAGATAAAGGACTAGTATCTAAAATCTATAAAGCACTTATCAAACTCAACATCAAAAGAACAAATAATCCAGTCAAGAAATGGGCAGAGGACATGGACAGACATTTCTGCAAAGAAGACATCCAGATGGCCAACAGATACATGAAAAAGTGCTCCACATCACTTGGCATCAGAGAAATACAAATCAAAATCATAGTGAGATACCACCTCATACCAGTCAGAATGGCTAAAATTAACAATTCAGGAAATGACAGATGTTGGTGAGGATGCAGAGAAAGGGGAACCCTCCTCCACTGTTGGTGGGAATGCAAGCTGGGGCAGCCACTCTGGAAAACAGTATGGAGGTTCTTCAAAAAGTTGAAAATAGAGCTACCCTGCAACCCAGCAATGGTGCTTCTGGGTATTTACCCTAAAGATACAAATGTAGTGATCTGAAGGGGCACTAAACCCAATGTCCATAATAGCCAAACTATGGACAGAACCTGGATGTCCATCAACAGATGAATGGATAGAGAAGATGTAGTGTATACACACACACACACACACACACACACACACACACACACACACAATGGAATACTATGCAGCCATCAAAAGAAACAAAATCTTGCCATTTGTAATGACATGGATGGAACTAGAGGGTATCATGCTGAGCGAAATAAGTCAATTAGAGAAAGACAATTATCATATGATCTCTCTGATATGAGGAATTTGAGAGGTGGGCAGGGGGATGTGGGGGGTAGGGAGGGAAAAAATAAAACAAGATGGGATCAGGAGGAGATAAACCATAAGAAACTCTTAATCTCACAAAACAAACTGAGGGTTCCTGGGGGGAAGGGGGGTATGGAGAGGGTGGTTGAGTTATGAACATTGGGGAGGGTATATGATATGGTGAGTGCTGTGAAGTGTGTAAGCCTGATGATTCACAGACCTGTGCCCCTGGGGCAAATAATACATTATATGTTAATTTTTTAAAAAAACTGGCATAACACCTGGCTGCAGGGCGGGGGTACTGTCTCTGTCTCTCTTTTTCTCTTTCATTATCTCTGACTCTCTAAACATCTCTCTCTCTCTCTCTGACCTCCATCCCACTCTCTCCCTCTGTGTCTGTATGTCTCTCTGTCTTTATACCCCCTCCAGCTCTTTCCATATCTGGTGTGTGTGTGTGTGTGTGTGTGTGTGTGTGTGTGTGTGTGTGTGTGTGTGTAGGTCTCTTTGTCCTTTATTCCAATCTCTTTCACTCTCCGAGTATCTCTCCCTCCCTCTCATGGGGCAGTCTCCCACACCTGGCCCATTTCTCTCTGTAGGTCATCCTTCTCTGCCAGGTCCCCAGCACACATGGCACACAGATTGCCACCCCAACTTTGGAATCGACTTGACCTCTTAGCCTCTTAGTGCTTAATAGCATCAGGGAACCTCAGCAACAAGTTTCTTTCAAGAGAAAAGTCAACAGGGCCAACTCAGAAGATGGACGACTGCTCCTGGTCCCATCAGTTCTGACCAGGGAGAGTCATGTGACACCACTCCAATGACTTCATCTAAGAAGGGCTCTGGGTTGGGCATTCACATGGCAGTGTAGCTCTGAGAGCAGGACAGAGCCGCACAGGGAGAAGGGCATCTCCACCACCTCTCATGGAACAGCTGTGAGACGCACAGGTGGACGCTCCCATCTCTGGGTCTCAAATACCCCATCTATAACAGGAGGAGTTGGATGAGGTATTCTGTTAAGAACATTTCTATCCCCAACCCCCACCCTGCCCCGAATCCCATGGTGCTCCATTTACAAAACAGGCGTGGAGACTGGGAATAAGAGGGAAGAACATGGGAAGTGACAAAGGAGCAGAATATTGAGAAAAGAAAAAACTACATCCTTTCAGAAACAGTTGGTTGAACGGCCTCCAGGAAAGGGGGTGAGAGTGGGGGGCTTGGATTCCAACACAACAGAGGGCGACCAGTGGTTCCCAAAGCTTGCAGAGGCTGTTGTGGAGGCAGATTCCCAGGCCTGTCTCATACGATCTGATGCAGCAGCTCACCCCAGGGGACTCTGACACTTGAGATCTCAGAATCACCGCCTGGAAATGCTGAGCAGGTGTTTTCAAAGAGCTGCCTTAGGAGGAACAGGGCTTTCTAGGAAAGGCAGTGACCCCACATTTGGGGACCGTTCAGGGAACGCCAGCCAAGCTGCTCTGAATGACCCCAACCTTCCCTCTTCACCTCCCGTTTCTCCAACCCTCCGCAATCCAAACAGAACCCTGACTGCCCCGGGAACTCGAGAGCCAGGCAAGGAAGGGTCCCTGCCTCTTTGGGCCGCTCCTCTGGGCCTCAGTCACTTCCACTAGAGGCCGTGGATCTGATGTCCAAACAAGGCAAGAGAAGGAGGGGCAAACAGGTCCTCCTCTGCCTCCCCCATTACATCCCCTGGGCATTTAAAGGCTGGATTCTGGGTCAGCAGGAGTGCCTCCAAGATACTCTCTCAGACTTGCACTCACTCATCTTCCAGAAATGAGTGGGATCTGGGCAAGAGGAAGGAGTTCATCTCCAGATTCTGCCAAGAGGCCCCTGATTCTGATGCCAGAAGATTAGAAGAATGGCTACCTCAGGTCCTCAGCAGGCCGAACTGGAAGGTTAAGTATTACCTCTGTACCCACATCTTTCTGTTTTCTCCAGTTTCTACAGATCTCCACGCATCCCCCTCAGCCTGCAGGCTGACTCGCTCCAATCAATGCGTTGGAATCTGTGTGGCTTGAGGAGGACCCAGACACATATGGAAATGTAATACTTTAACAGAGGCCTCAAGGATTCACAATGTACCTGCACACCATCTACCTGTTTCATCTTCTCAACCATCTTGGCGGGGGGGGGGGTGGCGGGGAGCTGATTAGTTGTGTATCAGATGGGGAAACTGAGGTGCAGAAGGCTGGGCTGGAAGAGAGGCAGGGCTGGAGGAGAATGCATGTCTCCACCCCCCTCTTCCTGCCCTGTTCCCATTCCCTCAGGAGAGCCCTGGCTCAGGGAGGTGGAGGGACCCACGTAGCCGGGGGTGGAGCTCGGACCAGGAGAGGGTGGCGCGTCATGACAGCAGGTGGACAGGGCAGTGCACTTATTAGGCAGATGGCTCCGTCTCAGGAGGAAGGGGAGACATGCCCAGCTGGGACAGACATCTTGGCGAGAGGGGAGCAGCTGGGCAGAGGGGAGGCCAGGGAATTTGGGTGTCACAAGATCTGGAACCTATGTGTGTGGCCTGGAGCGGGTCCCTGCCTCTTCCCAGGCCTTAGTTTCCCCTTCTGTACTTTGGTGGGGTCAGACTGTACTTTGGTCTCTAATGTCCCATCGTACCCTGCCATGTGGGGCTCCAGCCCCACTGGCTGCCTCCTTGAGTGTGTCCACCACTCCCGGCAGAGGGTCAACGCAGCCCAGAGACCAGAGCAATTCCTTGGACTTTCAGGTCAGCTCTGGCTCTGCCCCAGTCCGCCCTCAGCCCCCACAGTGACCAGAAGTTTCCCAGAAGCTTCAAAAATTACCTGCTGCCCACAGCGGATCGCAACCCTGCAAAAAGCTGCAGTGGTAAGAACTGACCAGAAGATGGAGCCAAACGCCCTGGAAACCGAAACGGTTCTATTGCTTGAGTTTTTATTTCTGGGGTTACAGGTGCAGAAGCTAAACCAGAGAGGCGGTAAGCAACGTGCTCAAGGTCTCCCACCTGCTCCGCGTCAAGGCTGGGAACCAATCCCCGTCTCCTGCTCCCAGGGCCAGCAAGGATGCTTCTATCCCGCTCTCCTCCCTGCTCATGCCTCAGGATTCCGGTCAATCAAGCCAAGTTCACGCCAAGAGGGTCACATCTAGTTAGGGCTCCTCCATGTTAGGCTGATGCGGCTGCAGAGCGCCCTGCGGGGGATGCAGGGAACCTTTAAGTGGAGGACGTCGGCCTTTCGTGTGTTTCACCTGTGGATAGTCACGATTGTCAAAGGCTTGCATGTGAACCCCTCCTCCCGCCCCACCCACCCCACAGTTATGTTGACTCTGGGCAGGATTCTTAAATTCTCTAGACCTGGGTCCTCGTCAGGAACTTAGAATGATGATGCGACGGACCTATTTAGTTGTTTGGAGGATTACATTAAATCGTTGAGAAGAGCACCAAGCACCATGACTCCGGAATGATAGAGGCTAAATAAATATTAGGATTTTATTGCTGTAAGGGCATTTACGGTCAAAAATGATTTAAATGAAATGACAATGAACCTGAAAGGCTTTCCCGGTCTAAGTGGACAATTTCATTCTGTGACATTCCTCCTTCGCGGTCCTTCCTCCCACCTCCCCTGGGCTCCAGATCTGGCTCCCCTGCTGGCCAGTTCCTGCAGTTAATTGACATATTTCTTCTTTTTCATGGTGATCCCTTCCTGGTTCTGTGTGACAGGAGAAGACAAGTCAGACTGGCCAAGGAGATGACACAGAAGGGAAGGGACAGGGGCTGTGTGGCCGGAGCATGTGGGAACTCCCAGGCAGGTCATGCGGGTCCCAGCCTTGGCCTTAGATCCTGCTTCTTTCACACCTTGAATTTCTCCAGAATTCAATTGCTAATCCCTGTTTCCACTTCCCTCTCCACTCCGGGTGAAACACCCTCATCCCTCCACGCCTGTGACTCTCTCTCGCAGATTCTTCAGGACTCAAATAGAGAGCTACCCATCTCCTCACAGCCCATGTTAATCCCTGCCTTCTCATGAAGAGTTCTTTTTTAATTTTATTTTGTTTATTTATCTGAGAGAGAGAGAACATGAGTTGGGGGCAGGGACAGAAGGAGAGGGTAAAGCAGACTCCCCGCTGAGCAAGGAGCCAACAAGGGGCTTGATCCCAGGACCCCAAGATCATAACCCCAGCCGAAGACAGCCGCTTAACTGACTGAGCCACCCAGGCGCCCCCTCATGCGAGATTCTATGGCTTCTGCTTCGCAGAGAGACCTGAAGCTTCCTTCTGGAAGTAGAGGGGGCACTTTCTTTCCTTGTCTCCTGAATAATGTCTGGGGCTCAAGGCCCGGAACTCGGGCTACTTAGGTCAGTAGAGGGAGCACTATGCTAGGAGTCCAGAGCCCCTGTCCCAGGTCCGGCCTCTCTGACATTGGGCACCCTCTCTGGCACTCTGAGGTGACATCAGTCCTCAGCCAGAAACTCCCCAGTGAGTTCATTTCTGCCCTGGGATTTAGCAGCCCTGAGGACCAACCCTGCTCTCTCTGACTCTCGGTGTGACCTCTGGCAAGTCCCTTCCAGTTTCCCTGGGGCTTTGGGTGCTTGAGTCCAAGACGACAGTCCGGTTGGTGCCTCTTACAGGCGTTCTGTGTGGGGTCCTCATCACCGTCGCTGTCATCATGCTCACAGCCTTTGTCTTCCTGCCATGGGTACGACGTCAATGTGGAGGTCCTGCAGCTGGGCCAGGTGTCCCACAGTGTCCGCAGCCCTCATTGCCCTCAGAGGACCCCCCCCCCAGACCTTCGGCTGAGTGTGGAACATCCGCGGGTGCCAAACAAGATGAGTCAGGCGGGGCGCCGGGGAGCCATGACAGGAAACAAATTCAACCCAGCGCAGCAAAGACCAGCAAAGAGGGCATCGCAATGGGGAGACGTCGATTTTTGTCCAAATTCTGACACTAGCTTCTAAAAGTCTCTGACCTTAAACTATAAACAGTTGCTATTGGATTCTTTCGGGCAAGCATGGCGAGGGGAAAGGGAAAGATCCCCAGGCACTGAGAGGCTACAAGGGGAGGGGAGAGAAGAAGCAGAGAAATGATGGTTTAGCATCTTTTCCTGCTTTATGACTTTTCCAAGAGGTGCCCGAGGCAGAAGGCAGCTACATCAATTTACCTCTTCTTCACCAACTTCAAAAAGAAATTCATTTCAGAAGGTCAGTTTCAGGGGAAAAGGAGGATATTGAATGGGGATGCTGCTGCTCAGACGCAGGATTTAGACACAGGACGTGGACAAATGACTTTGCTTCCCTGACCAGCTAAAGTGAGGCTGGAGTGGAATCAGGACAGGGTTGCTCCGTCTGGGGACAGGAACAGTGTCCTCATAATCACCATCCCCCTATGAAGCCCACAGTCCCTTTCCCCAGGCCTCTCAGTCCCACTCAGTCAGTATATAGGTGGGTTTTGAATCCATGCATAGGGCCCCTGGATGGTGATTGGTCCATTCACACGGCACTAAAGTCACTCCATAGTTGGTCAACAGCTTCCTCCCCGGGTCCTCTTATCCCTGAGCAGAGCCAGCCTCTCCTCATCCCAAGATCTGACATGCGCTTGCTAGGAGCAGCTTAAATCTGGAAGCATAGTCCCCCCAGAGAGAGTCTCCCCCACAGTCTGGTGGCTGTGCCCCGGGCAAGCTCTTTTCCGGATGGCTCTGACCCAGTGAGGGTTCCCAGGCCTCACCATCCTGTTCTACCTTCCACTGCTGCCCCTCACGTGGCTTGCTCTACAGAATCCCCTTCTCCTTCTGCTGCCCCTTTGTCAGCATCTTTGCCAACCCTGGAGGGGATGGTGGAGAGAAACCAGGCTCACAGGGAGGGTAGCTTGCTGGTGTGACCTGAAAGTCTGCTTCTCCCCATGTCCTGTCCCTTTCCTCCTTCCTGCACATGCAGTGTGTTCAGCTTTCTCAAAGCACGTTCGTGTGCATTCTTCTACTTGAATCCTGCTGCCATCCTCAGTCCTGGGTGGGGAAGGGGTTATGGACCTATTGTGCAGGGAAGGAAACCGAGATCTAGAGAGGGAAAAGGCATCTCTACAAAGATGTGAGGAAGTCGGTACCATGGTGGGGGTAGACTCCCAGATTGGTTCTTCCCGGTCCAGGGTCCTTCCCCAACCAAGTAGGGCCTGACTATCCATGAAGGAACTATCCGAACCACCCCCCCATCACACTGGCAGGTGGCCCTCTACATAAGCACTTCCCCAGGAAAGACCTGGAGCCTCTACTAGGCACTGCAGAGGTTGGGGTGAGCCTTTGGGGCTCACATGGGCTGTGGGAAGGGACGCATGGTGGCTGGTGTGCATAATGACAACAGGGTGTCCCCATATGAGATACGACGTACCTACAGCATCGGTGCTTTCCAACGTCCACAGCCCCTGCACATAAGCTCCCCAGGGGCCACCTCTGCCCACAGCTGGTGTGGCCTCGCCCCAGTCCTGCTGGTCTGTGCCTCCAGGTTTCCTGAGAGATGTTTCCTTTCTCCGTAAAGACTAGTCAGAACTCTGGCAACTCTGGGAAGAGTTTCCTGCCGAGCTAGCCCCTTTTCCTGTCACACCCCCAGTCACAGCCTCCCTAACCAAGTGACTAGGATACAGAGAAAAAATCGCAAGAAAGCAGGAGGCCAGGAACTCACATTTTGGCACAGAAGCCAGTTTACAGAGGGTGATGAGAGACATCGTCTTCTAGGATGAGCACATCAGCCCTGAAAGGTCAGCACTGTTAGCCCCCTGGACAGATGAGGAAACAAACAGAGGCCCGGGGAAGTGAGAGCGATGTCCCAAGAATGCACAGAGGGGCCATGCTCGCAGGCATGGAGTTCGCTTTGCCTCAACCCTCAGATCACTCCTGACTAAAGAAGGAAATGGGGTCAGGTGAAGACCCTGGATGCGCGTAGAAGAGGGACCCTTTGACAATCCATAGGCCTTCCTTGAGGCCCACAGCACCGGCTCTGGGGACCCACAGCCCTCGACACCTGTAGCAGAGCAGGGACACCCACCGCTGAGGTCCAGCCCTCCGTGCTTCATGCCCCCAGCCCGGCCCGGCGCCTACGAGAGCCAGGCTGCTCCATGAACCTGAAGTGACCCTTCTCAGCCTTGGCCTTGTGATTCTCTCCTAAGAACATGAACTGTGCTCCCGCTGCTGCCCCCCACCCCTGAAAACCGGCCAGAGTAGCAAAGAGGAGGTAGGATGGGAGCGAGCCATCTGATTGGGATCTCAGAATGGGAAGACTAGAAGGGGTTGTTGTGCAGATGTGAAAATTGTGCCTCCCTCACCAGGAGGGATGGGGGAGGGAGGGGACAAGGACTGGCTCAGAATCCACTGGGGGGTCAGAGGCAGAGCCGGGCAGCAGCCAGGTCCTGGAACTGGCCAGGCCCCTGCTCAGCACCCCTGCCCTGCTAACCCAACTGCAGGAATTGCTTTCACAGCCCTTGACTTGCCCAACGATGCCCTTCCCCCCCTCCCCCCCGAGGGAGTCTGCTCCCTGATTTGAAAGCCACTCCTGGATTTGGAAGGAGGCATCCACCCCAGCAAGAAGGGGAAATGAGTTTCTCAAAGGCCAGCCAACTGAGAATCATAGGTGCTCTCTGCCAATATGACCTTGACTCACAGACCCTCAGCATGGCAGAACTATCAAGTCCACCTGCCCATCGAAGGCTAGAGGAATAGCACTCTCTCTGCATGGCCCTGGGGCATGGTCCAGTGACTGGAATTTATACCGAGGCGTATTCCAGCTCCACATAGGAGAACTTTCTTATACTTGGATCTATGCTAAAATGGAATAGGTTGTCTCCTGAGGTGGTGAGCTCTCCAACACTAGAAGCAACCAACTTGCCTGGGATATTATAGAACAGAGTTCCTCATGTGTAGCTAAGGAACAGCTCAAAGTTCCTCAAAGTGTAGCTCCCCTGCATCAGCATGAATGACCTGGGGAGGGGGGATTCTTAAAGGGGCAGATTCCACTCAAGCCTCACTGAATTAAACTCTGAGTGCCAGCCCAGGAATCTACCATTTTAATAAGCTCCCAGGGATTCTGATATAGGATTCTGACTCACAAACAAGCATCTGAGAATTTCTGCTCTAGGAGAATATTAGATGGAATTCATTCCCTTTCATCTCTGAAATCCCCTGATTCTACCATTCCGTTCCATCTACCCTCTTCCCTAGGTAACAGTGTTGTACAAGGGGCATCCTAAAGAAGCGACTTTTTAAGTTATAAAGCCAGAAACCCGTGATAGAAGACAGTTGACAGGAGCTATCTGGGGGCAGGCCGACCACCGAGATAGCTGTTAATCCTCCCTTGCTCTTCTACCCAGTGCTGACCTGACATGACAGCCGGATATCACAGATGCCTGGCTATTTAAGACTCAGTGATCCCATCCCCCAATTTCATCTCCACTACCTTATCCAAGGCCCAAATTCCACAGCCGTAGCAGGAACCAAGGTAGAGAACCCAGAAAGATGTCCACTTAATGTTCTGGAACTGGAGGGCAAACTTCTCTGTCTATGCTGGGCTATCAGAGCCTTTCTGGGTCCCTCCCAATGGGTTTATACTCCCCATACCTTCCTGTTTTCAGCCCTGAAGTGGACAGATGGGTTGTCTAAATGTCCTCAGGCATCACAGATCATGACAAATGTTTCCAGCCAAAGCCTGGGTCTCAATCCTAGCACTCCCTTTGCCCCCTGGTCTCCCTGCTAGCTGCAGGGCATACCCTCCATAAATCGCGGACACACTACACTCTCCCCTCAGACTCAGTAATGCAACTTCTAGGAAATTATCACTTACATGTTCAAAGATGTGTGTAAAATAGTATCAGCTCTAGCATTATCAAAGTAATAAAGCTAACAGAATAATATTATTAACACATGCATAGTACTTATTTGTTTCATTTCTTAAATGCTATTCCTGTATTTATTTAATCTTCACAATGGCCTATGAGCCAGGTATGATGATTGTGCCCGTTTAGAACTTTATACATCGCCTTTCAGTAACTGACAAATAATTAGAAACACCCTGAATGTCTAATAACGGGATTAGTCAAATAAATTATGGAGCTTCCATAAAATGAAATATTATGGAGCTATTATAAATAAGGTTAAAAAATACTTAGTAAGCCAGAAACATGCTCATAAAGTTAGTCAATATTAAAGGCACAAGCAATAAACTATATTCCATACAATTGAATTTTGGGTGAATGAGCACATGCAAGAAAGTCTTATGGGGAGGTCCTTGGCAGGGAAGGCTTTCTGGAAAAGCTTGGTATTGAGCAGTTTCAGAAAGTTATGGAAGGGGGCGGGGCAGAGATTGTTCTCCCCACAGGAGCTGGGTGGGATATCACCACTCACGATGCCCGGGTAATGTCAGGAGGCCCAGAGTGGACGCTGAACTTGAGATGCTCAGCACTGGCCCAGCGTCTAGAGATTACCACTGGCTTCTGACTCTGAAACTAATTAGAGAGTAAGCATCACCAAGTCTTATCTCCTCTCTGGGCCTCAGTTTCCCCATTTCTACAAAGGTGGTCATCACACCTTCCCTGACTTCTCCCAGAAGCTAGGTTGCAGATGCAAAGCTCCATTGAGGGCTTGAGCCGTGGGATTCCTGATGGGACCGGGGAGCAAAGCTGTGGCTTTTTCTACTGAGCACTTGCTGAGTCCTTATTATGGGCTCGAGACTGTGCTAAATGCTTATAAGCAAGTTCAGGGCCAGCTTTGGGGGCAGGCCACCAAGGCAGTCACATAAGTCCCACACTCAGAAGGGGTTACATTTGGGGATTGAGTGCTCTGTGGTCACCGTCTTGAAATGTTCAATTTGTTCAACATGTCTTGAAATGTTGAATTTAGCTTTGGTAAGTAAAAGCTGATCGATAGTGAGATATGTATTGGGGGCTTGGAACCTTGGCTTACACACAGCCCAGGACACTTAAGTCTCTGGGTGGGACTCCAGGCACACTCTGCACTCACCCAGAAAGGACTCCTGTGCCTGAGGAAACATGCCATTTACTAGCAAATAACAACCACCACAACAGGCCAAGGGAGGGACTGTGGAAGAAGGGGGAAAGCTTTATTCTTGCCTTTTGAACAAGGAGCCCTGCATTTTCATTTTGCAAATTAAGTAGCCAGCCCTGGGTAAACCCAAAACATCCCTAACAAGGAATGTGCTGATTTTACTCCTTTTTACAGGCAAGGAAGTTGGGCTTGGAAGGTACATCACCCAAGACGGCTGGAAATAGCTTAGGCAGAATTTGAACCTTGACCGATTTGACCCAGTCTGAGGCCTCAACACTGTGCTACAGGGAGTCAGGGGACGCACAAGCGGGGCATCCCTCCAGGGCAGCGGCCCCTGACGGTCTCCAGCCCCGAAAGAGACCATCACGACTCACACTGGCGTCAGCCTCTCCCCTGGATGGAGAAGGCAGAGCCTGGTGAGAACCTGCCAGGGCATTAGGAAAGCACTCACACCTCTGAGTCTCTTTTCTGTCAGCTGGGAGGCGCCTGCATGACCCAGTAGGACGAGGCTTTCATCTGACTGTGTGAGAGCCCACTCTCTCCAGGAACCTGAGCAGGCTCCAGAGAAGACCCGTCAGGAGCACGTTTCAGCAGAGCCACCTACAAGCTGATTGACTCTGGACACTCTTCTTGACTCCTTCAGACCTTAAATGTCCCATCTTAAAATGGGAGTGAAAATAGTTACGTGGAAGTTCTTCACACACAGAAGGTGGCACAGTTCTCAGCAGCCACCATCTGACTTTGCCTGCATTGATTGGCAAGGACTGGCCAGAAGTTGGCTACTTTTACTGTGTAGATGACTTGTCCATGCAAGAGCAGACATCTTACAGGCACTGGGCACTGGAAACGTGAGCAATCATGCCAAGAAAAAGCCCTAAGTGAAACCCAGCACACAGAGGATTATCACTGGGCCTCTAGATGCTCCAGATGTTCAGGATCCAGACCCCTTCCTGCCATGCTCCAAAGTAACTCTCTAAGAGGAGCTCATTAGTCACAAAGTGCTCAGGGGTGTGTTGGGGAAATGAAGCCCAACCCGTAAGTTTGACTCTGGGATGAAGGAAATGAGCAGAATCTAGCAGGTTCAAAAAGGCAGGGTGGCTAGGACAAAGCTGGTCATGGGTTTATCTCACCCCACAACGTCACTCCACTCCTGCTCTGGGGTTCCACACTCCCAAACCAAACAGTTAGGATTCTGTGACTAGGACATGTGACCATGGTGGGGCCAGCCTGGGAGGTGCCGGGGGAGGGGTACTGGTAGACAGGGAGCAGATGCCAGACTGACACCGCGTTCCACAGCAATCCGTGCTCTGGGGGCTGGATACGACTTACATGACACTACTTACATTACACCATCTTTTAAGATCCTAGGCCTTATGGGGCCTCTTCTCCTTAAAGTGCTATCACATACATTATCTTAACACGTGTACAAGATGCCGTGAGGCAAACGCAGGCAGATGTTATTATTCCCGTTTTATGGGTCAGGAAACAGAGACCCAAAGAAATGCCAAAGGACTAAGACAAAGGAGCCCAGTTTCTCTGCTCTCGGCCTCCAAGAGGCTCACCATGAAGACAGAAACAAATCCGGCTTGGGACGCCTGAGTTGGGTGAGCATCCAAGTCCTGATTTCGGCTAGGGTTGTGATCTCAGGGTCGTGAGATCGATCCCCCTGTTGCACGTGGAGTCTTCTCCCTCTCCCTCTGCCCCTCCCTCTAGCCCCCTACCTGCCCTGCCACCCCCTGTCTAGGATGAAAGGAAGGAAAGAATGAAGGGAGGGAGGGAGGAAGGAGAGGAGGGAGGGAAGAAAATAGATATTCTGGCTTGCAGAATATGAAGCAGCTTTTGGAGCCTGACATCTTAGAGTCATAGTCATCGAACTAACATGTATGGAGTGATTACCTTGGCCAGGCTCTGTGCCCAGCACATGTGTCCACTACTTTATCCAACTGTGAGGCAGCTGCCATCCCAGTTGGACAGATCATCAAACCAATGTACGGAGAGGCTGACCAACTCTCCACGTCCTCCAGCCAGGAAAAGGTGGAGAAGGGATATGAACTGAGACTGTCTAGCTTCACCTTTGCTCATAAACATTTTGCTGCTCTGCCTTCTCAGGGGAAATGAGCAGGGAAAGAATGACAAGCTGAGAGATTGTAAATGGCCACTGGCAATTGAGGGGTCCACCAACACTAGGTGGCGATGTTCCCCCATCCCAATTCCATTTGAGCCATGCAAACAAACCCTGACGATATAGGAGAACCAAGAACCACCTCAAAGGTCTCCTCCTCTGATCCTGAAGACTTAGGAAATGCAGAAGAAAAAACCTCCAAACCTCAGCAGTACTCAACTGCGATTGCTCGTTGCCACTGTGTGTCCTCTCTCCGCTCACTTGGGATCTTGGTATTTCTCTTCCACTTTGGCCTTTAGCCTAACACCTGCTACCAAAGTGCCTGCTTATGGAGAGGAGCCTGACAGAGCCACATTTGCCACCATCCTGGCTTCCAACTGTCTGTGATAGGGACTTTCGCATAAGAGGCCCCTTAATTTGTTAAATCCGGATTTGTTAAATCCGGAGAGTGGACAACATTTTTGGACTCTTTGGCTCCCCTGGCCCAAAGCTCTCTTCCTTCCCCCCACCAAAATTTATCTATTTATTTGAGGTGGGGGGTAGAAGGGGCAGTGGGAGAAGGGAGGGAGAATCCTAAGCAAACTCCATGATGAGCACAGAGCCTGACACAGGGCTGGATCCCAGGACCCTGAGATCACAACCTGAGGTGAAACCAAGAGTCAGATGCTTAACTGACTAAGCCACCCAGGAACCCCTCCATTTTTTTTTTAAAGATTTTTATTTATTTATTTGACAGAGAGAGATCACAGGTAGGCAGAGAGGTAAGCAGAGAGAGAGAGAGAGAGAGAGAAGCAGGCTCCCTGCTGAGCAAAGGGCCCAACACGGGACTCGATCCCAGGACCCTGAGATCATGACCTGAGAGCCAAAGGCAGTGGCCTAACCCACTGAGCCACCCAGGCGCCCCCTCTATTTTTAATTGTAATAGTTATTGAAATAATTGAAGATTTACATGCAATTATAACAGAGAGATCCTGTATATCGTTTACCCAATTTCCCCCAAAGGTAACATCTTGCAAAACTAAAATTTTACAACCAGGATATTGACAATGATACAATCCACCTATCTCATTCAGATTCCTCCATTTTTCTTGTACCCGTGTGTGTCTCTGTGTGTACATTTAAAATTCTGTACACTTTATCACATGAGTAGGTCTGTGTGTCCACCACAGTTAAAGTTTTACATCACAACGATCCCCCCTATTGCCCTTTGAAAGCCACACTTAACCTATCTCCAACTACCTCCCCATTCCTGACCTCTGGCAACTGTTAACTGGTCTCCATTTCCATAAATTTGTCATTTCAATGTTATATGAATGGAATATACAGTATGTAACATTTGGGGATTTTTTCATTCAGTGTAATTCCTTTGAGATTCATCCAAGTTCCTGCATGGATCAATGGTTTATTCCTTTTAATTTCTGAGTAGTTATCCAGGTGCGGATGTACCACTGTGTTTAAGCATTCACCCACTGAAGGGTATCTGCATAGTTTCCAGTTTGGGGCTGTTACAAATGAGGCTGCTATGAACATTTGTGTACTCCTCTCTCCTTTTTGATCGCTAATTGATACAGATGCTCTTACTTCACGGAGATCTTTGTTCCCGCTGTGGCAAACATGACTTGTCACCACATCATCCTTTCTATGCCAACTTCTAGTGGCTTCGGATAATGCGCCCAGATGCTCCCCTATAGGTATTTATCACTAGACAGGAACCACCATGCCTTTCCCCTTGAAAAAATAAAACAGAACAACGTGAGTTTGGGAGCAAGACAACTTGGGCTCACACTGCAGGAGTTCTGTCATTTAGAGTAGTGAAATGTGGGGGAAATCACTGAACCCTCTGCGACTGTTTCATAACCATTGTAACAAAGTAGCTTAATAGTTGTTACAGTGGCAGTGTGATGTCATAGTTGAAAACAGAACACAGGTAACAAGCTGCCTGGGTTTGCATCCTGACTCTACTACTTGACTGTGTGTCAGGCAAGTTATTTAACCTCTGTGCCTCAGATTTCTGTTCTGTAAATGGGCGTGCTACTAGTGCCTATCTCATGGAGCTGTCGTCAGGATTAAATTAGTCCACGTAAAACGATCAGAGCAGTGTCTGGCTAGTAAGCATTAAGCACATAGTGCCATGTGGCAGGCACTCTTCTAGGCACTTCATACAGATCATTTTATTTAATCCTATCAGTGACTTTATAATACAAGTGCTGTTTCAAGATTGATTTCACAGATGACAAAACTGCAATTTAAGGGATTAAGTCACCTGCTCATGATCGCAAGGCTGGAATAGGAGGGAGCTGAGGTCCATTTTTGAGCCTATCTTTGTGCCTAACTTCTATGCCATCCTGCAGGCCCACATGCTAAGGTGCCATTGCCCTGCCCCACACAGTTGTGAGGATTACAAAGAAAAGTGTGTTCTGTGGTACTGGTACTCAAGCTGCTCTACACAGGTCAGTTTCCTCTTTTTAACTACTGGTAGTTGAACAATAGATCATCATTCTGTGTTTGATGTAAATGGCAAAAACTGGTCTCTTAAGACACAAGCCACCAAAAGCAGTGATTTGAGAGTTTTGACGGATGCATCTGGCAAACATTGCTAAGCTGAACTGACCCAACAATGACAATGAGATCTGAGACACGTCCATCCAACCCAGCCACAATTCATCCAACAGAGCATCTGCCCCACTTCCTTTCTTGGAGAGCTCTGCGGCTTATGGCAGAGATTGCTCAGCGGCACCAATGTGAGGCTTACAGGACAAATGAGTTCAGAGAATATTTCAATTGTTTAAAAATTTCCTAAAGAGTTGATTGGGCTTCTGCTAAGCTTTGTTATATTTTGTTCACAGCAATAAAATCACTTTCTGTTGCATTGTGAAAAAAAAAGTTGATTGGGGAACTGATGTTAGACATGAAGGAACTTTGGGGTTTGGCCACATGATGTAATCGCAAGCAAGGATGTCATAACATGGGCTGCAAGTAAAACGGGGAAATGAGTGCATGGTGCTTGTGGAATATCAGGGTGCAGCTGGAAAGTGATACTAGTGGGCGAGGTTTCAGAATTCTCCTTGTATATCAGCCAGAGACCTTGACGACACATTAATTAAGGTTTGTTATTTTTAGAACTTCCTCATTTCTCAAATGCTTCATTTTAAGTCTTATATGAAAATGAACATCACATTATATTGGTAAGGAGTAAAAGATTTCAATTTCTGACATTTGTGAAATATCATGCTTATTGAGGGACCCCTGTTAGTACAGTTTTAATCTGGGTTTTTCCAACTGGAAGAATATTCCCACCTTTAAAACTCAGAATACATCTAGAAAAAAAGAGGTCTATTTCTCAAACGATGACATTGACAGCAACTTATAAACACCTCTCCTTTAAGTAGGTCTTTAGATAAAAACAAGTAAGAAAGAGAGGGTCCTCACTCAGGGTAGGACTAACAAGGCCTTGTTTCCTAATTATAGGCCTAGAAAATCCACATTTGTGCATCACACTGATTTCAGATTCCTATGAATGCCAGCCACATGGATTGTAGATTCACGTGTCACAAACCTGTCAATTTAGGTGTCTATGCCTTAAAAAAAAACTATCAAAAGCAAGTAAGGTAAATATAGCTTGTCCTTAACACACCTGCAAGGCATTATAAAAAGAAAAAACAAGAATTAGTTTGTAGATGTTTCTATTTCTTTTACACCAAATTAATGAAGTCTCTTTTAATCACAGCCTTTAAAGATCCCAATAGATTCCAATAGTAGGAACAGAAGCATCTTACCCCAGTAATAACAACATTTTACCAATAAGGTGTTAAGTGAATTGCGAAACGGGGGTGTTGTAGCACACATTAGGACATAGCAGTAAAAGACAAGAGAAAATTTAAAATAGCACCAAAAGACGAGGTATAATCAGGAAACTACATCTTGTACCCACCCCAAACAGAATGAAGCATGCACCATCCAAAAATCATCGCCATAATCCAGTAAATTCCAAAGCATCCCCTGAGTTTACCTTTTTGCCTGCCAAAGAATTTTTATGCTCTTATTCTTCTCTCTACTCAATCAAGGAACTTTCATTCTTTTTAATTATATTTAGGTGAAAGGTAGGCAATTGTTATTCGGAATTAATTGGTCCTTTCATCATTGTTTCACTGATGGTCTCCTAAATCCTTAAAAGGACATTTGGGTGGGTGGGGGAAGCTGACGACGAGAGGGATAAGTAAGAAAAAAGAGGCAGGGATTCATATCTGCCTTTCGCAAGATCTAACCTAAAACTGGTCATATTCAGGGCTGCCATCTGGATAGGTGCATAAAAAGAGTCACTGTTCTGTCCCCATATCTATATCCCTCTCCTTGAAAGAAAAACCTTAGCTATGTTTCTAGATTGAAAAGTAAAAACTGCAAGCCACAATTGTACAAGCGTCTGAACAGGTGGTCAGCAGTGTGAGCAGCTTCGAAACCAGATTCAGACACAGCAACTGGGCTTGAGGCAACAAATCAGGACTGGGGACACCAGCTTTAGTAACCACAGGCAACTGTTTTTTTCTGAAATTTCAGAATTATTTACTTTGGGAAGGGTGAGATTTATCTCAAAAAGAAATGATCCAAAAGTTTTCGGATCATATCAGAATAGAATATAAGCAGAGTAACATTTTAGTGCTAATGGGGTATCTTTTTAGCCCAAATCTATTTATTTCCTCCTTGCTTACAAAACTGCTCCCTTCCCCCAAAGAAGGCAATTACATAGAAACAGTGTTGAGATCAGTCAATGTTAGAGACTTGTTTTGCTATTTCTGTGGTCGAAAAAAATATTGGGGCTTATGTTTGGAAAAGTAAGTGAAAGGATCAATTAACATAATCATTACATTTTATTTAAAAGTTTTAGAAGATGAGCAGTAGAGCTCACAATAGTTACCTCCAACCATAAAGTTGGGAGAATTTTTTAAAAAGAGTGGATACCAAATAACTTTTAGGAAGATAACACCTTAGTGGCCTCTTACATTGTTGAAGAGAGCAAAAGAAGGCTTAAGATTTAAAGGATAAAAGTTATATTTATAAACATGCTAAGAAATACATAAAACCAAAACAAAAAAGAATAAGGAGAAACATATCGTGTCTTACAGGTTAAATCCTGTTCCAAATGATGTCTATGGGACTCTATAATCCCCTTCAACAATATTCAAATAACAAAAACCCTATTACTAAAAGAGCTTCAATACTCCTTTGGAGCTGGCTGTTACAGAATTTACACTGCACATAAAGTATGCATGAAAAACACCCTGGAGAGACTCAGAATACCCGCAAACATGAAATGGTTCTCTAAGTTGCACTTGTTTGTCTGGAACCCAGTTGAGTGGGTTCAACTACAACTTGAAGCTTGTCACCTTAAGACAGGAGAACAATTTGAAGCCAAAGGGCACTTTGCTATAGTTAATTCATGTGGCTTCTTTGCGTGTACTTCAGATGTTTCTCCTCCATGCCATAATAACTACTAGAATTAAAGAGCACATGAAACTTTCTAACCAAGTCCAAAGAATTTAGGTAATCATTACAATTTCTATATACTGTTTTCCTAAAGCCACAGATTTTATTACAGAAAGGAGAAAGGTAATGACATCAAGAGATCAAGCACAGGAATTCTAGAATACTAAATTAAGTTGTTTCTCTCTTGCTTCACAACCAATTCTATCAGTGGGCTGCTAAATCACACAGAACCATAACAAAACTGTTAGTGTTTTGCATCATGTCCAAGAGAGACCAATATTTTTGCCTGAGTACCCCATTAACCTTTATCTAGAGCTATTATTCTTGAACTTTCCATAAAAGTTTCTTAAATAATTTAATAATTCTAACAACTTGGAAGGGCAGTATGAAGACCTGAATATTTTAGCCAAGCAGTGAAGGCAACAAACCTCCTTTAAACCTGCTCTCCTGCCTAAATTTTATACACTAAAATAATCCTTTCTCCTTCACTTCTTCAGGGGTACCCAAAAGAGAGTGACATTTCTTGGCTGTCACAAGTTTTGGGTTGAATTTTCTCTGCTCTTCAATCTTCGGACATAGGCCCTGGGCCTGCAGCTCATTCCTCTGGTAATTCAGTTTTGTTCTCAATGAGAGAGATCTCCAGTACAGGTAAGAGCAGCTGAAAGGCGTCCTGAATATAGGAAGCACTGTTTGAGGCCTGTCAGGATTGAAAGGAAGAAAATAACACAGTCACTTAAAAGAGAAAATATACTAAAAAGACAACAAAAAACCAGATTAGTTTGTACAATCTAACTGAATCTGTAACCTGGCAAACAAAAGCATAAACTCAAGTTAGTTAAAGTTAGAGAGGAAAGAACGATCTAGCTCTTAAGATATGTCAGTACCCATCACTGAGCCATTAAGGAGGGCAAGTACTGCATGCAGCACTAGGTGTTATACGCAAACAATGAATCATGGAACACTGTATCAAAAACTAATGATGTACTGTATGGTGACTAACGTAACATAATTAAAAAAAAAAGGTAAAAAAAAAAAAAGAGAGAGGACAGTACCAAAAAAGAATATCAGCATCTTTGTCCAACTTGCCCATCTGAAATGGTAGCTGTTCTTTGACATCCTGCTCGAATTTGGCATTTGAAGCTTATTTATTCCTCTACTAAAAGGGTAGGTTCTGTCACAACCTTTTAGTCAATTACTCAAAGGACTTTAGAAGGCTATGACTCTTACACGAACAGGATTTTCAGTCCACTATGACAGCTCTTCTTCCATGGACTCAATAAAATTAGTGAATACAAGACAGAGACTACAAATACGAACAAGGAAAACTGCTTTCAGATGATAAGTATAGATAAATTTCTATGTGGTATAACAGACATATTTATGAGAAGCATAATGGAATCACCATGCTCAGAGTTTTCCAGACTTCATTAATATCTAACAAGTTCTAATCTTCCAGGAGAATAATAGAGAGTTCATTACATTAAGATAAAAATGTACAATTAAAAGGACAAGAGTGTTTCAGATATGTAATCAAGAACAACCAAATCGAAATAGCAATAAGGAAAACCTATTAAGTGACTTTACCTTTTTTGGATTTATCAATAGCATGTACTCCTATTTAAACTTTAATGTGACATTTGCTGCCAAATTTTCCAACCAAAAGAGGTCTCAGAGATCATCTGGTTAGATCTCTTACATTGCATATAAAGATAATGAGATTGTCAAGAAGGTAAATGCGTGGTCCAGGGTCAAATCAGGGGAGGCCCAGGACAGGACTAGACTCCTGGTTTGCAAACTTCTCACCTATACTACTCTGCCACCTACTAAATCACAAATTTTCAAAAACACTAAGTGTTAATTATCAGAATAATTATCCTGATATTCAAGGGAAACTGTGCAGTTAAGGAATTAAAGGCATTTCCTTGGTGATAATTTTAAAAGAATTTAAAACTAAAGAAGTAATAGTCCAATAGTTAAAAAACTTTTTTCAATTCCTATTTAAAACCTAACCAATTATCTCCCCTGACTTACATAAATATATTTTAAACAGACTATCAAACATCTAAATTGTTTGCACAACTGACAAGACAGAGTTTTTAAAATTTGGAATACAGAAAGGGTCGCACAAGGAGGCAATAAAATCCATCATGTGATCCTCTTACATCCCTCTTTCCCAAGGACTTAACCCACCCCCTTCCTTAGATCTAATGGACTGATGAGGATTCTGTAAACACAGGCACCTTTGACAAAACAAAGCAAATTTCTTAGCAAGGAATGTTTTGTCTTGTTTTGTAACAAGTCTTCCCTGTATAAACTTTAGTCCTTTCAGAAGCAGTGTTTGCCTGTTTGTAATTTTCAGCCCTTCGAGTTTACCCCTGGTCTCCAGAAGGTGTTTCATGACTAAGGATCATCCATCAGCAGCCGCTGGATAGTACTGACTACCGGACAGCCTACTGCTGGTTTGCGCTTTACGCAGCAGCTTCATCATTACGCTTTGTAATAATCAACAGGGAATTTGCGTCAACTACACACCATTTTGGTCATAACTGCATCAGTATGGCTAAATTACCAATCTGATGAAAAAAAAAAGCCGAAAACTAAAGACTGAAAAAGAGCTCATTAATAATACATAATGCCCTAAAAGTTAGACTTAAAATTAACTACTAACCTCTAGAAATACTGCAGTGATGAGGGGATTAAGGATGTCTGCCTTTTCTTTGACCTAGAACAGAAGACACACTGTTAAGTGAGCACCAGTAGGCAGAGTATGATCCCACTTGGACACACACACACACACACACACACACGCATACATAATTTAAGCACAGAAAAAGTCTGGACTGAGAAAGAGCAAAACATCATCTCTGGAAGTGCTTTAAATTTCCTTCTTTTTATCTTCTTATGCTGTTCAATTGACCGTGTATTCCTTTGTAGTTTTTTTATTGACTTTAAAAAGTATCTTCATTTTGGAAGAGTGGGTAGAAATGATACATATGATCAGAAACTTCAGAACAATTTTAAAACAGAATATGCAGATACGGAACATGTGCTCAAAATACTCAATGGTTTTTAAGATGGGCTGTTTGAAAACCACGGAAATACATCATGGAAACTTATTACTCATGTGTTAGCACTTTATGGCTCACTTGCAGGTTTAAAGTATCTTTATGAAACATGAAAAGATTTGGCCTCAGAAGATTAACTTCAAGAATCCCAGAAGCTCTTTTAAAGACAATATTAAGGGGAAAAGAGAAATCCCAGGACTATCCCTTACAGGAATAATCTAAACTCATAAAGAAAAATTAATTTGGACTACGTTCTTAAATGAGTTGAAAGGCCCAGAATCTGCTGCCACACTGACACTTACATATTTATCACAAAGTGATTTTTTAAAAATTGAGGTATAACTGATATACAACACCATACTAGTTTCAGGTGTACAAGATTTGGTATCTACATAAACTGTAAAATGATCACCACAATAAGTCTAGTTAACATGTGTCACCATACATAGCTACAAAATATTTTTCTTGTGGTGAGAAGTTTCAAGATCTATTCTCTGAGCAACTTTTGAATATGCAATACAGAATTATTAACTATAATCACTATGCTGTACATTATACCCCATAACTTATTTATAACTGCAAGTTTAGACCTTTAAATCCCCCTCACCTATTTGGGCCACCCTTTACTCCCCTACCGCTGGCAACAACCAATCTGTTCTTGTATCTATGAATCTGGTTTTACCACAAAATGATTTTTATCTGCTCATTTAAAACGCCCTGATTTTATCCTAATTTGTGGTTACTGATTTCTGATCATGTTCTATAGTTTACAGACCTTCAGTAAATTTTTACAATTCCTTTAAAAAGAAAGAAAAAAAAGTTAGCTGTTTTAATTACAACTCTACTCCTGGTTGGCAACTGCAAAGTATAAGGATCGTCATAGTCTAAGTAAGGGACTGCTCCTTAAAACTAGAGCCAAATGGGGGCACCTGGGTTGCTCAGTGGGTTAAGCCTCAGCCTTCGGCTCAGGTCATGATCTTAGGGTCCTGGGATCGAGCACCGCATCAAGCCCTGCATTGGGCTCTCTGCTCCGCGGGGAGCCTGCTTCCCCCGCCCCCCCCCCTCCTCTCTGCCTGCTGCTCTGCCTCCTTGTGATCTCTCTCTCTGTGTCAAATAAATAAATAAAATCTTAAAAAAAACAAAACAAAAAAAACCCTAGAGCCAAACGTTGGGGTTTTTATTTTATCAAGGTCAACATTTCCAGTACAGGAATCAAAGAGTAGCACAAAATATACTGCCAAACATTGGGGGTTTTATTTTATCAAGGCCTACATTTCCAGTACAGGAATCAAAGAGCAGCACAAAATACACTGCAAATTTCATAAAAGGAGAAAACAAAATAAGTCACAAAAATCAGCTAAACAAAGACAAGGTGATCCTAAAATTCACATGAAAATGCATGGGCCCCAAAAAGATAAAAGATCTTGAAAAAAGATCTTGAAAAAGTTGGAAGATTTACAATCTTGACTTCAAAACTTACTACAAAGCTACAGTAATCAAGACAAAATGGTACTGGCATATGGATACACACACATAAAACCAGTAAAACAGAAATGAGAGTCCAGAAATAAACCTGTATATGTATGATTGTTTTTGACAAAAGGGCCAAGACAATTCAATATGGAAATGCTTTTCACCAAATAGTGCTGAGACGACTAGAAATCCACATGCAAAAGAATGAAAGTGCACCCCCATCTCGTACCCTACATAAAAAATTAACTCAAAATGGATTATAGACATACGAGTAAGAGCTACAATAAAACTCTTAAAAGAAAACACAGGAGTAAATCTTCATGATCTTGAGTTAGGCAAAGATTCTTTAGATACAATACCCAAAGTACTGAACAGTGATAAAAGAGAACAATGACAAACTAGACAAATATTAAAAACTCTTGTGCAAAGACAGTACCAAGAAAGAAAAAAAAAAACAAAACAACCCATGGCCTGGGAGAAAATACGTGTATATCATGTATCTGACAACGAACCTATGCCCAGAATATATAAAGCATTTTTACAACTCAACAATAGTAAGTAATAAAAAGACAAATAATTAAAATAATAAATGACAGAAAGATAAATAATGAAATAAATAACCCAATTTATAAAATAACTTTTAAAAAACCAAATTTGAAAGTAGGCAAAACTAGAAAAGACATTTCTCTAAAGAAGACATACAAATGGCCAACAAGTACATGAAAAGAAATTCAACATCATTAGCCATCAGGGAAATGCAAATAAAAGCTGCAATGAGATACCACTTCATACCTACTAGGATGGCTAAAATTTAAAAACAAAATAAAACAAAAAAAAAACAATGGACAACAGCAAGTGTTGACAAGGATGTAGAGAAATTGGAACTTTCATACATTGCTTGCAAGAATGTAAAATGGTACAGCCACTTTGTAAAACAGTTTGGCAGTTATTCAATGGCTCATATCACCCATCACCCCTATGACCCAGCAATTCCACTCCTACCTATCCAAGAGAAATGAAAGCACACATGCATGTCTGTAGCAACATTACTCATATAGCTGAAAAATGGAAACAATCTAAATGTCTATGAATTGAGGAACAGAAAAATGTGGTATATGTCCATAAAAGATTATTTGGTTATAAAAATAAGTACTGATACATGCTATAATGTGGATGAACCTCAAAAACGTTAGGCTAACTGAAAGAAATCAGCCACAAAATACCACATGTTATATGATACCATATATATGAAATGTCCAGAACAGGCAAATCTATAGATGGAAAGCAGATTAGTGTTGTTTAGCACTAGTAAAGTGTGGAGGGGAAGGGAATGGGAGCAACTGCTAATGGTATAAGGTTTTCTAGGGGATGATGAAAACCATCTAAAATTAGATTATAGTCACGGTTGCACAACTCTGTAAATATACTAAAAACCACTGAATGGTACACTTGAAATGGGAACATTTTATGGTATGAAAATTTTATATTAATAGAGCTGTTTTAATAAAGCCCACAGAACAGACATTAGCCCAATAAAAGGCAAGAATTCTTACCCCAGCAGTTGTTAGGCAGGTAGTAAACTCTTTGGACAGAGAAGACAACTCTTTGCACAACACAACTGTCATCCTAGGAAAGAAGTGAGCAGAGTCAGGAAGTCTCCTCTTTTTGTTTTTCTTTCTCTCTCTTTTTTAAAAATAAGCATATTTAACAAATATAAGAAAACAAATCACTCCTGGTAGTAAATGTCAAAGAAGAAAGCTTTTTTTAAAGGCAGTAAATATGCCTTCATCAGCTACCTAATGTATCTGGGGACCCATTTGAGCAGGCATTCATGCTACAGGAAGAGGAGTCTCAGTCCTTGGAAAATAATTTTTTCTGCAAAATCCTCCAGAAAGTACTAGATTTTCAAGTTAAGTGAAAGGAAATAATGAACATACATTTTAAGGAGATAAGATAGTACTTAAAAGATCTTACATTCCATTCACAAATGTAGTTAAAATAAATATGCATGCATTCATTCAAGAAATATTTACTGGAAGTCTTCTATATGCCAACTAAGCTTTGGGGATTTATCAGTAAACAAGCAAAGGCCCAGTTTCCATGGATTCTTTTCTTTCTTTTTTTTTTTTTTTAATGATTTTATTTATTTATTTGATAGAGATCACAAGTAGGCAGAGAGGCAGATAGAGAGATATAGAGATAGAGAGAGAGAGATAGAGAGAGAGAGGAGGAAGCAGGCTCCCTGCTGAGCAGAGAGCCTGATGTAGGACTCGATCCCAGGACCCTGGAATCATGACCTGAGCCGAAGGCAGAGGCTTTAACCCACTGAGCCACCCAGGCGCCCTATCTTTTTTTTTTTTTAAAGATCTTATTTATTTGACAGACAGAGATCATGAGTAGGCAGAGGGGCAGGCAGAGAGAGAGGGAGGAAGCTGAGCTGAGAGCCCGACTCGAGGCTCAATCCCAGGACCCCGAGATCATGACCTGAGCCGAATGCAGAGCCACTCAGGTGCCCCTCCATGGATTCTAACTTATTTGATGATTAATGGGGAGACTATACATATGTGTGTGTGTTTATACACACATACACCTACTGTACACATACATATATCTGTGTGTGTGTACATATAAACACAGATATGTAGGTGGACAAGTACAAATAGCCACTTTTCCAAAGAACAGGACACCATGAAGTCGTGAGTCCCTCATCCTAAGTATGTTGAAGACAAAACCAGCCCTCTGTTGTGGGATGTTAGAGAACAGTGAAGCATATGTCTGGAAAACATCAAGGGTCCCTCCCAATCCTAATACACTAAACATTCTCACAAATTTTTTTTCCAATGAAAATTCTCATTATTTAATTAGATTTATTTAGAAAGCAGCAGATCTATTTTTTTCTCTTGTGACTATCTATTTTCTATTATTTTTGAAATTTTTATTCAAAATCAGCAATATGGTGGGAAAGGGGGCTTAGGGACTTAGCCTGGACTGGGATTAAATCCCTGTCTGCAGAAACTGGGCAGATTATTTCATTTTTCTTGAGTGTGTTTCCTTATTTTCTTTAAAGCGGGACTGATCATTTAACTTTAGAATTATTGTAAAAATTAGAAATGATACACCTAAGTCCCTTAGCATGGTGCCTAGCACATAATTAGCACTCAATAATGAATATAACCATTATTAAGAATTGAGGTTCTTAGAACTATTCTGTTTTGGGGCACCTGGGTGGCTCGGTCTGTTAAGCCTCTGCCTTTCGCTCAGGTCATGATCCCAGGGTCCTGGGATCATGCCCCATGTCAGGCTCTCTACTAAGCGGGGAGCCTGCTTCTCCCTCTCCCTCTGCCTCACGCTCCCCCTGTTTGTGCACTAGCTCTCTCTCCCTCTGTCAAATAAATAAAATCTTTAAAAAAAATTAAAAAAGAACTACTGTTTTTATGTAAAATTTTATTTTTATTAAAACCAATATCTGAGAACTAGTTTTCAGATTATCAACAGTAAAAAATAATTACTAAAACAACCAGTTAATAAAAACATTTATAATGTAGACTTATGGGTCAATGAAAAGAAATAACCCCTTCGGCTACTTAATAACTAAAACCCAAAATGAACAAATCTCTAACCTGAGAATAGCATCTTGTTGAGAGGAAAGTTTCTTAAAACTTTGGAAGGAAGCTGGGAAAACTCTGAGCAATTTGCACCCTTTACAGGAATACCCTTTATACTTACTGGGAAAGAGCTCTGCTCCTTTCTATGGTGGTCACTTCCTGCTTCTGGCCATGCAGAACCAGAGCTGCTGTTTTGTGAAACAGTTCAATTGAGCAGGCAGTCAGTTCTGCTAGGCTCCGGATTGCAAATGCATGGATATCCTGAACAGAAAAACAAAACAAGGGATTGGGTTTTGTTTTGTTTTGTTTTTAGCCCAGAGGAAATGCTGTCAGCTTGCTTCTCTCATACTGGAGGAGTCGGTATCTTGAAAGCAGCAGAGACCAATGGCTGCCCTTCAGTAAACCTCCTCTTCTACCAGGGCAGGGATGTCATTTTTCAAGCTGGGCTCATAACTACAAAAACAGAAGCTCCCCTGAAGTCAGGTGTGACCATGTGACTAAGTTTTGGCCAAAAGATTTAGATAAAAAGGGGCTTATAGCAGCTTCTGGGAACTTTCCTCATGATACATACAACACACACAAACCCTTAGTCTCTTTTTCTTCACTCCTTCTTTCATCTTACAGTCTGGAACAAGGTTGCTACAATCTTGGATTACAAGGTTGAAATGATGAGTAGTGATGCAACAAAACAGAAGGTGCCTATGTCCCTGATCGTGATACCAACATCTCCACATCATTAAAAAAGAAAAAAGGTTTAGTTGCTTTGGTACCTCTATTGAATTTTTATTGATTTGGTCAGTTTTTTCTGTTTCCAACTGTTTCTCTCCTTCTTCCTTCTCTTCTAATGGGTTGGCCAGAGATGTATTGATCCATTCGTAGGCGTAATTTCTTGCCTAAATAAGAAAAAGATTACTGCCCATCAACAATTCAATTCAGCTCACTGAAAGGTGACTATATACATTGTACACCTACCAGAAATATGTTAGCATCATGTAAGTCAGCACTATTGTTCTCACCCAAGCATATATTTATCATATACCTATCTACTTACCTTAGTACTTCTCTTGACAACACCTAACACTATTGTCCACTCATTCCTTCTTGAAATTCTCTAATCCTTTGGCCTTCTTGAAAACTGAGGTATAACTTACATAAAGTGCACAAATCTTCAGAGCACAATTCAAGAAATGTTCACATGTGTATATGCCTTTGTAACTGCAACCTAGATCAAGATCTGGAATATTCCCATCACCCTAGCATTTAGAAGGTCCCCTCATGCCCCTTCCAAGTCAATACTGCTTAAACCAGGGGCACCTGGGTGACTCAGTGGGTCAAGCCTTTGCCTTCAGCTCAAGTCATGATCTCAGGGTCCTGTGATCGAGCCCCATGTCGGGCTCTCTGCTTCAAGGGGATTCTGCTTCCCCTTCTCTCTGCCTGCCTCTCTGCCTACTTGTGATCTCTCTCTCTCTGTGTCAAATAAATAAATAAAATCTTAAAAAAAAAAATACTGCTCAAACCGAGTCACTGTTCCCCTTGCCCAAAGGTAATGGTTCTTCTGTCTCACTGTAAATTAATTTCACCTGTCTTTAAAATGCATACAAATGAGATCTTAAATCCTTTCTAATTTGTGTTTGGCTTCTTATACCTAACATACTGTCTGTTAGGCTTATCCATGCTATTGCAAGTATCAGTTGCTGATTCTTTCTTATTGCTGTGTGGTAGTTCATTTTATACATATACCATAATTTGCCATTCTCCTGATGATGGGCCTTTGAGTTGTTTCCAGTTTTCTTTGACTTTTCTAATACCACCATCTTCCAGTTCTGCCTCCACCCTTACAAGCATTCCTCCTTAGGCTCTTGTATGTACTGATCCTTCTTTTTCAGCCCCTTAAACACAGCATCACCTGGAGTTCTAGCCTAGCCCTCTACTTGTCTCACCCTATTCTCTTCCCTCAACCCATCCTGATTCCATAATTTTAAGTATTCTCTACCTGCTGCAAACTCCTAAATCCTTATTTCCAGCAATGACCTCTTCTGAAATGACATATTCCAACTGTTTGCTGGACATATATATTAGGATATGTTATATGCTGATCATTCCTCTTCCCTTCAATGGCTCCCTATCAACCAGATCATGTTCTTACGCGTGACTAAAGAAGCACCCATGACCTAGACCCTACCTACTTCTCCAGCTTCATCTCTGACCACTTTCCATTTTAAGATCTGATAATAATGACCTATAATGTGTCCATTCTTTGTTCATGCTATTCCCTTAGGTTAGAATGCCCTTCCTCACCCTTTTCTTTTCTCTAAATAAAGGCAGCTCTTAGTTTTCTTTCAGTCCTCCAACCAGACATTGTTCTTTCCAGGTAACTTTCAAAAACCTTCCAGGAGACTGGGCACCTAAACAACCCTGTTCTATGTCCACAGTCCCCTGAACACCCCTTCAACTTAGTACTTACCAAAAGACACTGAAATTAAATGTGCATATCTCCTACATAAACAACATTGCTATAGGGTAGTTACAGACTGTCTTAATTCAATTTACACACCCAGTGCCTGCACACTACAGAGGATACCTACTGTTTTTACCTAGCCAACATTCAGATCTCCTTTCTTTTGGTAGGAGGTTCCAGATTTTTCTCAGTTCATGTGGTTTGGGTAGGGTTGCTTCCACCCTCTGGCTCTAAGGGTTGGCAAATAATTCAGGTTTAGTTACCAAGAATATTAATCCCCCTGTTCATACAGTGATTACTTCATGGATGGAAAAGTGACCCCAACCGAGGTCAATGAGCATCAGTTTCAAGACATCTGTTAAAATTACTGGGGAAGGGAAGCCCCCCTTCTGTTGGAGTTACTCAAATGGAAAAAAGTCACCCTGAAGTTACCAGTGGTTATCCTACCGGCATGTGGAAAAGATTCTCTAAGAATAAAGCCAAAACAGAAGAAAGCAGAGTCAAGAGATTGCTGTGGGGATTGGTGTAGAGTTCCTGGGTAGAGAGCCATGCCTGAAGTCAGTCAGTCTTGCCCCTTGATTTTCTAGTTTCTTGAGCCAATGAATGCCCCTTTTTTCTTAAGCCAGTCTGACTACAGTTTCTGTCATTTGCAACTGAGAGTGTCCTGGCTTCTAAGAAAAGGTTTATTGTCATTAAATGAAGGCATCCACTTGAGGAACTTTATACAGACAGAATGCTCTCAGAGCTGTAACTAGGCAATTAGGAATCCAAAGAAGACTGTAAGAGTCATTCCAGCTGGGAAATGAGAATCACAGGTTTTATTACACATACAGCACTGAGGTTGAGCCTTTAAAATCAACAGATGGGGCTACACCCAAGGCTAAATCATGAATGACCTAGAGCAGAACCCACGTACCCAGACATTCATTGAAAGGTTCTTTCTCCTATGACACAGAAACTCCCATAAAAACCCTCAAGAACAATCTGGCTCTGATCTATAAGTTCCCTATGCATTAACCTCTCAAATTAAAAAAATAATAACTATATAAAAGATCAGAAACAAGAAAACTCAAAGTGTGCTGAGAAAACTGTGAAGCAACTAGTAAGACCAGCGCAGATGGGGCCTTTATTTATTAGTTCATCCATTATAAATATTTACTACACACTGTTCTAGGTGCTGGGAATACAGTGGCGACTAATATAAACCATTGTCCTATTCTTCTCTACTCTAGTGCAGAAAGACAAACAAACAAATTAGCAAAGAAAATAGAATGGAGAGATGGACTGGAAGAGAAGGCAGACTTGGCTTGGGTGGTCAGGAGGGTCTCAAGGAGTGAAATTTGAGCCAAAATCTGAAGTTTAAAAGGAGTCAGCTATGCAAATATTTAGACAATGACAGCTATAAGCAGAGGAAAATCAGGTGGGTGTACTGAAGGAACAGAAGGAAGACCAATATGGGAGAAGCATGGTAGAAAATGAGGTTGGAGTGGTGAGATTTTGAGAGAAGAGGAACAGTGAGAGATAAGGCTGGAAAGAATCCTAACAGATGACTAACAGTCTAAATAGTATGTGAAATGCTCTGCAATTCCTTTGAAGAGATAAAATGAGAGAAAAACCAGGGATTGATTTATCTCAGATTAAAAGAAGAAAGAAAAATTAAGAGATAAGGCCACACAAAAGAAGAAAACTGGTATCATAAATGTCGTACACTTGAAGGAGATGTTTAAGTAGGCATAGCACATACTCAGAATGACTGCTCTTGAAGTCATTATGAACTACTGTGCCAAATCAAGGTAATTTATCATACCTTTTGAAAATCAGCAATGCTACCCAGGCCTCACACCCAGAATTCAGTCTGGACCTTTCCACTGGAGAGGCCTGGAGACTTAGGAATTAAAAGGCACCTTGGAGCTTAGCTTCTCCAACCACTTATTTTTTTATCAGTTGGAAAAAAAAATGAGGCTTAGAAAAGAAATGGGATTTGCCCACATCACAAGGATCAGAATAAGAATCAGAACTGTGTTCTCAGACTCCTGCTTCATTGCTTTTCCCCTTTATGACACAGTCTCCCATATAAACCCTTGGGGAAAATCAGGCCCTGATCTTTAACTATTCTACCTCTTATGACTCAACACCCAAAATGTAAACAATGTGAAGACTGCTTCCAGAGAATGACTAGTAGTACCAAACAGCTAAGGGGTTACTTGCTTTTTTAAAATAACTTATTATTATGATCTCCTTGAGTACACAAATTATGTTTTTTTAATTACTATTTCCCTAGCACCTAGCAAAATAAAGTTACTTGACATATGTGTATTTATCAAATACTTGAATGTATAATATGTAAGGCTAGCTTCTATACATAGGACCATTAATGGTGAGCATTTACAATGAGTCAGGGACTCCGTAAAAGTTTTGTGTGTATTAACACATTAATTCTTCACAAGAACTCTATGTCATCCCTTTCTCATAAAGAGGATAAACAACTTACTCAACACCACAAAGTAAGAAATAGTACATTTGGGATTTTAAGGACCAATAAAGCAAAGATCTAGCCTTGAAGAAATTTAAGATTTAGGATGGAAGGTGTGGCACCCAGGTGGCTCAGTCAGTTAAGCATACGACTCTTGATTTCAGCTTGGGTCATATTATTTCTCTCTATCCCTCAAATAAATAAGTCTTTAAAAAAAAAAAGATTTAGGATGGTAGGTAAGGTATACACATTTAAAAAAAACAAATAAAAACAACTTATGACACATTAATAAAAATATATATCCATAAGGTTAAGAGAATGAAGCAAAATGCTAAAGAACATACACAGCATGTTAACTTTTGTATAAGAAGAAAATATATCTGCTTATCTTTAAAATACATCTACTTATCTAAAAAAAGAAATACAAAAAGGACATGCCAAAAAGCAAAAAAGTTTAATATCTAAAAGGAGAAGGGAAAATGGAATGGATGGGAATTACACAGTTTTGACTTTTGGAAATATGATAATACTCTATATATTCGAAAATTAAATTAACATGGAGATAGCAAATAAATCATATATTCTTTCCATAGGTTGTTTTTATAGTAGAATGGGCAAAGCAATGAAACTATTTCAGATGCATTACGGAACTGAGGAAATAAGGACATGCGCTAATGTTGGGAGATGGGGTTCTTTCTGTGGAAGAAGAGAGACACAAACGTGTCATAAGGAAAGGCAAGGCAGGAAGAACCCTGCTGGGATGGACTGAAATTGGGAGTTGCCAGGATGAACTCTTGATCTCTAATGTATGTATGTATGTACGTGTACAAATACAGGGGTGTGTGTACCTGAGTACATTTCCTAGCTCTGCCCACAAGGCCTAGGAGCAGACACCACAGCAGTGAAGAAGAGCACACCCACTACCCACATCTTAGCCTGTACTATTAAAAAGGAACTATGGCTCCTTGAAGAAATGGCTGATTCCAGGGATGGCATATGGAAGTTACAAAGTGAGTCCAGGATATCTTGTTATGACAAAAAATAAGGAAATACTCCAAACAATGATAAGTGCATGTCACACAGGAGTCCATTTGAAGGACAATCTGAATACCAAACTAACTAAAACAGTAATGAATCACAAACCAAAGGAAAAAAACAGAAACCTGTGAGATCATATTAAATAACAGATAATAAATAAAGAAATAGGAGAAGGGAGAGCTCATAACTATAGCAGAATGCCAAAGCCAAATGATAAATGTGGAGCAAATGCTGAGGTTAGAACACATCATCATTTTGCAACCATCACAGTAAACACTGATGCAGCAAGAATCATGCATAGATGCTAAATCTATGAGGGAAATTATGAGAATCAGGGTATTTGTTGGTCTTAAAATGTCTCCCACAGAAAGTTTATTAGTACCACAGGGGAAAAATTGTAATACAGTGAGAAATCAAGCAACACATCACAATAAGGGAAAGATGGACATCATGTGCTGTAGGTATGATAGCCTGGGAAGGATACAATGTCGCTTATGAAATGTCTTGCTTGGGAAGACATAACCTGACTTTAGTCATGAGAAAACACCAGACAAACCCCAAATGAAGAATACTCTATTTTTATATAGGGGGAAAGGAGTTTGTATTTCTCATCATAAAAGACAAGGGAAGACGTGGAACTACTCCAGATTAAAAGAGAATAAAAGTACTTGACAAACCAGAATGTGGACAAGTGGACAAGAGAAAAATAAAAATATGGTATCAGGGATGCCTGGGTGTCTCAGTTCATTAAGTCTCTGTCTACAGTTCAGGTCATGATCTCTGGGTCCTGGGATCAAGCCCTGAGTCAGGCTCCCTACTCAGTGGGGAGTCTGCTCCTCCCTTTCCCTCTGGCCCTTCCCCTGCTCACGCTCTTGTTCTCTTGCTCTCTCTCTAATAAATCTATAAAAAAAAATATGGTGTCAATGTTAAGTTTACAGCAGGTGAAAACTACTGTGGTGACATAAGGAAATATCTGTATTCTTAGCAGGTACATATTAAAATATTTATGAGTAAAGGGCTATCACATTTACAATTAATTCCCCAAAACAGTGCCAATAATAACAACGTGCATGCGTGCATGTGTACGTGTGTGGTGCTATATGGGGGAGAAGGGAAGAAGGGAAAAATGGGGGGAAGAGATAGGAGATGTAATGAGAGAACAAATGCTCAAACACAAATGATTAAATGTATGGAGTTAACTGTTAACAAAGGATGTATCTGCATAAAAGATATTGCATTTTATTTGCTTTATTTGTGCAACTTTTCTCTAAATTTGATATTATTTCCCACTCAAAAAACACTATGATGATACAAGCTAGAAGTGCTGAGGTCAAGTGCTACAGGTGAGACAAGGAAGATGAGCTGCCTGGGGATGACCTGAAAATTTTGGGGGGAATGTAGCATTTTCACTGGGCATGACAGAGTGGGCTAGCAAATCAAGCATCACATTCCTTGCCCTGCAGTATGCAAGTGACTATAATGGCTATCCTGGCCAGGCAGCAATGTGTGTCTGCCATTAACTGGTCCAGAGATTGGGAGAGGATGGTGAAGAGGCAGCAAGCAGCTCAAGACCCAGTGGATAGTGTCCCATGAGCTGGCACTGGCATATACGCTAGGTGAGTATTGCTCTGAAAACAGACCCTCCCTACTGACTTTGACTAAAGCCCTTCCATGTTCCAAATGTGTGAAGATAGCTCAGACATCACCATCAAAGACCAAGGCCTAGGCCAAGGGACTCTCATTTGCACAAGCTAAAGGGTCAATGTGCTCTGGGAAATGATAACCTCCATCCAGTCCATAAGGGCTGGGGCCACATTCCATCATCTTTGAATCACTCAGAGCCCTGAGAAGAGGGAGACCTCAATTGAGGCAAGCCTACAGGTCTCACAAAGGCTGCCAACCCTGTGGCCTAATATGAGCTTTCAGATAAACAGCATTCCAAATGAAAACAGGTGAGGGTGGCAGAAGTGTGGGGCAGGCAGGGCAGATGTGAGATCTGCGTGCTAACCTGTGAGAGCAGGAGGCAGGCAGAAGGTATGGAACTCAGAATATACCCCCAGTTTGTTGACGCCCTTGCCAGGAAGTTAGAATCTTATATTCTTTATCTACTAAATAAACACAAGAAAAAAAAATGAAAATCACCAAGTAATAACTTACCCTGACAAGTTTCTCAGGTTTGGAGGAGACATGCAGCTGGGAAAATAGATCTGTTATCTCTTTGGTAAAGTCTTCGTCCCCTAAAAAAACAAACAAACAAACAAACAGGGGCACCTGGGTGGCTCAGTCGGTTTAGCATCTGCCTTGGGTGTGGGTGATGGTTCCAGGGTCCTGGGATCAAGCCCCACATCTGCTCCCTGCTCATTGGGGAGCCTGCTTCTCTCTCTCCCTCTGCCTCTCCCCCAGCTTATGTGTGCTCGCTGGCGCGCTCTCTCTCTCTCTCTCGCAAATATATAAATAAAATCTTTAAACAAAAAAACAGAAACAAAAACAAAAACAAAACCCAAGTCCCATTTAAGACACTGCAGAAAGACTGATAGGGATGGGGGTGGTGGGAGGTAAGGAAGAAGAAAAGAGGCATGGCAGGAGCAGCAGCACTAATAGTAACAGCAATTTATTATTTTTTAAAAAAGATTTTATTTATTTATTTGACAGACAGAAATCACAAGTAGGCAGAGAGGCAGGCAGAGAGAGAGGGCGAGGCAGGCTCCCTGCCAAGCGGAGAGCCCAATGTGGGGCTCGATCCCAGGACTCTGGGATCATGACCTGAGCTGAAGGCAGAGGCTTTAACCCACTGAGCCACCCAGGCGCCCTAGTAACAGCAATTTAAATGAGCATGGCGCGTTAGTGCTTACAGAATCCTTCTATATATGCCAATGAATTCTTTCAAAAGGCTTTCAAAAGGCTTGCAAAAAAGCATCATTATCCCATTTTAGAGATAAACTAGGGCTTGAAGGGGTTATTTCCACAAAATTGCATAGCAAAGATTAGGAGTCAAACCTTGGTCTTCCCACTCCAGTCCAAATCCTGTGCTCTTTATATTATATTCCAGATGTAGGAATGAGAGCTGGTGAAGGCAGAGTACTAAGCAGGTCCTATGTCCGTTCTTCCAAGAAAGAGGAATTTAAGTCAGGATATAAAAAGTGAGTATAACTCAGCCAGCAGAAAAAGAAGAGTCTTAGACAGTGAAAACAAGTAAAAGATACTGAGGTGAAAGAAAGCATGACAACAAGTTTAATATGTTTGGAAGTCTTAATGTAAGGGAGAGAAGAGAGGTCAGAACAGAGCTAGAACATTAAGTAGGATCCAGGTAAAAGATGGCCTTAAAAACCAATGGTGAGGAATCCAAGCTTTTTATTAAGGGAATGAGGAGGCACTGAATGATTTTAAAGAGAGACAGGTATGTCCAATTGAAATTTTAGAAAGATCCACTCTGGCTCCTGGAGTGAACTGAATTGGGAACAAGAAGGGGATCAGGAAAGCTGAGGATCCAGGCAGGAGATAATGATGGATAAGAAGAAAGGAAGAGAAAAAGGGATTCCGCAGTGTTGGAAGGATGGTAAGAAAGCCATTGGTTAAGACGCCTAAGAGATGATGGGAAACATATAATGCTTATATTTGAGAAACATACAGGCAAAGAGGTGAGTCAATATATAAAAAAAAAAAAACACCACATCCAAACAAATGGCAAGAAATGCTGTTTTCCTTTCTACTCATCTAAATCTTACTTAATTTCCTCAGACCAAAGCTTCTCTTAACTGTACAATGTAGGGAGAACTCTTGTATATAGAAATCTTCTAGCATTTATAATCCATACAAGTATTTCTTAATCACCGGTTTATGGTTTACCAGGGCAAATGATTACTTCTTCATACCTGTTTTCTCCCCAAAACCCTTAGGAAAAAAATTCCATCTTTGTTCTTCCCTCTCCATTTGCTATCCCTTTCCCTTCTCTCTCGGTGTTCAAGACAGAATTCAAATGGTTCAGTGATCCTCATTATAAAAGGGTTGGGAAAAGTTGGTCTTCTAAATACTATAGCTGTAACCTATATCACTCCTCTTAGCAACACCTAATCAAATTCTACTGCCTAAAAATCTAAAATCTAACAGGCATTTTGTTTTCCTAGCAAAGCTTCTAAATTATTTGGGAGCAAGGGAGTATCTGAATCTATACTGGGATCCATGTACCCCAAGGGGTTCACAAAATAATCCAATAAAGTACTGGGGGAAAATAGAACATTTTATTTGTAGACATTTGTCTCCTCCTTTAAAAACCTCTATTTTAGGGTATACTTTAGAACATAAGTAATATATTATTAGAGCAGTACATATATATAATTTATAAACATCAAATGTTTATAAATCTAAGTACTCAAAAAAACTTTTACTGCTAAGGTTGATCAAAAAAATATTTGGAGAGCCTGTCATGTACTCCCCACAGACCTAAGTATAAGAAGTAGTTGCTGCATTAAGATAAAAGTGTGAGGATGAGGGATGCCTGGGTGGCTCAGTTAGCTGAATGTCTGTCTTCGGCTCAGGTCATGATCCCAGGGTTCTGGGATCAAGTCCAGCATCAGGCTCCCTGCTCAGCAGGGAGTCTGCTTCTCCCTCTGCCTGCCACTCCCCCTGCTTCTGCTTGTGTGCTCTCTCTCGCTCTCTCTCTCCCCCCCACCTCGTTCTGACAAATAAATAAAATCTTTTTAAAAAGTGAGGGAAAAAAAAGTGTGAGGATGGAAAGGAGGCATGGCTAGTGCTTTGGTGGGACTTAGAAGAGGCTGGGGTCTCCATCTTCTACGGTTTCCTCTCCCCTTTGATACCACAGCCATTTTTTTTTTTTTTAACATTTTCATTGAGATGTAATACCAAGGTCAGTGTTGCATTTTCACCCAAAATCCCCGGGAAAAACTGTTTGGGAGGTTAGTGTGCAGCACTGTAGTGCTCTCTTTTCAGAGCCCTCTATCTCTGGCAAACAGGTAGGGGAGAAAAATGTCAGAGACACAAATCCTTCTTTTCAGAAATGCCTTAGAGTCCTCAGAATGGTACTTAAAGATCAGGATTTCTAATTATTATGCAAAGCCAGATGTTGACTAAATTGAACAAATACTGTTAATGGTATTATGTACAAATAAATTAAGTTTATAAATAACTGGGGACTGCCACACTTGGGTTTAGTTAGGAAAAATGGAGCAACTTAAGTAAATAAAAATTAATTTATGGATTTCCTGCTAAGCACAGATCTTTATTTACTTATGCCATCCTGATAATGAAAATAGCAGCCACCATCTGTGTCAGACCTTAAATATTTTATTTAGTCCTTATACCAACCTGAGAGGGATTAGCATCTTCTTCTTACAGATGAGAAAACAGAATTTCAGTGTTAAGTAATTGTCCAAGGTCACATGATTTAGGAAACAGCAGATCTTGATTTTGAACCCAGGTCTAACTCCAAAACTCATCCTTTCCTCCACCATGCTATACTGTTTATTCAATACTTCAGGTAAGCTTAAAAACTTTTATTCAAGAGCCATTTTATATCAGGACCAGTATCTTTACATAGAATATATAGCAAGGTGTTATATAACCAGCCAATGTGACCTCTTAGAATGCAGTACAAAACACAGATGGGAACAAAAAAGAGGAAGTATCTCTTAGTATAAAATCCATACATTCAACTTCACTTCCTTCTCTCAAAGAAAGGCCTTAATACTCTCAGTCAGAGGGTCTTTTTAATATACAACTTGAGTAAGACTAGGTTAACTGGTTTTCCACCCAACGCTGATTAAAGATAGAAAATGAGATTCAGAGGGTATTAGAAGCAATCCCACTGAAAGTAAAGAGAATTAAAAGATGGACAGATAAATGCACAGAACATAAAGATGCACAATTCTGAAAAATAACAGAAAATCTCTAAAAGCAAAGCAGTTTAGGATAATTTAATATAGCAGCTCTCAAAAACACTTTGATCTCAGGACCCCTTTACATTCTTAAAACTTTTTGAGAACCCCCAAGAGTCTTTTTTAATGTAAGTTACATATCTGTCAACACTTATCATATTAAAAATTAAAACTGAAATGTTTGAATTCCTTAAATACACTTGACATAATTTTTAAGAAAAACAACTATATTTTCCAGAAAAGAAAAATTTTAGTGAGATGAATGCCACTGTTTTATATCTCTGCAAATCTCTTTAATGCCTAGCTTAGAGACAGCTGGATTCTTTTATCTGCTTTTACCTTCACTCTGTTGTGATATGTTGTTTTAAGTACATGAAGAATTCAAGCTCGCATAGTTGGAAAGAGGAGAACAACTTTAATTGCCTTTGCAGATAATTGTGGATATTCTTTAATACCACACCAAAACTCAACAAATAGTCTTAAAGGCTAGTTATAATGTAGAGCCTGAAATCGCATAATGAAATTTTGAATTCAGTTACATTAAATTAAAATCTACTGGTCTATTTTTTGCCCAGGCATGACTTTGCAACACCACTCATTAGTCATCTGGAAAATGCTGGTTCTCTGAATTATGCAAATCTTCTAAATGCCAACACATTTAAATACGCCTAGGAGATCAAATTTGTTACTATGACCACCAATTTCATCAAAAAAATCTGTAAGCACTGGGAAGCTGTCAAGCTCACCACAGCAACAAACGTAAGTTTTACAAAATTCTAACTTTAGGTTAATTTAAATTTTACTATTCACAAATATTTTTCCTTCAAGTGAAGGCTCATTTCATATATTTTCAAGAAAATGTTTACCAAATAGCCTGCTCTGAAGAGTCTGTGTGACTGTAATCCTTTTAAATAAAAATAGTGTCCCATGAAAAAACAAGTACTTGTGCTTACAACTGAAATAACAGTGCTTTTCCTTGAGACAACTTCAGTATGTATCACACAAATAAGAAAAGTAAGTGTATTCAAGGGTCAAGACTCAGTGAGATAAATCAGTTACTATTTCATGAGGACAAGCTTAAATGAAACTGGCACTTTAAAAATATTTAATTTGGGGCGCCTGGGTGGCTCAGTGGGTTAAAGCCTCTGCCTTCGGCTCAGGTCATGATTCCAGGGTCCTGGGATCGAGCCCCGCATCGGGCTCTCTGCTCAGCAGGGAGCCTGCTTCCTCCTCTCTCTCTGCCTGCCTCTCTGCCTACTTGTGATCTCTGTCTCTGTCAAATAAATAAATAAAATCTTTAAAAAAAAAAATATTTAATTTATTTATGTATTTACTAAGAATGCATGGGAGTGAAAATACAGTATTAGCACAATTTGGTATCACTGTCTTATCTGTGTTAAGACACCAGTAATTCTACTCACCACTGCTTTTGCACCATCAGTGTGAATGTCAAAATAACACATTTTTTAAAAAGAAAAAGATATTTTGGTATTATGATGCAAAGAGTTTTGACTCATGGATTCCCTGCAAAGATCCTGGGAACCCAAGAATCTGCAGACCACACTTTTCAAACCACTAACTTAATCTACCATATGGGTGATTGACTCATACGTCTTGATGGACCCTGAAAGAATTTTTCTAGTAATTTTTAATGTTGATTTGTTTTTTGTTTTTTTTTACTTTTAATGTTTGTAACTGATCATTTCATAAAAAAAAAAAAAGCAAAAAACTGTACTCCTTAGATTCTACTAAAAAAAACAGTGAGTGTATAATACATATTAGAAATATTTCCAGCTTGGGCAACTGGGTGGCTCAGTGGGTTAAAGCCTCTGCCTTCAGCTCAGGTCATGATTCCAGGGTCCTGGGATCGAGTCCTGCATCGGGCTCTCTGCTCAGCGGGGAGCCTGCTTCCTCCTCTCTCTCTGCCTGCCTCTCTGCCTACTTGTGATCTCTGTCTGTCAAATAAATAAATAAAATCTTAAAAAAAAAAAAAGAAGTATTTTCAGCTAAACTTTAAAATAAAACAACTCTCAAAAGCTTAAGATTCAGTTGACTAGAAATTATGCCTTATGTAAATGACCTTGTTTCCTGATAATTTTGCAAAAATGAGTAGTTACTAATATTTTTAATTTTGGATAACTGCCACCTGAATTCAAGATGAATTCAAGATGAGGACAGGGATCACAGGAGTCAGAGAGGCAGAGGAGCAGTATCTAGGGATAGAAAAGCTCACAGGAATGACGAGCCAGACTGAGGCAGGAATCTAACAAGGGGCGATTCTCTAAGCAAAAAAAGCAGGCAGGGGGGAGACAAGATGGCGGGGAAGTAGGAGGAGGCGCCTTTTCAACCTGCACCCTAAAGTGAGCTGATTACCTACCAAAGAACTCCGATCACCCATGAAATCAGCCTGAGATCAGAATTATACACGTCTGGATCTCTACGGGGGCCAGAAGACGCCAGTGGGCAGGTAAAGTGGAGTGGGAACGTCGGACTGATATCGGAAGATAAACAAAAGGGGGAGGGAGCCACCAGAGGCGACCGACTGGAAAATAATACCCCAATACGAGAGTGCCCGGCATCTGGGGACCAGCATTAACTTGGAGTCTTGTTGAAAGCACTCAAAAGAGCAAAGACTCGCGCGGGGAAATTGTGGGAATCGGGGCGGATAGGGATAGGGGCTTAAGTCCCCAGACCCAGGGCAGCATCCCCTGGCGCTGAGCCGGAGAGTGCGGCGGAGAAACCTGGTCTTTGTCCCGGAGCCGCCAGTGCGCCCGAGAACGGGTGGAGTCCGGCTCCCGTGAGGGACTGGGAGCCACACCAGACGGCAGAACGCGCACCTTACTGGAGATGCGTGCGTGCCTCAACCTCCCCTGAGAGAGGTGCACGAACGCCCAGCCTGGTGTTCTGGGACCCACGCGGTGATAGACCCACGCGGCGATAGAGCCGATAGAGCTGGAGGCGCCGCGCCCCAAAAAATCCCCTGGGAGAGGTGCGCGCAAGCCCTGAGCTCTCAGCCCCAGCCAGCGGGAAAATCTCAGTGTGCGATTGCTGCTTGGAACCTCTCTGGCGGTCTGGAGCTGCCCAGACAGCCACAGCTGCCTTGGTTTTGCGTACAAGCAGGAGATCCTGCGTCCCCAGGGACCGCGACTCAGAACCTGCTCTGCCAGCGGCCCAGCGGCTGCAGCACCTGCAGGGGAGCAGACTGAGGCTTCTCTCTGAGAGGGAGGTTGGGGTGCAGTTTTCTTTCCTCTAAACCTCCCAAAACCATCAAAAGCTGTCAAGGCGAGAGAAAAGAAGTGAACAAACATAAAAACCTCCAGAGAACAAAAACCTGAAAAAAACGTTTTTCTCAGAGCCCACCCCCTTGAGGGGGTCGGGAGGACTTAACTCAGGGAACATCATTGACTGAAAACCCACGTGGCAGCCCCCTCCCCCAGAAAACAAATCAGGAAAAAAAAAAAAAAAAAGACTACAAGAGAACAACCACCACTACTTCATAGATACAACTTTTATTTTTAATTCTTTCCCACTATTCTGGTTCATTTTTTTTTCTTTTTTTATATAGATAATTTTTTAACCTATTTACCATCACAGTGAGATGTCCAGTACATCAAATTCCATGATAAACTTCTAACCTGAATTTTTTTGATACATACACATGTGTTTTTCTTTTGCTTTTCTATTTTCTTAATTTTTAAAAAATTTTTTAATTTAGTTTAGTCCAGTTTATTCCTTTTTTATTTTTATTTTCTAATAGTCATATAGAGTTAAACTTCAAGGTAACCCCCTTTCTCCAAGCAATGCTACCCCTATAGGTGAACCAATTTTTAATCCCCCTTTTTCTTAGGAAAGTTGAGTCCTTTAACAAAGATATCAAGATACATCCAGGAAGAATCAAAATAACCTTCCTCGCCCACACCGAGAATCTATAACCATGCTCCCATCTTTTTCTTCAGCCAGTGTCTCTGTGTATTTATGTTTGTCTGGATAGTATATAAATCTTATACTTGGGGTTCTTCTTGACGAGGCTCCTCCTTTTTTTTGCTTATATATATATATATTTTCTCTCGTCATATACTTTTATCAGTCTTTTTGTTTGTCTGTTTTTGTTTGTATACGTCATAAACCTTACCCTGGGGCCCATTTGGGCTGAACCTTCACTTTTATCTTCCCTTTTTTTCCTGTCTCTCTCTCTCCCTCTTTTTTCTTTTTCTTTTCTTTTTTCTCTCATTTGGGTGGGGAATCCTGAGTGCTCAGAAGCGTTCCAGGGTGCACCTTGACTGCACCACGGTCAATACACCCAGCTACATCTGTCCAGTCATCTCTCACCAAAATGACTAGGAGGAGGAATCCCCAACAGAAGAAAAATACAGAGGATGGGCCTTCTGCAACAGAGCTAACGGCTATCAACATAGACAATATGTCAGAAAGAGAATTCAGGCTAACAATTATCCAGGCAATAGCTAGGTTGGAGAAAGCTATGGATGACCAAACAGAATTGATTAGGGCAGAATTGAAAGCGACCAGAGAGGAGGTTCATAATGTTAGGGCAGAGCTGAAGGCCACCAGGGATGAGGTTCACAACGCTCTCAATGAGTTCCAATCTAATCTAAATTCTCTAAAAGCTAGGGTAACTGAGACAGAAGATAGAATTAGTGATCTGGAGGACAAACAAATAGAGAGAAAGGATCAGGAGGAAGCCTGGAACAAACAGCTTAGAAGCCACGAAAACAGAATCAGGGAAATAAATGATGCCATGAAACGTTCCAACGTCAGAATTATTGGAATCCCTGAAGGGGAGGAGAAAGAAAGAAGTCTAGAAGATATAGTGGAACAAATTTTTCATGAAAATTTTCCCAACCTTGCGAATGGAACAAGTGTTCATGTACTAGAAGTAGAAAGGTCCCCCCCCAAGATTATAAATTCAAAAAAAACATCCAGGCACCTCATAGTAAAATTGAGGAATCATAATTGTAGATACAATCTCTTGAAAGCCGCTAGGACAAAGAACCTCCTTACATACAGAGGAAAGCCCATCAGAATAACGTCAGACCTGTCCACAGAGACCTGGCAAGCCAGAAAGGGCTGGCAAGATATATTCAGGGCACTAAATGAGAAGAACATGCAGCCAAGAATACTTTATCCAGCAAGACTGACATTCAAAATGGATGGAGAGATAAAGAGTTTCCAAGACCGGCAAGGCTTGAAAGTCTATGCAACCACCAAGCCGACACTGCAGGAAATATTAAAGGGGGTTCTATAAAAGAGGAAAAATCCTAAGAATAGCATTGAACAGAAATATAGAGACAATCGACAGAAAGAAAGACTTCAAAGATAACACAATGTCAATAAAAACGTATCTCTCAATAATCACTCTCAATGTGAATGGCCTAAATGCACCCATAAAACGACACAGGGTTGCAGATTGGATAAAACGACAGGACCCATCCATATGTTGTCTACAAGAGACCCATTTTGAACCTAAAGATACACCTAGACTGAAAGTGAAGGGATGGAGAAGCATCTTTCACGCCAATGGGCCTCAAAAGAAGGCCGGGGTAGCGATTCTCATATCAGATAAATTAGATTTTAAACTAAAGACGGTAGTCAGGGATACAGAAGGACACTACATCATTCTTAAAGGGACTATCCACCAAGATGATCTAACAATTGTAAATATCTATGCCCCCAATATGGGAGCAGCCAATTACATAAGAAAACTATTAATCAAGATAAAGAGTCATATTGATATGAATACATTAATAGTAGGAGATCTTAACACGCCTCTCTCAGAAATAGACAGATCATCGAAGCAGAAAATCAATAAAGAAATAAGAGCATTGAATGACACATTGGACCAGATGGACCTCATAGATATATACAGAACATTCCACCCTAAAACAACAGAATACTCATTCTTCTCAAGTGCACATGGAACCTTCTCCAGAATAGACCACATACTGGGTCACAAATCAGGGCTCAACCGATACCAAAAGACTGAGATGATTCCCTGCATATTCTCAGATCACAATGCTTTGAAACTGGAGCTCAATCACAAGGAAAAGTTCAGAAGGAACTCAAATACCTGGAAGCTAAAGACCACCTTGCTTAAGAATGCTTGGATCAACCAGGAGATCAAAGAAGAACTTAAACAATTTATGGAAACCAATGAGAACGAAGACACTTCACTCCAAAACCTATGGGATACAGCAAAGGCGGTCCTAAGGGGGAAATTCATAGCCATCCAAGCCTCCCTCAAAAAAATTGAAAAATCCAGAATACACCAGCTGTCTCTACACCTTAAAGAACTGGAGAATCAACAACAAATCAAACCAACTCCACACGTAAGAAGGGAAATAATCAAGATTAGAGCAGAGATCAACGAGGTAGAAACCAGAGATACAGTAGAACGTATCAACGAAACTAGAAGCTGGTTTTTTGAAAGAATCAATAAGATCGATAAACCATTGGCCACACTAATCCAAAAGAAAAGAGAGAAAGCCCAAATTAATAAAATTATGAATGAAAAGGGAGAGATCACAACTAACACCAAGGAAGTAGAAACAATCATCAGAAGCTATTATCAACAGTTATATGCCAATAAGCTAAGCAACCTAGATGAAATGGATGCATTCCTGGAAAACTATAAACTCCCAAAATTGAACCAGGAAGAAATTGACAACCTGAATAGACCGATATCTAGTAACGAGATTGAAGCAGTGATCAAAAACCTCCCAAAAAACAAGAGCCCAGGACCTGACGGATTCCCTGGGGAATTCTATCAAACTTTCAAAGAAGAAATAATACCTATTCTCCTGAAGCTGTTTCAAAAAATTGAAGCAGAAGGAAAACTTCCAGACTCTTTTTATGAAGCCACCATCACCCTGATCCCCAAACCAGGCAAAGACCCTACCAAAAAGGAGAATTTCAGACCGATATCACTGATGAATATGGATGCTAAGATTCTCAACAAGATCCTAGCAAACAGGATCCAACAGCACATTAAAAAGATTATCCACCATGACCAGGTAGGATTCATCCCTGGGTTACAAGGATGGTTCAACATTCGCAAATCAATCAATGTGATAGAACAAATCAATAAGAGAAGAGAGAAGAACCACATGATCCTCTCCATTGATGCAGAAAAAGCTTTTGACAAAATCCAGCATCCGTTCCTGATTAAAACGCTTCAAAGTATAGGGATAGAGGGAACATTCCTGAACTTCATCAAATCTATCTATGAAAAACCCACAGCAAATATCATCCTCAATGGGAAAAAGCTTGCAGCCTTCCCATTGAGATCAGGAACACGACAAGGATGCCCACTCTCACCACTCTTGTTCAACATAGTATTAGAAGTCCTAGCAACAGCAATCAGACAACAAAGAGAAATAAAAGGTATCCAAATTGGCAAGGAAGAAGTCAAACTCTCTCTCTTCGCAGATGACATGATTCTTTATATGGAAAACCCAAAAGACTCCACCTCCAAACTACTAGAACTCATACAGCAATTCAGTAATGTAGCAGGATACAAAGTCAATGTCCAGAAATCAGTGGCTTTCTTATACACTAACAATGAAAATTCAGAAAGGCAAATTAGAGAATCGATTCCATTTACTATAGCACCAAAAACCATAAGATACCTCGGAATAAACCTAACCAAAGAGGTTAAAGATCTGTACTCGAGGAACTACAGAACACTCCTAAAAGAAATTGAAGAAGACACAAAAAGATGGAAGACCATTCCATGCTCTTGGATGGGAAGAATAAACATCGTTAAAATGTCTATACTGCCCAGAGCAATCTATACTTTTAATGCCATTCCAATCAAAATTCCACCAGTATTTTTCAAAGAGCTGGAGCAAATAATACTAAAATTTGTATGGAATCAGAAGAGACCCCGAATTGCTAAGGAAATGTTGAAAAACAAAAATAAAACTGGTGGCATCACGTTACCTGATTTCAAGCTTTACTACAAAGCTGTGATCACCAAGACAGCATGGTACTGGCATAAAAACAGACACATGGACCAGTGGAACAGAGTAGAGAGCCCAGATATGGACCCTCAACTCTATGGTCAAATAATCTTTGACAAAACAGGAAAAAATATCCAGTGGAAAAAAGACAGTCTCTTCAATAAATGGTGCTGGGAAAACTGGACAGCTATATGTAGAAGAATGAAACTTGACCATTCTCTTACACCGTACACAAAGATAAACTCGAAATGGATAAAAGACCTCAACGTGAGACAGGAATCCATCAGAATCCTCGAGGAGAACATAGGGAGTAACCTCTTTGATATCAGCCATAGCAACTTCTTTCAAGATATGTCTCCAAAGGTGAAGGAAATAAAGGCAAAGATGAACTTCTGGGACTTCATCAAGATAAAAAGCTTCTGCACAGCAAAAGAAACAGTCATCAAAACAAAGAGGCAACCCACGGAATGGGAGAAGATATTTGCAAATGAAAGTACAGATAAAAGGTTGATATCCAGGATCTATAAAGAACTCCTCAAACTCAACACACACAAAACAGATAATCATATTAAAAAATGGGCAGAAGATATGAACAGACACTTCTCCAATGAAGACATACAAATGGCTACCAGACACATGAAAAAATGTTCATCATCACTAGCCATCAGGGAGATTCAAATCAAAACCACATTGAGATACCACCTTACACCAGTTAGAATGGCCAAAATTAGCAAGACAGGAAACAACGTGTGTTGGAGAGGATGTGGAGAAAGGGGAACCCTCTTACACTGTTGGTGGGAATGCAAACTGGTGCAGCCACTTTGGAGAACAGTGTGGAGATTCCTCAGGAAATTAAAAATAGAGCTTCCCTATGACCCTGCAATTGCACTGCTGGGTATTTACCCCAAAGATACAGATGTAGTGAAAAGAAGGGCCATCTGTACCCCAATGTTTATAGCAGCAATGGCCACGGTCGCCAAACTGTGGAAAGAACCAAGATGCCCTTCAACGGATGAATGGATAAGGAAGATGTGGTCCATATACACTATGGAGTATTATGCCTCCATCAGAAAGGACGAATACCCAACTTTTGTAGCAACATGGACAGGACTGGAAGAGATTATGCTGAGTGAAATAAGTCAAACAGAGAAAGTCAAGTATCATATGGTTTCACTTATTGGTGGAGCATATCAAATAATATAGAGGACAAGGGTAGATGGAGAGGAGAAGGGAGTTGAGGGAAATTGGAAGGGGAGGTGAACCATGAGAGACTATGGACTCTGAAAAACAACCTGAGGGTTTTGAAGGGGCGGGGTGGGAGGGTGGGGGAACCAGGTGGTGGGTATTAGGGAGGGCACAGATGCATGGAGCACTGGGTGTGGTGAAAAAACAATGAATACTGTTACGCTGAAAATAAATAAAAAATTAAAAAAAAAAAAAAAGAAAAAAAAAAAAAAAGAAAAATAAAGGAGCTTAAGTGAATAAAAAAAAAAAAAAAAAAAAAAAAAAAAAAAAAAGCAGGCAGTTTTGTGAGTTGCAAGATGAGACCTGGAGAAGTCACATTTTGGGGGGCAGAAGGGAGGAGTGGGGCAAAGATATGCACTTAAGACCAACTGCTCATACAAATACGTAGTCAGGGGCAAGACAGCAAAAAAAAATAAAATCAGACTAGTTAATTAAAGAGAAAATAATTAGTTTCAAGGGCAATACACTGTATATAAACATTTAACATCCTTTCCACTCAAATACTGGATTTTCATATTACCTTTTTTCTCTTCTTCCTCTTCCTCACAGAACTCTGCTAGGGAAAATGCTTCCTTGAGTTGCTCCAATTCAAGTTTTAGAGTCTCTAATTCTTCTCCACTTAGAGAATTAAGAATAGATTTCACCTGAATGGGTATAAAATAATAAAAAGTTGTGAGAGTACAAAAGAAAAAAACATTTTCAAATGGAGAATAGGCTACAGACAAAATTAAAATAAAAATTATGAGCTCACCAGTCAATACAAACTATTCCTTAAGAATCTTAATACAAGAGGTTAGTCATTATAGGAAGATAGGGAGAATTTATACTTAAAAAAAGAATTAAAAACCATAAATAGGGGCGCCTGGGTGGCTCAGTGGGTTAAAGCCTCTGCCTTCAGCTAAGGTCATGATCTCAGGGTCCTGGGATCGAGCCCTGCATCGGGCTCTCTGCTTGGCAGGGAGCCTGCTTCCTCCTCTCTCTCTGCCTGCCTCTCTGCCTACTTGTGATCTCTGTCAAATAAATAAATAAAATCTTTTTAAAAAAAATAAATAAAAAAAAATAAAAATAAAAACCAGAAACATCCAGGAATTATTTGTGCTTAACACTGGCTAAGAAATTAGGGGGAAGTTAAACAGTCTTGAATCAATTAAAAACTAACAGGTAATTGTATCCAAATTGGCAGCTTAAGCCAGAGAGACTATCAAAAAAATAAAATAAAAAAAGACCAAGGCAAAGGGAAAACACAGATGTACTATTAAGATCTCTTGGTTCCCCTATCCTTTTCTATTTAAATTAAAAGAAATAACACCTGACTCATTCTATTTCTAGTAATTAGTTCAAACATTTGTTTGTCATGGTGTAGTATTTTCCAAGAGTCTCAAGCCTCCAAGTGAAACACATTTCATCTTCCAACTGTATAAACAGAAGAAACTATGCAGCACTCCTTTGTTTGGAGACCATCCAATTGAAATTGTTGATTTGGAATTACCTTTATTTCACTTTCACGGGAAAGCATCTCCAGAGCTTCCAGATGCGAAAGGCCTTGAAATTCATCAAAGAGGAGCCCATAATTAGTTTTCTTGTCCGTTTCCAAGGCAACATCATTGGAGGTCCATAGCTCTTCTTTCTCCTTTGCCTCTCGTAAAACCTGAAAAAAAGGTGGAGACTTACCCTACAGTAAGTAATGGGAGCTCAAAGGTGAGTTCTGAGAGCTGAAGGAAGCAAAGCTGAGATGGTAACAGGACAGAGCAGTGCCCTTTCATTCCTGGCATGGCAATTCAAATCTGATAGGCTAAGGAACTGCTGGGAAAAAATGGTCACACATAATTCAATCTTGGACAGAATAAATAACACCCAAGGAACTGGATGGAAAGTGCTTTAAACATTAATGTACTCAACAACTCTGAAAGGGCTTGTTGCCTTCTACTGTACTGACAGGAGCCTCTTACAGAAAAGAAAGAGGAGGAAGAAAAGAACTGGGCATTTTTCTAAACACTAAAGCTCTCATCAGTCACACTCCCACCCCAAAAAAGCCTTAATAAAAATATCATTGAAAATTTTTCAAAAGGCATTATTAACAAGGTCTACTACAGGCAAAAATACAGATCAAAACCGAAACATGAAGTAAATGGGTAAAGACAAACAGTCTTTGTCTGAGTCTTTGTACCTGAGACAGTGTAGAATTCCGGTTCATCAGACCCTTGGTTCTTTTAAATCCAGGATCCCCTTCTGCTATTACATCCATTGTCTTTTTCCCAATGAATTCTAAGGCATCCAAACCCCCACTGATCACGCTTTTTCCCTAGGAAACACATGCAATAATTACATTCAGTAATTAAATTCATTACAGTAATACTGAAAAAGAGATATGCATGCTTTGATTATATAAAATAGTGGCTAACAACACCAAGCAATGGCAAGAATGTGAAGCAATTAAAACAATCATCCACTGCTTGTAGAACTATAAACAGGTTCAAACACTCCGGAGAACTGTATGTCAGTATCTACTACCGCTAACCATATGAATATCCTTATGACCCAGGAACTCTATACATGGTTGCATACTCAACAGAAATGTGTACAGAGGCTCATCAAAAGATATACAAAATGTTCATGGCAGTCCTAGTTGTAAAAGCTAAAAACTAGAAACAACCTCAGTACTCAACAACCATGGAATAAATAAATGTTACATAGTCATATAATGGAATATGGCAAAGAAAATGGAATATAACACACAGACTACACGATGGAGAAATCATACAAACATGATGTTGAGTAAAAGAAGCCAAACACAGTAAGGTACCTTATTGTATGATTCCATTTATGCCAAGTTTAAAAGTAGGCAAAATTAATCTATGATGGTAGAAGTCAGAATTGTGGTTATTTTGATGGGCAAAAGGAAGAAGCGGATGGTTGGAAGAGGGTACAGGTGGAAAACCTATGATATACCATCATGTTGGAATTTTAGTCTGAGTGTGTTCACATTGTAAAAATTCGAACTGAATACTTATGACTTCACTTTTCTGTATATATGTTTTACTTCAAGAGATTAAAATTAAGAAGTACTAGTTATCTGTTCTCATTAAGACAGACATTATGTTTCCTATAAAATCCTTTAAAAATATTTCTAATCATCTATAGTTATGCAATTACAGGGAAAAATATTTTGTAAAGTAGGGACATTTTCTAGGCCGCCAAACTCAGAATTCATATTCCATAAATTATTATGTACATTGCCTCTCTGTTACTCTTCATCTTCTGCTCTCTACTTCTTTAAAGAAAGTTTTCAAGGAGCTCTCACTCTTCCCCTAAGGTCAAAGTGATCTATCTTCAGCAATTTGGACTCCCATAATACTAATCAGTCCTCATGGCTTTTCAAGAAAAAAAGGAAGAGATAAAACAAAAAACAAAAAACACTATATTCACAGAGGGGTACAGTCCACCGTGCATTTTACTCACTGTGGTCTGAACAGCAGTAGAGATGGTTGAGAATACACCAAATGGCCCAGTCAATGGGAAGGAGTTTGCATTCTCTTTGGCGTTTGTCTCTCCTACAGGAGGAAAGGGATGTGTAAACATGAAGGAATGGCCCATAAATAGTATTGCTTTATCAGCATCTATGTGAAATTTTAAAAACTAGACCCTGCTTCCTATACACAGGGTAACCTTAGCCCTTTCTGTTTTATTATTTTAAACTATTTACCCAAAACATAGCTTTTTTCATTTTCATTTCAAAAATGAAATCCAATTGTTTGAACAAACTACTGATATATGTAACAATACATTTTATACTGTATGTTTCCATGTATGTGATCTTCTGCTCAAAGTCAAATTTAGGCAGAAAATAGATTAACATTTGCCAAAAACTGAGAGTAAGTGATGGGAGTGACCTCAAAGGGGCATGAGGAGTCTTTCAGGAGGTGATGAAAATATCCTTATATTTTGATTATCAATACACATATAGGATATATTCTATACTGTATAATCACAATGGACTGTGATTATACTGTATAAACAAGACTGTATGTTCGTTGAAACACATGAACTGTATACCTAAAAAGAATAAACGTTACTGTATATAAATTATACATTTACATATAAATTACATTCAATTATACATACAAATTATAAAATTAATAAATTTGACTTTTTAAAATATGGCCTATTTAAAATTTTATCCCAGGAAATTATGCTTATTGATGAAAAAAATGAGACGATCAAAGAGAAACAAGAGTGAGAGATAATAAAGCCCCTGAATGATGGAGAAAGCAAAATCAGGGTCTGAAAAGTTTCCTGTTTTCTGGTCCCAGGCCACCTTGATTCCTGGTTATAATTCTGTCTTCTGTGGCTTAAGTAAGAGCACACTGATCAAAGCAGGTATCTAAAATTAAATTTTGGGATGCCTGGTGGCTCAGTGGGTTAAGCCTCTGCTTTCGGTTCAGGTCATGATCTCAGGGTCCTGAGATCAAGCCCCGTGTCGGGCTCTCTGCTCAGCGAGGAGCCTGCTTTCCCCACTCTCTCTGCCTACCTCTTGGCCTACTTGTGATCTCTATCGCTCTCTGTCAAATAAATAAATAAATAAGTAAGAAAAGAAAAAAAATTAAATTTCACCTTATAAAAACCCAAACACAAAAAAAATAAACCCCCCAAACTAAACATGTTAGAATATTTTTTCGTGTCACAATGGAGTCAAATTCAGTTAATTCTTCTTGGGTTCTTACTCATTTGTGCCAAACACAATGCTAGGAAATTGTTATATTCTATTTAATGTTTGTAACAGTATTTTGACATAGATCATCCCACTTCATAGATGACTAAAGTGGCTAAAGGACACAGACCTCTGTTAGTCAAAGATTCCAAATTCCTTTCTCACCAGTCCCATGATGCCCTGAATATCAGACACTCATTAAATATATACTGAAAAATGAGCTGAACTGTTCCATTTTGACCCAAAATTCTAGATCTTAATGTTTCCACATACTGACCTGCTGCATACTGGACTTCGGTTGAAATTTCACTGGGACTAGGAATTCCAAGAGAAGTCTCTGCCTTCTCAATAACATTTGAAATACCTTGTCCTAATGAGAAAAATGGTTATATTTTTACATTTGAATATTACTATTAGCCACCAAAACTGAAGAAACAAACCAAAACAATCCTGTAGATTTTTAAAATCACTATGGTCACAGACATGTTATTCTGAACATACATACCTAATGTTTGGGAGTGTAATCTTACCAAAAAATAAAACAAACAAAAAAAACCAACAAACTCGCTTTATCACAAAACAATAGTTTTATATTAACAATTTCTCGTTAATGAGAAAATGAGAAACTCTAATAAGAAATGCTAATGAGAAAATGCTGCAAACTCCAGGTATAGTATAAATCAGTCCATCATTCCTAATGAATTCTCAAACTATAAAGCCCTTAAGTAAACATGGAAGAAGAATTATTAACAAAGTCATTTTTATAACAGATGTGTAGCAACATCCACACAAAAATTAATAAAATGACAAATGATCTTACCTACTGTAGCTACTGTAGCTGAGGCTGAAGAAAGTAAGGACTTGCCCCAGCTGCCCCAATATCCCCATCCAGTCTGAAGTACATCTTTGGAAACAGTCTCCTATTCTTCCCCATAGGTAGAAAAACAAAAGGCAACAGAAAAGGGGAAAAGTAGAGAGTAAGAGAGTGTACAGCCAAGGTATCTTAATTATTAGCCCCAAGTACAGGTGAAGAAATACATATCATTAAACCAAAGAATTGTATTGCTTGACTGACAGATGTTATGTCACCTGCATTTAAGCACCATATAGCAAAGGCAACTACTCATAAAGTTGTTTATAAAACTGAGAAAATTTTTTACAGCTTTTAAAGGAAACAAATAGATACAATCTTAAATTGGTTTTGGTTCCAAATGCGTTTTAACCTTAACTTTTAATCCCAGTGTTTTAACAGATACTCTACTTTGCCTACAGCCTGTGATGCCTCAACAGGGAGAACTTCAGAAGTCTCAAGGTCACTGGAAGGTTTGGACTCTGGTCTTTTCCGAGTGATAGCTACAGGTTCTGATTTATTCTCTGGCTTGGCACTTTGGTCAACAGACTCAGAATTCTTGGCTGGCTCACAGTTCCCATCTTCAAGGGTGGAGGTTGCTTCAGTTATCACTGGAGTCTCAGTATCATCTTTCTCTGACATGATTAGATCATTGCCTGTAAAATAAAAGTCAAAGAAAAAAATTAATCTTATAGGCTTTTTTGGTGGAGGTTATTTAAGCTTTTTGAGATTATCCTAGAGTCACATGCAGGTGTAAGAAATACAGACAGATGTGTTTATCTTCCACCCAGTTTCCTCCAATGGCAATGACTTTGTAACCACCGTGTAATATGACAACCAGGAAATTGATACAACCCATTAACTTCTTCAGATTTCATTAGTTTTACAGGCGCTCAGGTGTGGGTATTTAGCTCTATGAAATTTTATCATACATATAGATTTGTGTGACCATCACCACACTCAGGAGACAGAAGAGTTCAATCACAAGGATCCCTTGTGTTGTCCTTTTTCAGCCATATCTCCCCACCCACCTCCCACTACCACCACACAGCAACCACTAATCTGTTCTCCATCTCCATACAAGATGTTATATAAATGGATTCATACAGTATGTAACCTTTTGAGATCAACCGTTTTCACTCAGCATAAGTCCCTCAAGATCCATACAAGTTGTTTTATCAATAGTTTCTTTACTTTTTTGCTGAGCAGTAGCCCTTGGTATGGATGTATTTGTTTTACCACTTACACTCTGAAGGACATCTGGGCTGTTTCCAGTTTGGAACTATTACAAATAAAATGGCTATGAACATTAATGTACGGGTTTTTGTTGAAACATAAGCTTTTATTTCTCTGAAATAAATGACCAAGAGTGTAGCTTCTGGATCATGTTAAGTACTTATTCGGTTTTTTAAGAACTGCTACTCTTTCCATTTTACATCACCATCAGTGAAGTATGAGTGATCAAGTTTCTCAGCATTCTCACCACCATTTGGTGGGTGGTTTTTTTTTCTTCCTTTTTTGAGCCATTCTGTAATAATCTCGCTGTGGCTTTAAACTGTATTTTTATAATGGCTGATGATATATAACATCTTCTCATGTGCTTGCCACCTGTATATCCCTTTCAGTGAAATACCTATTTGAATCTTTTGCTCATTTTCTTTGTTGGTTTTGTTTTTTTATTTTTTTTCTGTTTTGAGAGCTCTTTATGTATTCTAGATTCAAGTCCTTTGTCAGATACCTGGTTTGCAAACATTTTATCCCAGCTGATAGCTTATCTTTTCATCTTCTTAACAGAGCAAGTTTTTCATTTCAATGAGGTCCAATTTATCAATTTTTCCTTTTATTGACTGTTATTAAAAAAAATCTGTCATTACTTTTATCTCAACTTACAAATTAAATTTTAAAATTTAAGCCATCAGATAATATCTAAATCAAACCAGCTTTTGAGTAGCAATGCTAACCAATTCAGTCCCTTCCATAAGTACAGCTCTTTAGCAATTAAAGCCAAGATATCACTGGTGTTTTTACGAGAAGCAGATGCTGGTTTCTAAGATAACCAAGTAGAGGAGAAATAAAGATAACCAAAGAAGAAATAAATGCATATATACCAAAGACTAAGGTATATATAAGCATGTATTTTATCCCAATATATCAAATGTTTCTAGTGTACAGAAGAGAAAGACATATTCAGAACTAAGGCAGCTCAAAAAAAAAAAAAAAAAAGGAACTAAGGCAGCTCAACAGGTGCACTGAGGTAGCTCAGTCAGCTAAGCATCTGACTCTTGATGTCCACTCAGGTCATGATCTCAGGGTTGTGAGAGCAAACCCCGTGTCAGACTCCATGCTGGGTATGGAACCTGCTTAGGATTCTCTCTCTCCCACCCCTGCCTCTGCCTCTCCCCTTCCTTTTCTCCCTCTCAAAACAAAACAAAAACAAAAACAAAAGGCACTTTGGAAACAGCATTATAAGTGAGGTATATATAAAATGCTAAAAGAACAGAGAAGAAGAAGTCTGCTGGAATCAGAATATGATTCATGCACAAAGTATCTGAAATAGCCAAAAATAATGGCCATAAACTGAGAGTGTGACTGCTAAATCCAGCCTCTAAATGTTATTTGGCCTGCGCAGTGTTCAAACTTTTATATTATTTGCTAACATTAAAAATCAGACTTCAGGGGCGACTGGGTGGCTCAGTCAGTTGAGCAACTGCCTTCGGCTCAGGTCATGATCTCAGGGTCCTGGGATCAAGCACCGCATCTGGCTCCCTGCTCCGTGGGAAGTCTGCTTCTGATCCTCTTTCTGAGGTGTTGTCAGAAGGTCAATAGCAGCCTAATGCTACATCAGTGTCTGTATCATTCGCCTCATCTCACCTCATCTCACCACATAGGCATTTTATCATCTCACATCTTGGAACATATCACCGGTAAATAAGGGGCAACTACTATATAATATATATAATATACATAATACATAAATAATTCATATGATTTTATAAAAGACTGGAAGGACATATTCCAAGATATTAAACACTGAGTCTATTCCTTCATTTGTGCACCAAAGATTTAATGAGCATCTAGAATGCGCTAGACATTTGGCTAGGTGGAAAGGTGGTGGCTGTTCGTATTATCATTACCGTCACTTTCATTATTATAATGGCTGTGCTATCCCTGTTCTCAACGGATTCATACTCTAACAGGAAAAGCAACAACAACAACAACAAAGGAATAAATTTCAGGTATACAGAATCGCAGTATTTAAGGTTTTGTAAGTTTTCCAAGTATCCTGTAGTGAGTGTATGCTATTTTCATAATTGGAAAGGAAAGACTCCAGGAACTGACACAAGTAAAATTAAACGGCTGAGTCCTGTTTCTTAAAAATAAAATCGCACACATTTATGTGTACATATACCTTCCCCCATTTTCCTTGGGAACTTTCAGCCACACAGTTACCAAAATGCAGGGGGTTTAGTTTAGCAGCTAAGAACACGGGCTCCGGAATTGGACTTTCTTCCAACTTTCCTGACCGCCGGAACTGCGAGGAAGTCGGTTCACCTAGCTGCTTCTCCGCTTCCTCAACTGTAACACGGGGCTAGCACGCCCGCCTGGTAGGGTTCCTACAAGGATTCCAGCACCTGAGGTATGTGAGGGGCTTGGAACGGAGGCTGGCACACAGCCTCACAGAGGTAACAGGGGCTTTAGGACGGAGGAGGTAGTCGTGTCATTACTGTCGTTATTAATATGTTTGTCTCTAGGCGGACAAACAGGCGCTCTCACTTCTTTCCACATACAAGACCAGGTCTCAAACGGGACATCAGAGGTCAGGAAGAGCTCCCAACTTCTCCGACGCTGACAACTAGAATTCCTCACACAAACGTAGCGCTTCAATAACCAAAGCGCTTTACAGCCTCCACGTCCAGTCGGGAGGTGTCGGCCGCCCAGCCCCAGACCGCCTCCTCCCCCTCCCCAGCCTCCTGGACCCCCCGGCCCCGAGTCCCGAGCCCCCGCACCCCTCCAGCCTCCTCCCAGGAAGCCCCGCACCTAGCCCACCGCCACCCTCACCGCTGCCACAGTCGCCGAGAAGCCGCTCCTACTGCCCCGGAAGTACTCCTTCAGTGCGAGGCGGTCCCGCCTACTCGAGCGCACTTCCGGGTCAAGCCCCCGCTCGGGCCAGAGGGAACTGAGCTGCCAGTCTGGTAAGTGAGGATTCTGTTGGGGTCGTGCGAGAAGGTACTCGGGGTGCCAAGATATGGGTTTGAGCCGATGGGTCGGGGGCCAGCATGAAGGGAGCTAGGGTACTCCCGGTCCTTTTTGAAGGCCAGGCTTGAGCTGCAGTTCACCCATCGTCGGTTTCCTGAGCATCGGCTCCTTCCTAGGCATTCCCCTGGGGGCCCGGGACACACCGGCTTCCAAGCCGCCCCTGGCCCTGCTCCCAGGTAGTTGACATTCTGGGTCGAGGCAGACTGTAAACAAGTCAACAAGCAAACACTATTATCTGAAATAGTAGCTGGGGGGGAAGAGGGCGGGGAAGGCCTGAGTGGCTCAGTCGGTTCAGCCTGTGCCTTGGGCTCAGGTCATGATCCCAGTGTGTGGGGATGCAGCCCCACGTCTGGCTCCCTGCTCAGCAGGGAGCCTGCTTCTCCCTCTCTCTCTGCTCCTCCCCCCTGCTAGTGCTCGCTCATTCTCTCGCGCTCTTTCTCTCTGACAAATAAATAAAACCTTTTTTAAAAAATAAAAAGAAACAATAAACAAAATAGCAGTGGGGGGGGAGATGTTAGTGAGTACTTTAAAGAAAATTAAACAGCATAAAGTAATGGAACAAAGTGAGGGACTAATCCTTAGGAAAATCTTGAGGAGAGCATTCCAGGCAGAAGGAATAACCGGGCCTTAACAATGGTAAGAAACTTAGCAAGGTCAAGGGAAGAAAAAAAGGCCACTATTACTGGTGCAAAAAGAGGAAGGGGGATGAGACCAGAGGCTTAAATGGGCCAAATCTTACAGTGTCTATGAGCAGGACAAGGAGCTGGACTTCTATTTGGAGAACAATGGGAAACCATTGAAGATTTCTATGGGGAAGAGTGGTGTGCTCTTATTTATGATTTTAAGATTAAAACTGACCATCAGAAAGATGCATCTCTTAAGTTGTCTTTGAGCAATGAGAATGCATGAAACCCAGACTGAAAGCCAGAAAGAGAATTAGAGATACCTTCACTGTACAGATGTGAAAAACTAAGTCCCAGAGAAGTGAAGGGATTTGGTCTTTTTTTTTTTTTTTAAGATTTAATTAATTTATTTATTTGACAGAGAGACAGCGGGAGAAGGAATACAAGCAGGAAGTGTGGGGTAGGGAGAAGCAGGCTTCCCGCCAAGCAGAGCGGCTCGATTACAGGACCCCAGGACCAACAGGACCCCAGGACCACCACCCGAGCAGAAGGCAGACGCCTAACGACTGAGCCACACAGGTGCCCCAGGGATTTGGTATTTTAAGAACCCAGGTATGCCAACTCCATCTGTTGCCTTCAGGATTATCTTCTCAGTATTCATATGTAATAATTGTCACTTCCTAAAACCCTTCAGATAGTTTCCTTTGCTTTCCATGGTGCTTCTCCACACTTAAGGGCATCACTGTCATCTGGTAGCTTATTAAAAATGCCTATTTCAAAAAAAACCCCCCAAACTGTATAAATATAAAATAGGTAGTTTCCTCTGGTATTCTGTGGTAATGGAAATTGCATAGAATTTGGGGCTTAAATATGGAATCTCTGGTAAGTCACTTAACTGTGTCTTAATCTTATATTTAAAATGCTGTTGATAATAATTATAGCAGCAGTTTTCAAACATTTTGGTCTCAGGATCTCATTACCCTTTTGAAACATACTGAGAACATCAGGGAGTTAGTGCGTGTGACTTATATCTATCAGTGTTTACCATTTTAGGTATCAAAACAACTTTCAAAAATTTATGTATGATAATAAATTCATTACATGTTAACATGCGTAGCATTTCTATGAAGAATATTTTCCAAAACAAAAAAAATCATTAAGAATGGCATTGTTTGGGGCACATATGTGGCTCAGTCAGTTATGAATCTGACTATTGATTTCAGCTCAGGTCATGATCTCAGCCCACATCAGGCTCGGTGCTGGGCATGAAGTCTGCTTAAGATTCTCTCCATTTCCTTCTGCCCTTCCCTAATCACCCCCCACAACTTTTTCTTTTTCTCTTTCTCTCCCCATCCCCCTCTCCCTCTCCAAAAAATAAAAAAGATAAAGAATGACATTTTTCTAAGTCTTTTTAATATCTGGTTTAATAGAAGATAGCTAGATTCTCATATCTCCTGCGTTCATTCTCTTGTGATAGCACTCATCACATAGCATCTGGAAGATTGCACCACATTGTGTGAGAATGAGAGTGTAAAGGAAAATAAGATTCTGATATTACTATGAAAATCATTTTGAAAAAGTCTCAAAGATCCCAGGGGCCTCTGTACCACACTTTGAGAATCACTGGATTGCAATATTGTTATGACAATCAAAGGAAATAAGGGCTTAATTTGTAAGTCATTAAAACTATATGCACATTAAAAAGCCAGTGCCCAGGCCTTGCCCTTAGAGATGCCACATCAGTAAGCCTGTGTGGGACCAAGAAATATTCATCTTTAACAAGCACCACAGTTTAATTTGATATGTTTTCAAAAATTGCGATTTGAGAAAGCCAGTTAAAGGTCATATTCACTCTAGAGTGTTTTCCCCTCTAAAATTTTATACATAAAAGCTATATTTCCATATCTTCAAAAGTTGCCATTAACACTTTCCAGAGACCGAGACTCTGGAAAGTCAGCAAGAAGTTTGTGGCAAGTACCTTTCTAATGGCCAGGTTGATGAGCATCTGAATTCAGATCATTTAATCCAGTCCTATGCCAAAGACTGAGAAAGTTTTTAGACTCTGATCTGTAAGCTTACGGTCTTTTGGACAAATAGATACCTAATAGAAGAGAGAAACCAGTAAGTCTTACAATTGAGTACTCTCATTGTGCTAGGCAACTAACAGAGCAAAAGAAATTCATCCAAAATGAAGAGGATAAAGGTTGAGAGGGCTTCTTGAATAAAGTGAAATTTGAGTTCGATACTCTAGAGAGGGTGGAATTTCCACAGGAAGATTTGTGGGGAGGAGCAGGAAGTTTCTAACAAAAGGGACAATTAGAACGAGAACTTTAAAGTAAAAAGTCATTTGGAGAGATTACAGTAAAACAAGTGTAGTTAAGGCTTTGAGCCATGACAGAAAACTGGGAAGATTGTAAGATTTAAGCAAAGAAGGGAATGATAACGATAATCAGCCTCTAGATGAAGAAACGGATCATAGCTAATTGGTGACAGGTGTAACTAAAGACCAACCATCTAGATCCATTCATTCCTTCAATTCAACAAGCAATTATTCTGCACACAGACACCACTGGGCTTCCTCCGGCTATTTCTGTTCTACCAGTTGAATCTTCCTGGAAATTATGATGCCTGACCAAATCATAATTAAAATTATGATGCCTGATCTCTTGGGCAGTGGAAAATCAGTAGATCTTTAAATCATAAGGACTTTCTTGGATTTGTGTTTAGGGCCAGTTCTTAGAGAAGTGGTGTTGGGGTATAGTTAGTGAGACCCATTTAGAAATTAGAAGAATAGTGTGGTGCCCAGGTAAGGTAAAAGGACTGTGACTAGGGTGGGGACACAGTATGATTTAATTGAAAAGCATCTAGGAAGTAAAATAATAATAACAATAGCATGTATTTATAATGTACCCACATTAGTTCATCTAATGCTTGTAACTACCCTATGAGGTCATTACTGTTAATAACCTTATTCAGTAGATGTGAAAACTAAGGCCTCACAAGCCCACGACTTCATCCAGGAATAGGATCAGGCACTTCACACCATGCTCCTGACCAAGAAGCCTTGATGATCTTGTAACTTTGATCTTGCAAAACTAAGGAACTATATTGTATGGCTACCATCCAAGATATGTATATACTAGACAAATAGATCTGAAGGTGAGAATGAGAAGTTCTGTTCTAGTTATACTGAGTTTAATTTTTTAGACTATAGAGGGAAAAAAAGTGGGTAAGGAGATCATAAATCTAGACCCATTACATGCTATATCAAGTAGGTATTTTTATCATTTGCATTCAGTAGCTTCAATAAATGCTTATGGCAAAAGGGTATAAGTCACAGTTAATGGAAATGATCCTGAGTTTAAAACAAAGCTCCAGTAAATACAGAAAAAGGTGTTTTTCACAAAATATGTTGAAGTTTGAGCTCAGTGCCCAAATGCCAGATATGAAGTATGTGATGGTTCTAAGATACTACTGGGAGTGTAAGGGCTATTTTAATTAGGAACGTTTCAGAAAATGATCCTCAAAATGGTGATGTCTTTTGGGGTATTACTAACCTTTTTATGGTTCAGATCTCTATAATGCTGCTTGAGTATAACCAGAAGAGTTTTATGTTTGTTCTTTGCAAAGAATGGAGGAGTAATAATAATCTGCTCTTCATTTGCTTTTTCTCCCCCTTTCCAACTTGGAGTGCCACTTTGGTCCATTTGTGTGCCAGCCATAAGGGAGCTTCTCCATTTTCCAAATATAACAGTGCAGGCAGAGAAAAGTAGATAAGCTGTAAATACAACCTGGAACACATTTAATTATGGGGAATAAAGCATTAATATCCCAGTATACTTGAAACCAGTACCATCTGGGTATCCGTGTTTTTCCCCACTTTGTATTATCCCAGAACTATTTCTGCAAACAGCAGTTTCCTCAGCCAACTTAACATTGAGCTATGAGCACGGAAATCAGCTACATTACTTCCTTATTTACTTCTGTTGAGAATTGGAGCCGAATGGAAATATTTCTTCTCTCTAAAGTTGGCAGGAACAGCAACAAGGCAATCTGTTAGGGATGACAGCTTAGGGGCTTTTCTTTGTTCTTTGTTTCATTCTTTATTTTTCTTAGGATATAGCCAATATTTAGAATGATTCTATCGGGTAAAATCATCTACATTTCTGATTATTCATGATCCTAGAAGAGCTTGTGTTTTATTGTACCTAAAAGATGAAAAAGGAGTTGGATTAAATTTGAGTATCACTTTTCTGATTCTTATTAATGCTGAAGAAAGGTAATAAAACATTCTACCAAGTAACTTCACCCACAAGTTTAGCATAGCCCTTTTTAACTGTTTATAAGGTGGCACTTTGATTTTCCTTTTTGAACTCTTTCCTTTTAGCCTCAGATGTCAGCTGCAGCATTAAGAAATAGCTGTCTCAGTTGGTAGAGCTCACAACTGTTGATCTCAGGTCGTGAGTTCAAGCTCCATATTGAACATGGAGCCTACTTAAAAAAAAAAATTAGGAGGCATAAACTATTATGGAAAGCCCCAAAACTAGTGTGTAAATTCCTGAGGTATGAAACAGTATCCTAATACCTTGGGCATCCCTTGCAGCACCCATTACTTCATCTTCAGCATGATGGGCCCCTGATTTAGCTGAGCTGTTTGGAAATTATTACACCAGCCTGAACAGAATGGATATAGTCAATGTAATTTTTGTTGAAAGTAGCAAACTGATTCTGACACAAGGAAATTTAGGAAGAATAAATTTAGGAAGAATAGGAAGACCTATTCTGATTCCAAGGGTGATTTGTTCCTTCACTCTGTTTTCTGTCACTTTGTCACCTTCTCGGACCCATACCTTTGCCATTGTTTTCTCTCCCAGTTGCTTACCAGCCTCTTACTTCCAAGTGGATTGTGTTTCAGGAGCTCAGACTAGAAGTCTTTTGTGTTTGGGATGCCCATGGTATGAGTACAAAGTGCCCAGGCTGAGCCTTCCTTTTATTGACTGGAGGATAATATAGGACCTGTTGTCCTTCTGGCATAAAATCAGTGTACCAGGCTACTTCTGCCACCTTTGACCTAAGAGCAGTTTAAAAGTGTTCATAGTATTTTTCTAAACCCTGTCTTGTAGGCTCCTTTAAACTTCTAGTAGAGGCAAATGGTTGTGTCTCTACAGAGTAGGAACCGCAAATCTTGACCCCTTGGGTAGTTTGTGCACCGCACTCTGGTGGAGGAGAGGAAGTGGAAATCCATGATGAGGATTGCCTGGTAGTCACAGCCACAATTCAGTCACTTTTGCAAACCTAATCTTTTTTCTCCTACCTAACCATTTTTCCATTTCCTTTCTTGTTTTTACATTGCCTTAATTTTTGTGGTTTTAATTTTTAATGAAATTGTATAAAGATCTTTATTTCTTAAAAAAAAAAAAAAAAGTCATATTGGAGGGAGGAAGTAGAATTCTGTGAAGAGCCAGAGCAGCACTTTAGTGAGTCTTTCTCCTCCCCTCTGCTCCCCTCCCACTCCCTCCTTCTACTTTCCATTCCCCTCTCTTCTTTTCACCTTCTCTTTCCCTTCTGCATCCCTGTGGTCCTGTGTCTCTGCTTCTCTTTATATGTGGCCTGAACCTGACTGCATCAGCTCCTTCTCTTTCTCAAATGGCCCTAACCCACTGTGTCGCAAATCCAAATTCCAATATCAAAGCTTCTGATTAGTTTACTTGGCAAAAGGTTGACTTCCTCCTGGGCCCCAGAACATAGAGGTAGATCTCAAAAAAGGGAAAGGTAAGTTAGGCACATCACAACAAAGATTTTTTACCATGAACTCAGAATTCACACAAACAATGTAATATATCATGGTTGGACTCCCTACTTCAGTTTACAGTGCCTGTTTGATCCATATTATTACTTATTTGCAATGAGCAAAAGAAAAATGTGAAATTTAAAATTACAGATTGAAATTAATAATTTCTTCCCTCGAAGATTTTTAAATGGTTGCATAGTATTCTGAGTAGAGGTGTTCTGTTTATCTTAAATAATAGTTTTATTGTCAGATGTAAAGTTTTAGAGTGTCTAAAAGGACAATCAGCAATAGTAAGTAAAGGTTATTCAGTATTTACTATTGCCAGACCCTGTGTTTTATATAGTTTCCTTCAAACCTCACAACAGTCCTGTAGAACAAGCACTATTATTTGCCCTATTTTAAAGATGAGGGGACTGAGGCACAGGAAGATTAAGTCATTTACAAAAGTTGCAAGGCTGATTAAAGTCCATCAGGATTCAAATCCAGGAAATCTGGCTCTAAGGATTGTACCTTGAACTTCTCTGCTACCCTGCCTTTCTCAGAGTCCTACAATTCCCCTGATCCAGAATAATCTAAGTCCAGAATGGAATGTGAGTGATAGTTCTCTCTTCTTGGAAGTGTTCAGACAGTTTGCAGTGCTATTGGAGAGGAAATAAGGAAGTATAGATAGTCATAGTCTCTGGGTGCCAACCCATGGACCCTCAGCCTCAGAATCATCCCAGGAGCTAATTAACACCATAAATTCCGAAGTCCAAGTCCAGAGATTCTTATTCACTAGGGCTAGTGTGGATCACAGGAATGTATATTTTTAACAAGCTCCCTGGATATTAGTAGTCAACCTGGGCTTGGTAATCATTTATCCCCACTATTATCTTCTAGGACAAGATGGTGAATGAAGATTTTGGGAGTTGGGGTTGACTCAAGGACTGCCTTTAGGCATTATGCCTCTAAAGTTCTCCGGAGATCGTTAGCATTGGCTGTCCCAATATAATAAGCACTAGTAAATGCATGTCAGTTTGAATAATTACAATCCCTACTGCATAACATTCTTCACTTTACAAAGGTATATCACATGCTTTATCAGATTTAAACTAATTTCCATGAGTAAATATTTATTGAACATGTGCTAGTTTTGAAGTATAGCAACAAAAAATATAGCCCCTATGCTTTAGGAACTCCTAGGTGAGATGGGGTGGACCTCCAAGCAGTACGGAGCAGCACATCCCGGAGCCGGTGAGTAGTGTAATGGTGACAGCTACCGGAAGTGTGGGGAAAAGCCAGCCAGCATCCAGGTATCCTCTGGACCTCGTGGGAGGGAGAGCCAGGACTTGAGAGGAGACTCAGGGAAGCTGCAGGAAGGAATTCCACACAGCAGCAACATTGCCAGGACCCCGCTTGCCCCACAGCCCTCTCATATGGAGGCTGTTTATTCTTCCAAAGCTCCTGCATCTCAGCAGGGAGAGAAAGTCCATTTTTTTCTATTTCCAGTGTCTTCTCCTCTAGCTGCCTTGATCTTGGTGGGCATTCCCATTCCGACTCTTGAGCCTCCACATTCTTTGACCTCTTCTTGTTGCACAGCTATCTCCTTCACTCACTTCTGCCTCCCACTCCACTTCTGAAGTCTACCCCCAGATGTGCTGTTGGCCCAGACTCCTCCCCTCCAGATCAGGAATCAGACCCAGCGCTCTGGCCACCCCTTCTCATTACCAGACTTGTAGCTTTTTTTTCCTGAACACCTAACCAGTGATCCCTCTGCTTTTCCCTCTGTCCCCTTACTAGGACACTTCTCTTCCGTTCTCGGTTCCTTTTATCCCTCAAGTACCGTTGCAACCTCACTTTCTCAAGGCGGCTGTCTGTGACACAGGCTGCTCCCGATATTTGGCACTACTGTAGCATCCTGTACTTTACTTCGGGCAGCAGTTACCATATTTTGCATGTGTTTTTAGTTAGTGTCTGTGTCCTGTGCCAGACTTAGCTCCATGAAGGCAGAGACAGTGTCCTCATACAATAGGTTGGCAGATAGAAAGTGCTCAGTATAGTATAAATGAAAATGTATAACTGCTAGTCTAAAATTGTTGTTCTGGGGCGCCTGGGTGGCTCAGTTGGTTAGGCGTCCAAGTCTTTTTTTTTTTTTTTTTTTTTTAGATTTTATTTATTTATTTGACAGAGATCACAAGTAGGCAGAGAGGCAGGCAGAGAGAGGAGCAGGCTCCCCGCTGAGCAGAGAACCCAATGTGGCACTCGATCCCAGAACCCTGGGATCACGACCTGAGCCGAAGGCAGAGGCTTTAACCCAGTGAGCCACCCAGGCGCCCCGAGCGTCCAGCTCTTGATTTCGGCTCAGGTCACGATCTCAGGGTCATAAGATTGAGCCCTGCTTGGGGCTTCCAGCTGAGTGTGGAGCCTGCTTGAGTGAGATTCTTTTCTCCCTCTCCCTCTGCACCTTCCCTGCTCACATGCACACTCCCTCTCTGAAATGAAATGAAATGAATTGAAATAATAAAACTGTGGTTTTGACTCAGTGGTAGAATAGGTAGGGAAGAAGAGGATGATGGTAGGTTAAGCAATGAGGGGGCACCTGGGTGGCTCAGTGGGTTAAAGCCTCTGCCTTCGGCTCAGGTTATGATCCCAGGGCCTGGGATCGAGCCCCGCATCGGGCTGTCTGCTCAGTGAGGAGCCTGCTCCTCTCTCTCTCTGCCTGCCTCTCTGCCTACTTGTGTTCTCTGTCTGTCAAATAAATAATAAAATAAAATCTTTGGGGAAAAAAAAGATCTTAAAAAAAAAGAAATGAGGTAGTATTAGAATAAAGTAGAGTTGTGGATGGTTTATTTGTTTTATTTTTGTTTTCCTGACAGAGAGGAGGCCCCCAGCTCAGAGCCTTTAGCAGACAGCAGTTAATGATACTGCTTTGTTTTCGTCGTATTTCTGTGTACAGTTACTTATATTTACAGATGTAATATAGACTTCCCTTTTGAAATAAATGAAAGTAAAATAATGAGTTGACTTAATAAAAAGCAAAAAAAAAAAAAAGTCATGCCAATAGAAGAAATGAATGAAACTGGGAAAATGCTGACTTGGCTACAGCTACAGGAACTCATTATCGAAATTCTAGGGAAGACCTAGAGCACTTTTCAGCAGTCATTTCCTCTCACACTTGGGAAGCAGTAGTCTAGAATAAAGGACAAAAGTTTTGTCCACCAATTATATTTATTGTACTGAAAAAGAACTTAGGAGCTTACATGTGTCAAGCTCCAAGCATGGTGCCTGGCTAACGGCAGTCATTTACTAAGTGTTCTTTCCATTGTTTCCACTCGCCACTCTGGCCCAATAGAGGCCAGGATTCCCTACTAACATACAGTATAATTAAAAGGAGCAAGTCACTGTAAAGTGAATGAGTTAGATCATTTCTGAAATCCCCTCCAATGCCCAAGTTCTTTGTTTCCTGTAGTGTCATTTTAGTTGGGTTTGGGGAGGAAATAGAAATAAACACATGTGTTCAATCAACTATGTATAACAAAGTCTGAAGTCTTTTGTTTTACCCTAAATAGTCCACTCTTATATTTTAAAGATATAGCAAGATAAAGAAGATTATTATTATCATTCAACCATCCTTTCAAGGGCTAATGAAAATTAAATGACATTTACAGCTTACTGTGATTCAGACTTTGAGGGATTTAATGGCTAAATACAATGATCCACTGCTTTTTATGTTCTGTGATCAAGCAGCCTTCATGTAAGTACAAAGGCGAGTCATTTCCAAAACTAATTATTTTGGGCCATTATAGGAAATAAAGCTAGGCATTTCATCCTATCTTTTACAGAAATAGAAGTTGAAATTTTTCTTTGAGAGTCACTGATTTAAAAGAGGAATCAGATTATCAGGAAGATGGTCATAATCACATAAACTCTTACACTGGGATATTTTGTTCTTTGTTCGTGGTATTTTATCTGTCTGGCACTCTTTCCCTGTGGTTTATATTTGCATTTCTACCAACTAGACATAGAAGATGTCAGTTCCTCCCTGAGCTGATTTTGCAGACTGTGAGCTAAAATTTGGTGTTCTCACAAACTTAAAAATACTGTATTTTGTCTCTTGATACTGAAGAAACTGTTAAAGGAAAATGCTTTTGTCCAACAGCCTTCCCCAAGAGGGGGGTTCTAAAGCCTCAGAAGTCAATAACTGTTTATGTGTATATAGTAGTGCAGTTTTCTTTCTGATAATAAAACAAACAGAAAACTACCTTAAGTATCCCTGCATTATTTAAAGCTAATATATTATGTACTTGGATTGCTCAAATTTTGAGCTCCGTGATTATGATCGTGATGTATCAGTTGATTTATATTATTGATATAGTAACAGATGGTAATGGTGCAGGTTGAAATAAAAGATCATTAAGCAAAATATTTGAGCCTTCATTGAATCCCTGTTGCATAAGATTTGTCAGAATAAAATAGAAGCATAGTCTTTCAGAACTAGAAGAGTCTTTAGAGAGGTCTCATCTAGTCTCATTTGACAGATGAGAAAACGGCCAAGGGAGAATGCTACTTGCCAAGGTCTTAAAACTTGTTAGTAGCACAGCCGGGAGAATCTAGGTCTGTCTGCAGTTTCCTAATTCAGTGCTCTTTCTGCTTTCTCTTTGTGAGATTTTTAGGCGGTGTTCTTTCTCTTTTGCTCTCTGATGTCAGCACCAATTATTCTAATCAATTTCACATCTATGCATTTCTAGAACATAAGAGTTTCACCCCATTATGAGTCTTTGTTGGTTAAACTTTATATCTGGCTTTCTTTTAGGTTGGTCTCCACTCACATCTTTTAATTTTGAAGATTTCAAAATACGCCTGAATCTCCCACTTTTTTGGAAAACTCCCAGTATCAAGCAATAAATTACCCACCGTGCTCCTGTTATAGAATACAAGCTTTTGAGTTCTCCAAACCTAAACAAAATTTCCTCCCATTTTTCCATGAAGCCACATTGTTATCTGTTCACTTTAGTGTTGAGTGTTACTGTGCCAGCAGCTTTTGTTTTGGAAGATGTAAGCTTCAACCAAATAGCCCCCCGGGGAGCAAATCATAGTTCCTTCAATTCATCATTTCCTCCAAGCTTTGAGCTCTCAGCAGGTTCCCACTCAGGGGACGATGTCATCATAGCCAAAGAGGGAACTAGTGTTTCACTCGAGTGTCTTCTCACAGTCAACCACTATGAAGATGTCCATTGGTACAACTCAAAAGGACAGCAGCTGGATGGCAGAGGCAGAGGTAACTATGCCAGGGTATAATTAATCAAAATTACTCATTTCCTATTACTTCTCACTCCTTGGTTTGATGGCATATGCAACAAGGAATCTCAATGATGAGGTACCAGAGTATGGTTAAAACTTTTGAAAAGCCTGGAATGTTATAACTATGAGAAAAAGCAAAATAATTATAATTACTTAACCAGAAGAAGAAAGAAAAAGAATAGTTATAAATTTAAAAGGTGTTCACATGATGACAGGAAGCTATTGTCTCTCCTGCTGGTGAGCTGGTTTCCTTCTTCATTGAAGGTAGACTCCGTCAGGACTGCTGCAGATAGCTGTGCAGGCTGTGCACTGCACAACCCCATTCACCTAGACTATAATGTGAATAATACAGTGTGATGGCCCTTTGTGAATACAGGAGGAAGGGTTGTGGCTAGACTTAAGTAAATTTCTCATAAATTTTAAAATTTTGTTTGGAAATGAGTCACTAAAAATTTTAGAGGAAATCCAGGATGGTGTGTTTTGTTTTCTTTTGTTTTGTTTTTCCCCAGGACGGTTTTTAAAAGATTTTATCTCTGTGCATAAAACTTTAAGTCCATCTGAGAATTAGAAGGGCACTGAGAAGGAGCTCTATAAACCCTTCCAGCAGAGTTTTTTTTCTATGCTATACCTTAATTAACTTGAAAACAGGAGAGCTTCTCTTGTACCTTTGCCTCTCAGTCTTAAAAATCACCCGGATGTAATAATGCACCAAGGTCTCCTTTTTGATAGGCCTTTATTTGATTTTGCTGTTTGTGAACCTGTGACCACATGCTAATCAGAACATTATTTCCATAGCTAATATTCTGCTAGAAATTTTTGAAGACTACTTATATTAATGTACCTCAAAAAGAAATCACCGTGAAAAATCAATGGGATAAAGATTAAATTCTGGTATACTCCTAAGCTACACTTTCAGGAAAGGCCCTTCTTGCCCTTTTTGCTAGAAAGATAGTCTAACCTCTTGGAATACAAAGCATATTTGGTTATTCATATTAGAATGGAAAACAGAAAAGGAGACAGATGGTGTTTTCTTCTAAAGTATATGCTAAACGTTTTAACTTTGTATAAACTGAGTTAACTGGCCACCAGGGGTTTTAAGAGTTTAAGTTGTTAGAACAGAATATTTTTAATCAGCTTCTTAAGAATATGGATCTTTTGAGTCAGAATCTCTAGAGTAGTGCCCAGAATATATATATATATATATTTTTTTTTTTTTTTAAAGATTTTATTTATTTATTTGTCAGAGAGAGTGAGCACAGGCAGACAGAGAGGCAGGCAGAGGCAGAGGGAGAAGCAGGCTCCCTGCTGAGCAAGGAGCCCGATGTGGGACTCGATCCCAGGACGCTGGGATCATGACCTGAGCCGAAGGCAGCCGCTTAACCAACTGAGCCACCCAGGCGTCCCCAGAATATATATTTTGAATATGACTTGGGGTTTCACATTTGGACTCAATGATCTCAACTCTTACTTCCTTTGGGCTCTACGATCCTGACCAAACACATCTGAGATTTGAATTATTCAGTCGGTGTGATCATTACAGACTGACCACATCAACAAAGCATTGGTTAGGATGAGACCAACCAAGTGGAATGGCAGTTTCATCTTCCTTTTTGCCTTTAATTTGAAAACCACTAACATCTGTCATCGATGCTTTCAGTAGCAGCTCTGGAAAACTGCATTAAATTTTATGCATCTCCAGTGAGAGGAGTTTAAAGAGCCTGTCAGTTTAGTATAAGGTTCATAAATCTTGAGCTATTAGCAGCAAGTAAGCTAGAGAGTTTACATTGCGGTGGTATTACAGTGGTTGATGAATGGAGTGTATGTACTTCATCATACCTTGGATTCATAGGAAAGCCTTTCCATGGCTCCAAATTCATAGAACAGAAGCTTGTGGAATAATGAATATATTCCATAACTATATATTTTCCTCTTTGTTTTTACATTAGTGAAGAGAGTGAAGAGATGGCTCTTAAATATAACTATAGAATTTAGATAAATTTCCATGATAATAAAAATGGACATAATCCAGAATGCTTACTAATGGGTGTACCATTAAAATAATCCAGAACCATAGAATCTCAGGGATGAAAGAGATCTTGAAGATTTCTTAACTTCAGCTTCTTAAGATTAGGCGCTCAGGTGGCACTTAACAAGCAGTTCCCCAGCCTCCTCCAGGACAACACCTCTAGTCACTGGGACTCTGCCTATACCCCAGGTTAGCCTGTCCATCCCATCTTTGAATGACTTTTGTAGTTTAAGTACAGGATATACTGAGAATTGACCACAAACAGAATTGCGTGGGCAGAGCCAAGTTACTAAAGGGTGTTGAATCAAGGTGGGTGGTCTGTAGGCTTTGCTTTTCATACTCTTAGATACTTTTGTGTACATGTTCCCTGAGTGCAGGTACCTTTGTATAAGGAAGACAGGCAGCATGTCTTAGTTTTAAAACAGAACGCAAAGATCCTTTAGGCATCTTAAGGGCAACTTTATTCTCTTTGCCAAGCAGCTTGTTTGCCCTGACTTGTGACACATACCTTTTGGCTTGTGCTTTAGTTACTCTTGCCAGAAAGTCAATATAACATCAACAAACCTTTTCTAACAAAACAAATTAAATGTGCAACCCATGCCAGATGAACCAGTTAGTAGTTGAAACTAAATTCAACTAAATTGGTAGCGTTGTTTGTTTTGTTTTTTAAATTTTTGTCTCGTTATCAAAAGTAAACAAATACAGTTAAATAAGAAAACATAAATCACTCAACCCATTACCCCAGAAAAAACTGTTGTTTGGTATTTCTGAGGCATTTCCTTCTAGGATATGAAAATGTATAGGTTAGAGATGTAGTATACACACACACACACACGCACATACTTTTTTTTTTTTTTAAAGATTAGTCACTTAGCATCATATAGATATACCTATCTCCCTGAAAAGCTTGTTATGTCTAGCTGTGAAATGTAGCTATGGTTCATGTCAGAGAGGAAGATTTCTTTTTAACGTCCAGACTGTTTAAATTCCTACTCTGGACATAAAAGTCTGCCCTTTCTTCTATGATGCAAACAAGTAGAAGAACTTAAGAGATGAGTTGAAGTAAAGTACTCTCATGAAGAGGTGGCAAATTTATGGTAAGGCAGTTGGCTTGTTCAGTCATAATATTCTTTATGCGGTAATTTTTTTTATTTCTGTTGGGTTATCAGGTGGAAAATGGTTGGTTTCTGATAACTTCCTGAATATCACCAGTGTAGTCTTTGATGACCGAGGGCTCTATACATGTTTCGTCACGTCTCCAATTCGTGCCTCCTACTCTGTCACCCTGCGTGTTATCTTCACCTCGGGAGACATGAGTGTCTACTACATGATTGTGTGCCTGATTGCCTTTACAATCACCCTCATCTTGAATGTCACACGGCTCTGCATGATGAGCAGCCATCTTCGTAAGACTGAGAAGGCTATCAATGAATTCTTCAGGACTGAAGGGGCTGAGAAGCTTCAGAAAGCCTTTGAGATCGCAAAGCGCATCCCTATCATCACCTCAGCCAAGACTCTGGAGCTCGCCAAAGTCACACAGTTTAAGACCATGGAGTTTGCCCGTTATATTGAAGAACTGGCAAGAAGCGTCCCTCTTCCACCCCTTATTCTAAACTGTCGGGCCTTCGTTGAGGAGATGTTTGAGGCTGTGCGAATGGATGACCCTGATGACATGGGAGAAAGAATTAAAGAGAGACCTGCCTTGAATGCTCAAGGTGGCATCTATGTCATTAACCCGGAGATGGGCCGGAGTAATTCACCAGGAGGAGATTCAGATGATGGTTCTCTGAATGAACAAGGCCAGGAGATAGCGGTTCAGGTTTCTGTCCACCTTCAGTCAGAAACCAAAAGTATTGATACAGATTCTCAAGACAGCAATCGTTTCAGCCCACCTGATGACATAGGATCTGCTGAATCAAACTCTTACTCCAAAGATGGGACATATGAAAGCCATCAGTTGTAAGCTTTGCCAGTACCTACAAAAACAGCTCTCACAAAAGGAACCTGTTTTGTGCGGGGAATAACATCTTTACCAAAAGATAACTGGGGTTTCCCCCTCATTAATATTAAGCACATCAGAATGTGAATTATTGCCAAAATCTTTGTAAAAATTCAGTGTTTTTCATATCTGATATTTCTCAGTCATTTTCCTCAAGCTTGATTAAATGACATATGTTAAGATTTAAAGACGCTTGAGAGAGAAACATAATGAACAAAGTACCACATTAACAGTTCCATGACTTCTCTTCTGGTCATGGTTCTTCCAGTGGTTAGGGCTACCACTTAATGGGAGGCCTCAGTTTTCCCACCAGTAAGATAAGGGATTTGCATTAGATGGTAAGTCATTTCTAGCCCTATAACTTCTTACCTGTCCCCGTTAAACCGCCAGAATCATCAGCACATCTTGAAGTAAACCCTTTCTTAGACTTTAAGTCCCTTCTTATGGAAAGGATCAAGCTGAGACTTTATTTTGTGATTTAGGTTCCCACACCAATGCCATAGTGCATAGAGGTATGGGTGGTTTTCAGATGTTTTGCCATGTGGAGTGTGCAATTATATGTGCTAGGGTGGGTCTCTTTAGTGTAGCCAGTGTCTGTGTTGTTACACAGTTATCAGGGAGCTAACTGTTCATTAATAAACTACTTTCCATGAGTAAATTGGTCCTTTTGGGGGATATATCATGTCTTTTTAACTTACTGAAGTACCATTTAGTTCATTGAACTGGCAGTGATTTCCCAACTGATCTCCAAAAGTGAGCAGTTTGTTCTTAAGGAATAATGTTTTCAGTGCTTCTAGAATAAGAAACAATGTCAAATCATCTATCTATCTCTGGCAGATCATGGATTTTTGACATTTCTGTTAATAGAATTTCTCAGGCTTTCCCTTTTTGAAAGTACTGGACTCCATAAGAGGTTTCTATGTTTGGGATCCCATTCCAGGGGGAAAATTCAGAGCTGGGTTCATCTTTAGACTTTTGTCAACACTCTTGGCCTCCTTGATCATTAATATGGTGCTAAAGGCTGCATGCCTCATTAACTGGTTTATTTTGTTTATATTTTGTTGTTAAGGTTTTTATTTCTGTGTACTTCAGATATAGAATTCTGAGCTAGGGCTGCTTTTGTGGTCTTTCTTAAAAGCACTAACCTGAGCTGAGATTAGGTAATGGTGTGTGGTATATATGAATATATTAAATAAGTAGGCATAGATATAGGTACCAGTAGATAGGTTTATATTCACACACAAATGTTCTAGATATAAAGAGGGAGAAAAATTATGGATGATGCCACCTGATTCAACTATGTATAATGAACACTTGAGACAGTATTTCTTGCCTGGCTGAGGCCTGATATATAATAGAATTGTAAATATTCTTCAGAATAATTTCTTCAGCTACAGGAAGCTTGGTGTCATATGATTTTTAAGAAGTTGGCAGTGGAGGGGCGCCTGGGTGGCTCAGTTGTTAAGTGGCTGCCTTCAGCTCAGGTCATGATCCCAGGGTCCTGGGATCGAGCCCCACATCTGGCTCCCTGCTGGATGGGAAGCCTGCTTCTTCCTCTCCCATTCCCCCTGCTTGTGTTCCTGCTCTCTATCTCTGTCTCTCTCTCTGTCAAATAAATAAATAAAACCTTTAAAAAAAAAAAAAAAAAAAGAAGTTGGCAGTGGAGCTCCATTTGGTGCTTGATGTTTCTTCATTTGGCTTCTGATTATTGAAGCCTTACTTGAACTAGAGGTTCCTGAGGGAAATGCTCAGAAGTGGTTTTATGACGATTATAATTTAAGGTTTCAAATGGAGGAAGGCAAGGAAATAGAGAACGTAACCAGGTAGAGCTCACACCTCCCTTTGTCCAGGCTTATCGCAAGTAATACATCTCTTCTGGAGAGCGTGAATGAATCAGTGTGCAGTTTTATCAGATGGCATTATGGATAAAGATGATAATGCTGCCTTTTCTGTCTCTCAGGCTGTTTCCATGGAAACCTCCAGAGCCAAACAAAAGCTACCAATCATTTAACCAAAGCTTGCCTTGGCTCGTAGACCTGCGTGTCTTTAAGGAATAATGTTTTCATACGGTTAGCTATGAGAGCAAGGGCTCTTCACCATACCCTAGATTACAGAACACTTTTTCCCTTCCCAGGCTGTTTCTCTTAGAAAATTAAAAATGCTAAAAATCTCTTGTCTGAGGTCTGTTCCCTGACCATCCCTCAGATCTTTGGATAGTAGTTCCAGCCCTGTCCCAGTGTAGTGAGTTCGGGGTCATTTCTTAGAATGTAGCTTCTCACATTAAAGAAAATGGATTTATCCCACATTCTCACAATGGACGTGAGTGTTTGGAACCTTAGGTAAACATATTTAAAGGTCAGAGTCCTTGGAAAGGGGACTTCGGAAAAATAGAAGAACTAATGAAAAAAATCTAAGCTTGCATGATATTGTGTAACTATAGGCTACTCCAGTGTGTCCTGGTTGAATTACTTCAGAAACATAATGGTGACTTAATTTGGAGGCCAAAATAACTGGATTATTTTGAATTTTCCTGTTTATGGTGCCACTGATAAAGTCAAAATTTAATTGGAGATGGTGTTACTTTCTGAAACTACTTTCCAAGAGGAAGAAAACCACACATTATTATTTTCTGTATCTAATCAAATACTTTTCATATGTAATTAATAGTTTCATGTTATCGTTTTTATAAAATCCTTAACCTTTTGAACTTAAGTCTAAAAGTCTTTTGACAATAACTGTGGTGTAATTAATCTTCTGTTTCACTGGATTTTATAGTTAGTAAAAATGCCTTTACTCAGCAATTGTGTTTCAATAGACCTGTCATCTCATTTATAAATTTTGTATTGTAACTTAATGAGCCTTATTGTCCTTATGAAACGAAACGGTGGCTTTGTGAAATAAATTTACCAAAAATACATATGTAGACATTTTTATAGATTCCTTGCCAGCTGATAACCAGAACAGGCATCTTTTGAGCTGATACCTGACTTGAGTTTTAGGTAGTTTGATAAGCCTATCCTCAAAGTCGCATCTGTTCTGATAGTTAAATTCTTGATTCAGGACCAGTGAGCATTTGTGTTTCTCCCAACTACCCTGGTATAAATACCTTAGGAGTTGTTGATTTGGAACAGTTGTGAAAAGGTTCCTGGCTTCTTCGCCTCACTTAACATGTATTTTGAAGTCAAAGCATGCTGCTTTCTGTTTGGTCCTCCAGCCTCGTGAACCTCTTGGTGCATTCCTCTCCACACCCTGCATGTAGTTTTACCCTAGATCAGACTCTGTCTCCCGGGTCCCAGAATAGCATGGGAGCATGGCATGCTTGTTTTCCAGAGCACAGCCGGTCATGGGTGCTAGCCCTGTCTCCACACACCAGCACTTACAACACAAGTATATGATATCTCCTGAGTCACTGGTAAGAGAACACAACCTTGTCTTATCTAGCCCAGGAATTTTGAAAATGCTCAGCTTTATACATAAACTCCTAGGTTCTCAACACATTTCATTAAAGTGAGTGTTATCTGGTATGGTTCAGGTGACATTTAAATGGACACCATTCTAATGAACACTTTCATTATGATTTTGTCCTTTCTTTTAAAAGTCATGCTTGAATATATTTATCGAATGTTCAGTGGACTATTATTTCATTTGTCTGAAATCTTCTACTGAGTATATATTCATTTTTATGTGTGATGGAATTTTATGTTAACGATTTCAAACAGGAGTAAATTTGAATTCAACTTGGGTTCTTCCATGGCTGCGCATTTTTATTTTATAGATATTTAGTGAGCATCCATATGTTTTTGGTGCTATGGGCCATACTGAGATGGATATCTTGCCTGCAGTTACCATGAGGAGGCAGTTAGCAGGCCCAAGTGCACCAAGTTTTCACTTGTGAGGTAGAGCATTCCTGGCAAAGGCCTAAAGAGGATTTAGCACATGTTTTGGAAAACACAATTAGTATATAAAGTCTGATGAGATTTGGCATATAGGAGGGGTACCTGTGGTACGAGCAAAGGCCCGCAGTGCCATGGGAGTGAAGGACGATGATGGAAAAGCACAGGAACTCAGGAGACAGGCAAAGGGAGCAGGTAACGCTACAACTCATCACCTAAAAACCACAGATCTTTCATTCTTAGAATGAAAACCTAGTTTCTTTGTCCCTATGGCAAAATATCACTGGACTTGGGAGTCCCGATTCCACCGCTAGCCATGTATAAATGTGACTTGGCCTCTTTGGACTTGAGAATGGAGGTGATGATACCTACCTCACTAAATTAACATGGGCGTTCAATAAAGCAACACATCAGAAACACTGTGCTAGCTGTAACATGCCAATAGAGGGTAAGGGGTCAATAATCGTGCATTCAGAGCATCAGCTTTGTTAGCAGCCATGACTGGTTGTGTTTGGAGTCAACTAAAACTTCCTCCAGATCTCTCTCAGTTATAGTTGCATTTGGCTGCATGCCACAGAAAACCAGTTGTGGTGGCTTACCTAAATAAGACATTTATTTTTCTCAAATAACAAGAAGTCCAGAGGAAGCCAGTCCCAGGCTGGTACAGGGCTCAAGTCCAGCGTTAAGGACTCAGGCTGCTTCTAGATTCCTCTCCATCCTTAGGATGTGGCTTTCATCCACATGGTCACAAAATGTCCTAGATAGGGTTCCTCCAGGAGTGCCTGTGACAAGGATTCACCTGTAAGTAGTTGATTTGGAAGGTGATCCCAAGATAGAGTAGGGAAGTGAAAGGGAAAAGAAAACCAAATCCAGGGTGCATTAATGACTGGGTTACTGTTTTGGGCCACTGCTGTTCATTCAGTCCCATTGGGGACCTCAGGGAGCTCTGTCTGCTCCCAATATATGTAGCTCATGCCTCAAAGATCTAACCTGAAGGCCAAAGAGCTCAGATATTTATGCACCAACTCCCATCTGTCATTGAGGGCTGCCCCCAGGTTCACTAACTCTGGCACTTTCAACCTGCCACACATAGGCTAGCATGATCCTATAACCAAAAAAAGCCCTAGGAGTTACAGGAGCTTTCAGGAGGGAAGCCTGTGTTGAATATAGGAATGGTGAGTGTCGGGGTCATGGGCCGAACGCTGACAACACCCGATACACGAGACAACTGCACCTTCAGCATCATGTCTACATTCCAGGCAGGAGGACAGGTAGAGGGTCAAAGGGCAAAGACACATAACAGCTGAGTCTACCTTTTTATCAAGAAGAGAGCTTTCCTGAAGCCTCACCTGACTCCTGTCAGTCACTGCCAGAGCTGGATTACAGGGCTACCTGCTGTCACTGTAAGAAAGCCCGGGAAGAGGAAATGTGTATTTTTTAAAAAATTTTTTTAAAGATTTTTATTTATTTATTTGACAGAGACACAGCAAGAGAGGGAACACAAGCAGGAGTGGGAGAGGGAGAAGCAGGCTTCCCGCTGAGCAGGGAGCCGGATATGGTGCTCGATCCCAGGACCGTGGGATCATGACCTGAGCTGAAGGCAGACGCTTAACGACTGAGCCACCCAGGCGCCCTGAAATGTGTATTTTTTAACTGGGCATGTTGCCTTAAAGGGTTCTATTATGAAGGAAGTAGGGATAGAACATAAGTTGTAGGCAACTGGTAATACGCAACAAGGTCATCCTCACATGAATTAACAGGAGCAAAATAGGGTTCTGTAAGGGATAAAGTTGCAAGCCATGTTCCTTGAAGATATTCACATGCATCAACAAAACAAGAATCAGAAAAAAATCATAAGTCTTAATCTTCAAGCCATCACTTACGTTGTCACGTTGTCTCCAATACACAGGGCTCAAATAGATAATGGGATTCTCCTGGGGCATCATTGTCTTATCTTAATCTAGTTCATTAACAGATGCAGACTGACCACCTACTACATGCCAGGTGCTCCCATGGGCCAGGGACTCCACAGTGGTAGTGACTGGCGGGTGGAGAGGGTCAGAGAACCCTCTCCAAAGCAGGCCTGAGACCCAACTTATGAGGGCCTGGACATTCAAAGGTTAGAGGAAGAAGCATTCCAGGCAAAGGAATGAGCAGTGACAAAACTCCGAAGGATCAAGTTTGGCCTGTTAGAGAGAAAGAGTAGAAATAGGCCTGCATGGCTGGTGAGGTGAGAAGGAGAAGCAGGCAGGGACCAAAAATACAGTTAAAAGACTTCAAACCTGGGGCACCTGGGTGGCTCAGTGGGTTAAGCCTCTGCCTTCAGCTCAGGTCATGATCTCGGGGGATTGAGCCCTACATCAGGCTCTCTGCCCAGTAGGAGTCTGCTTCCCTCTCTCTCTCTCTGCCTGCCTTTCTGCCTACTTGTGATCTCTCTGTCTCTCTCTCTGTCAAATAAATTAAAAAAAAAAAAAAAAGACTTCAAAGCTTGTTTTGGCTGGCCCCAGAAATGCATTTTTTTAATGAAGAAATGCTAAAAGTACCTAATTTGGAAGAGGGGATTTACATATTTAGGGAGGAAAGTTTGATCATTCAATAGCACTATTTTGTCCTGAAGTCGTCTGCAGCTAAAGAAACAATTGTGCTAATTTCCTTTAAGGAATTAAACTCCTTCAGAGTTCCTTAAATTCCAATCATGTTCTTGAGTTTTCATGTTTTCACTGGAACCTATTGATTAGGAAATATATATGTAAATATACATATGTCCCTCCATCTGCCTGGAAGATCTGCGGCTACGCCAGCGTGCTTATTCTTCCCAACAGTTGGGAACTCTGCTTTGCCTCCTGCTCAGCTGTGCGAAAGGGAGGACTTGAGTGCCCTGAGTGGTGATAAATCAGCCTTCGAGGAGCCTCCTTCCAATAGAAGAGCCACCCCCTGGGAAATAGTTTGTCCCTAAGCAGAAGGGAAGTTCATCAGTAGAAACTCTCTGTGCAGTAGTTTTGCCATGTGAATTTCATTGCTCTTTCAGAAACCACGGCAGACAGTTGGACCATGCCTGAGGCTACTCCACTCAACCCCCTTGACCCTTTGAGCACCACAGGCCATGCCTTTTCAATTTTTCAGCCAATGTTTCTTGCATGCAAACTAGGGATGCTACCACAAGCAAAATCAGAGGTGATCTCCGCTCTTGGGAACTCACAGCCTATGGGGAGACAGAGCCTATTCAGATAGTTACATAGAAGGTATATAATTAAAAACTGAGACGTGCGCTAGAAAACGATTCAGTGAGAGCCAAGAACAAAGAAGCCTAATCTCATGAGAGGCCAGGGAAGAATTCCCTGAAGAAGGAACACTTGAAACAATAGGCACAGCTTGAGGACGTATTATGTTCCTATCCCTGAGCAAGGAACTATGGATTTAGGTCATGGATCGCACTTAGAAGGAATTTGTAGATCCGTGAAAAGGTAAGATGTTTCTGCAGTAAGCCACCTGAAAGGGCTAAATAGACGAGCACTAAATAGTAAGTGCAGAAGAGCTAAAGATGAAAAGTCAGTGGTGGCAGAGGATGGGCAATACTTTGTGGTTGGGGGAGATTTGAGCTAGACACAGAAGGGCGAAGAAGTCATGGACGCGAAAGACGTGGGTTAATCTGATCACGGAACTCAGTAATCTTTGAAGGTGTCCTAGGAATGAAGCAGAAAACAAATCCAATTTCTTGACCCTCCAGGATCTGCTCAGCATCTGTCTTCCCAAGTTTATCATTTGAGGACCCTTTCGCCCCCTTAGAAATACACTAACATATCCTTCCTTTTATGTTATAGTTATTCTTTCCTTGCCAGCTTGTGACCAGGTTGAGAGATGGCATCATGCTTTAGTCACCTATCTTCGTGGCCCCTAGGGTAACACGTTTCATATAGAAGAGACAGTAAACGTTTGTTTGATTTAATGCAATTGGAGGGGTGAAACTCTCATGTTATAGTATATGACCATGACCATCGGTCAGTTTGGGACTTAAGGTTGAGGGCTTGTGGGGGTGTGCCTGCCCTTCCTCCAACAGCACTCTCTTCTTTGGTGGCATCACCCTCTTTCAAAGTTTTAAACGCCATTTTCACACTGGTGACTCCCAAATGGATATTTTTGGCTCTAAATGCTCTCTTCCAGACTCATGGATCTAACACCTCCCTACTTTGCATCTCCACTTGGCTGGGCATCTCTAAAAGACATCTCAAAATTAATAAACCCAAAACAGAATATTTGATTTCCTGCCCTGATAGCAAAAGAATACATCAGTGTCTACCCCCACCATCTTCTCTCAGCCAATGGCACCACCATCTACTCATTTGCTCAAGCCAAAAACCTGTGTCATGCTTGAGTCAATTTGCCTTACTCTTCCTATCCAGTAGATCAGTGCGTTCTATTGTCTCACTTCGACATATCGGTATCTAATTCACCCACTACTCTCTCCTTCCATTGACACCATCCCAGTCTGACAGACCATCACCTCTTGCCCATGCTATAAGCATGAGCTCCCTGCTTCCATGCTTCTTCCCAGGTCATCCATTCTCCACACTACAACAGGTGTAGGAGGTAGACCCTTCCTGTGTGTCTGAGCTCCTCACCTGCGGCTCCAACTCACTCATTACCCCCTAGTCATCCTGTGCTCCTTGCTGTTCCTCAAACACAACAAGCTTGCTCCCACCTCAGAAACCTCTGGTCTCGTTCCCTCTGCATACAGTGATCTTCCCCGAGATGGGCCCTTCACTGGCTTCTTCCTGGTGTGCAGATCTCGGCTCATTTGTCCCCATTCCCGAGAAGCCTCCCTGATCACACCACAGAAGGTCCGCCCAGAGCTGGAGTTAGAGTTGGGGTTACACAACTCCAGAATACCACAGACTGAGTGGATTAAACAACACACATTTCTTTCTCACAGGGAGGCTGGGAAGTCTGAGATCAAGGTGCCAACAGACTGGGTTTCCAGCGAGAACCCGTTTCCTAGCTCACAGAGGGCTGTCTTCTCTCTGTGTCCTCATAAGGTGGAAAGGGGTGAGGGAGCTCTCTAGGGCCTCTCTTATAAGGGTACAAATTCCATTCACATGGGCTTCACACTCATGACCTAATCACCTCCCCAAAGCTATGCCTTCTAATACCATCACACTAAGGGGTAGGTCTTACCATATGAATTTGTGGGGATACAAACATTCAATCTACAACACTATTTGATATTAATTTTTTATGTCTTTGTTTACTTGTCAGTCATCAATTTCCCCCAACTACAGGATCAGTTACATGAAAACAGGGACCTAATCTATCTTACTTCCTATTTTATTTCTAGCAACTAAAACAGAGCTTGGCACCAAGGTTGGCAGTCTCTAAACATTTGTTGCATGATTGATAAAGATGGATGGGTGAATACTGAATAATTGTGTGAACTTAAATCATTTAGCATCTTTGCCTCAACTTACCTCCTTCCTGGATGTAGGTTGAAGGTATTATATTCCTGTGTCTCCTGAAACACGAAGGTGGTGGTTGAGATAAATGGGAAGGCTGAAGGCTTTACCACTTATTATGAGAAAAATATTGAAGTGTATGGGCAAGGAGCCATTTGAAAGTGGCAATGACAGCCTAATGGAGAAAGAAATTCATTTGTTTTATTACCCGTGAACCTCCTGGGGACTGTATAAGATGGGGGAAAATGAAATGTACCCATTCGTAATATAAAAATTCATAAATACAGCTTACATTAATTCAAAGTAGAGTAATACTTTGTTTATCTGGCATCAATAGGTATTTTGCTAAGTGTTTTCTGTTTTTTTAGATAGTTAATGTTCCCATTGTAAGTAGACTTTTTTCAATCTGACTTTTTTTTTTAAGATTTTATTTATTTATTTCACAGAGAGAGAGATCACAAGCAGGCAGAGAGGCAGGCAGAGGGAGAGGGGGAAGCAGGCTCCCCACTGAGCAGAGAGCCCGATGCGGGGCTCGATCCCAGGACCCTGGGATCATGACCTGAGCTGAAGGCAGAGGCTTAACCCACTGAGCCACCCAGGAGCCCCTCACTCTGACTCTTTTAATGGAAATAGTTTTCAAATGAATTTCAGTGCCACTTTCTCAGGACACTAAACAAAGCCTTTTTTGCCACTAACTTGGGGACATCATTATAAGCTTATTATTAATATATTTGGGTATCAAATAGTGCCATACTCTGAAATCACAGAAATGTAGAACTATTATGCTTTCTGGGGTCTCTAGTTTTTCTCTCTTCTCTCATTGACTTTAACAAGTAGGGTAATTAGCACCAGCAGCAGACTGGTTAGTGAGGACCCTACCCAGAGTGATAAGCAAGAGGAATGTGGTCCCTGCGTTCCTGGAGCCACAGTCTGCCGGGCAAGAGTACAGTGAACGAGTAAGGACAACAAGAATCTCAAAGGCCTTCCCTGGTGCTTGGGAAAGGCCTCCCCAAAGAGATGGCCTTTAAGCTGACTCTTACAAACAAGTTTCCCAGGGGAAGTGTGCTCCCAGAAGATGGGGAAGCTTGTGTAGGGCCTGTGAACCCTGAGAGCCAAGGTGCATTAGAGCAGAGCAAAGACGACCAACACGGCTCCTGAGAGTGGCAGGGTCACAGGGGCCAGAGTGTGGGCCCCGCCTCCCCAAGGGCCAGGCTAGGGATTTGAGTCTTAATTCTAAACACAACCGAAGTGCTTTTAAAGAGAGGAGTAACACGGTTAGCGTTATACCTCAAGGTGTGTGTTATAAGAAAATTAAGCACCCACTAAACCCATGTGTGCTTTTACACGTGTTTTTGGTTCAGACGAAGTTAAAATAGGTGTACCACAGTTCGTCCACCTTCCACAAACTATGGAGTCGACAGATGGTGTTCAGGGTCACAGACACAGTGCAAAATTTGAGAAGCGGGTATTCAGGCTTGGAAAAATGCAGGTTTCAGAAAGGAATCTCATTCCTGGAGGCCTGTTGCAGTATTGTTCATGTTAAGAGTCCAGTTTAATTCAGTTCGATGTCATCTGAACCTTCTGTTATAAGGAGAGGTTTGTGAGGGTGGGTGAACATGTGCTAGGAACAGAGGCCTGCCTGGCCTCGGGCAAGTCTCTTCCCCTCTGGACCTCAGTTTTCTTTCCTCAGAATAAGATGCCTAAGGGGCCCCCCCACTCTCGGCAATGCTGAGAGGCAGCCAGCTTGGAGGCAGGAGGCTCAAAGGAGTTCCCACCACCTATTCACCAAGTAACCTTAAGTAACTTCTTTGAACACCACTTTACCTGTTTGTGAAAACGCTACCTCAGGGGCGCCTGGGTGGCTCAGTCGTTAAGCATCTGCCTTCAGTTCAGGTCCTGATCCCAGGGTCCTGGGATGGAGTCCCACTTCGTGTCAGGCTCCTAGCTCAGCAGGAAGACTCCTTCTCCCTCTCCCATTCCCCGTGCTTGTGTTCCCTTTCTCGCTTTCTCTCTCTTTCTCTGTGTGTCAAATAAATAAATAAAATCTTAAAAAAGAAAAAGAAAAGAAAACCCTACCTCACTGGAGTGTTGTGAGGACTAAAACAGCTGGCACAGAGAAAGCAGTCAGGAAATACTAAGATCACTCTGTAACCGTATAGCTTAATATCTGACGGCTAACGCATTAGCCCAATAAAACAGGACAAAGAATTTGGAAGAGAATGTTTCCTCCAGGAAAAAAAAGAGACCCCTTATGAATTAAGAACCCATGCTGCATATTATATTTTTCTGTATTCTTTTGAGACTTAGTAACATTTTGGAAAGCATCTTGCACCATCCATCTGTCCAACATTTGTGCTCTGGAATATCTTTTCTCTAACAGCTTGGCCAACTCTGTTTTGCATGTGTTCAGTGCTGCTATCCCTGGTCTATCTATTCTGAGCATGTTATTAACCTGGGCTTGCATGTATCAGTATAAATTCTGCTAAGAGCCAATGTTGTCTTAATTTCTGAACATCCATGCGGAAATATGCTTGCATGATTTCTTTGTGCTCTCTTTACAGTCCCCAAGGATGTTAATAACAAGTCACATACCCTTTATTTTTCTTATTATTTTTAAATAACTGGGTTTTAAATGATAAGTTGAATGCAAGCATATTATTTTAAAATATGAACAGTATAGAAGGTTTTTAGGTTAAAAAAAAATCTTTTCTTTGTTTCCCACACGTGCTTCCTGGTTGTACTCCCCGTATATTAGTAGTAATTTACACCTTCTTCCAGAAATGTTCTCTCTTCCTCCCTCTCTTTCTCTGTATATTCTACATAATTGTCTTCAGTTTACACAAATAAAATTATACTCCCCTTCTTTCCCACCTTCCTTCCTATATGTATCTTCTATCATTGTGTTTATTTTACCCAAGTGGAACCATACACAAATGGAACTGTTCAGACCCTATATCTTCAACATCCTCCTGTAGGAATACCTATTAATCTGCCTCATTCTTTTGAGTGGCTTTCTGGCATTCCGTTAATGGAACGTACCCTTTAACCAACTCCTGCTGATGGGCATTTTAGATGTGTCCAATCTTTTGCTCTTATAGACATTTCTGTAACAAATATCTCTGGGCATATATCTTTGCACACTTGAGGGACTTTATCTGTAAAATAAGTTCTTTGAAGTTTTAAAACCCAGCATAGCATCCTCCAATATGTTCACAAAACCATAAGCTTGTCACTGCTAATGTCAGGTCTCTGAAAAGAGCTCCTTCCATGGAGTGGCTATCTTATTGGACAACATAGATACAATCAATACCTTGAAAGGTATCATTAATCTTTATTGTAAGATAGGTGATAACATAGCAAAGTCCTTAACAAATCTCCAGCACCCCATAGTTACCTGATAGATGGTGGCTATCAGTCATGTTGCCTTTATCCTTGTGAACAACCAGTCAAGAATTTATCCCCAAGGCCTGAGGCCGAATGTAACTAGAGTCAGTGGGTTGGCGCAATATTAGGAAACTTTAGGTGGCGTTGTTTTCAGGCCTTTATCTAAGAGAAATGCCTGGTGGGACAGGAAAAGTCCTTTTTAGGTAGTAAAGGAAAACCTATAAAGCATTATACTTTCATATTAGAAATTTTCTCTGGCTAATTCTCTAGGAAGCCTTGACATTTTCAACAACACAAATCACTCCATCGCAGGTAGGTGTTAATCTGAACATTGGGAGAAAAGGAATTGCCAATTTAGTAAAAGCAGTGTTGGTTTCAAACTTGGCAAGTCATGAGAACATGATTTGAAGGAACCCTGAGCCAGAGACTCATTCATTCACTCAACAAAAAAACATTTGTACCCTGTTAGGTACCAGGCAGGGCTCCAGGTTCCAGAGCGTACAACGTGAACCAAACAGATATGAGGCCTGCAATTAGAGAGCCATGGGATCTTGGAGAAACCTCTTGCCCTTCTTGGACTTTACCTTCCACATCTTTAAAGTAAGCTGCCTGACCTGCATTACCTCACTGGCCTACTGCCATGTCCCAACCAGTGGGCGCTGAATTAGTTTCCTTGGGCTACTAGAACAAATTGCCCCAAATGTGGTGGCTTTAACACAAGAGGAGTTTATTCCCTCACAGTTTCAGAAGCTAGGAGTCTGAAATCACAGGGTCAGCAAGGCCATACTCTCAAGGCTTCTCAGGAGGATCCTTCCTCGCCTCTTCTAGGCTTCTGGTCTTGCCAGCAATCCTTGGTGTTCCTGGGCTCGTAACTGTATCACTCCAATCTCGGACTCCATGCCCAGGCGGCATTCTCCCTGAGGGTCTGTTCAGCCATTTTCTCTTGTTTCTGCCAAGGATATAGACCGTTACAGCAGTGGCCGTTAGCAGACACTGAGCTGGACAGGTCAGGCAGCCTGCAGAGTCGTGCAGAGAGGGGCCCTCCGTGAGGAAGGGGCAGGGAGTACAGCTGAGCATCAATGCTGGCGCTGAGGCAAGGGAGCACGTTTAATGGAATCAAAGCAACTGTGCCTTGTGGACAGGGACCCTAGGACTAGCACCACCAGACTGAACACTGGGATGTCCTGGGCAGTAAACAGTTCCATGCAACAGTGTTGCTGTGCTGGGGATGACAGAGTAAAGAGCAAGCCATCCAGAAGCTTCTCTCAGTTAAAACTGGGAAACTTTATATCAGTGCTTTCCTCGTGTTGACTTTTAATTGACTGTTGGTTTCTTTGGGACGGTTCTGAGTCATTTCGTCTCTTCTAGCTGAGCACCAAAAATCCAAGCCTTTAGAAGGGTGTCCCACAGACAGGGAGCCTGGCATCTAGGCTTTAGAGCAGGGGTCAAAGTCTCGAGCCCTGAAAGCGACTCCAGGGTGCAAGCTCTGCTCTCCCATCGCACTGGGATGTGTCTTTGGGAACATTAGTTCATTCCTCAGCACTCAAGCTCTGTTGTCTATAAACGTCGGTTAATAATAGAACCTCCTCTAGGATTGTGGAGAGGAGGGAATGTTGTAAGGAAAATAATTCATGTGCAACATTAAACATGGTGCCAGGAGCATAAAAATGTGCTTAATAAATATTTGTTGTTATTAAAATGTCTATTAATTTCCAGCCTGTGCTGGAAGATCTTTCCTAACAAAGGTGGAAACATGTTGTTATTTCTCTCATATTCAAAGAGGGGGAGGGGCTTTCTTGACCCTGTTCTCCTCAATGCCCTCCCTTTACAGCAACATCTTACGAGACTTATTTATCCTTTGTGTCTGTAGCTCCTCTCTTCCCATTCTACAAAGAGGCCTTCACCCTCGCCCAGCCCCTCCACTGACATTGTCCCCAGTTCCTGTGGCCCCCATGACCTAGTGGCTGCTATGTCCGGCAGTCTTCATGCTGCATGACGGGTCAGCCGCTCGTGACCACGAACCATTCTCTCCTTCTTGAAGTACTTTCTCATTTGGGTTCCTGGGACACCACTGGCCCTTGGTTCTCTCCCTACTTCCCTCCTTCCTACATCAAAGTGCCCCAAAGTTCCTCAGCCTTCTCTTTTCTTACCTATATTCCCTCCGTAAGTATCGTCCAGTATGACTTTCAACATCATCTCCCCGACAAAGCACAGACTTGGATGTCCAGCCTGGCCATCTCCCTGGAGCCTATTCGGCATCTCCATTTGGCTCTCAAATAGACATGTCAAACTTAACATGTTCAAAGTCAAACTCCTAGTTGCCCTGCCTGGGGAGACCTGTCCGTCCTGCAGTTCTTCCCCATGGTATCACATGGAAACCACATCATTCCACCTGCTCAGGGGAAAAACCTGGAGTCATCCTCACTTTTCACTTTCTCTTACACCCTGCATCGAACCCTTCAGAAAACCCTGGCAGTACCTTCAGAGCATATCCGGGATCGGACCACTTCTCCCCACCTCTGCTGCTGCCACTCCCATGCAAGCTGTTACAGCAGTAGCCTCCCCACGGAGCTCCCTGCTTCCTCCCTTGACCCCCTTCTGCCAATTCTCCAGCCAGGAGCCAGTGACCTCACGCTTGGATGCACCTTAGAATTACCTGGAGAGTTTTAGAAATTTCATTGCCCAGCCCCTATCAGTCTCATTAAACTAGAATCTCAAGCACATTTTTGTTAAAGTCGTATCATGGCACACCCCCGCCCCAAACTTCCGACAGCTTCTCATCTCCGTAAAAGTCAAAGTTTTCGACTCTGACAAAGCCATGGCCTCTAAGGCCCCAAATCAGTGGTTTTCAGACGCAGCCGCCACGCCTCAACAGGAGGACTTGTTGGAGCCCAGTCACCGAGCTCTGTGCTCAGCGGCTCTGTGGGAGGTGGGGAGTGCTGCCCGGGAATTTGCATTGGAACCAGCTCCCACGGGACACTGAAGCGAGGCTGAGGACCCAGGCCTTACGCCCGCTTGGCCCCACAGCTTCTCAGACAGCATCTCCTGTTGCCCTTCTTGCGGCCCAACTGGCCTCCTTGTCCCTGAAACAAGCTGGTGCTCCTTCACTTCGAGGACGTTCATTCCTGCCCTTCCACCCAGCCGGATGCCCCTCCCCATCTCTCTCAGGTCCTTCTTAGAGGTCACCTCATCAGTGAGGCTTTCCTGACCACCTTATCAAAAAGCGTTACCCTCCGCCCGTCATGACCCGACCCCTCTTCCCTGCTTTATTTTTCCACAGTTCCGAACATGCAGCATCTGGCTGCGCATACATGCGTGTGTATTTTCTGCCTCCCCAGCACGTGCATTAAAGTGTAATGACTGAAAGGGTTTTGTTTTTTTCACTAGTGTGTCCACTCTTTCTAGAACCATGGCTGGCACACAGTAGGCCTCAAAGATGAACAGAAAGACGGAAGAAAACCCAGAAACTTAGCGGGAAACCAGACAAAAGTGCCTGTAGTTCCGTTGATGGACACAAGAGGCCGCTGTTGGGTCACAGAATGGACAGAAAGGCCCGCAGCGGCCCTTCCTCTCACCACCCACCCCTCTAATACAGAGCCCCTAAGTGGAAAAAAGCAGAAGGCACCAGGGTAGCCAAGCACACGCAGCTGAGATGTCACAAGTTACTAACTCCTAAAGCCTTGTGGCCAACACCAAACCAGGCGGCTCTTGCAGATCAGCTGCAACCCAAACCCAGGAAGCTTTGGGAAGGGAACACAACAGGGTGGGTGCATTTCCACAAGTCCCCAGTGCAGGTTGATAGCTACAAGCTCCTGGGGAAGGGCTGAGGGGAAGGACTTGGCTTGGTGCAGGTAGACAACCCAGGGTCGGAATTAGGTCGAGTGGGTAGTCACTCCAAGTCCAAGTCCAGAAACCAAATTTCCAAGAATTCCCAGCGGGCTAGGTGAAGCTCTTAGCTTGAATACATCCCTTTCTCCATCTGGAATGTTCCAAAGCCTGCTCTCTCCCCTTTCGTCATTAATGTAGCCATCTATCTGTCCACGTACAGAGACACCTGAAGGGTCCAAGAAAAGCTATTTTCATTCTCTGTGACACACGAGAATTTGGGAATTAAGAACCAATCCAAAAGAGGCCTTCTGTCCCACCTCCAACTGTGGCCACTCCTCTTACCTGCCCAGAGGGGTCAGCACATCCATGTTCCCTACCTCACCTCACGGGTGAGTCATGCGGACGAAATCTAGTGAAAGCTCCTCGTGAACCAGCCCCATGTCAGGTCGGGTTTTCTGGTGATGGTGGGATTGATTTCTTAGCTTTCACAAATGACACTTGAAACCAGCAGGGATTTATCAGATGTCCCCCTTCCACCCCACCCCTCACACACACCCCCCCCCATGTAGAAGTCAGGGGAGCCACCATTTGATTTTCATACTATATAAGAATAACATGAATTATAATAATGGCTACAAAGAATGGAGCCTTCACTATGGGCCTGTAAACCCATTTCATACTTGAAATGAAAGTTCATTTCATCCTCACAACACATCTGTGAGATCAGGACTATTCTGATCCCCCCGGGCACAGGTAAGGAAGCTAAGGCTCAGAGAGGTTAAATAACTTGCCCCAAGGAACAGGCTAATAAATGACATTGGGACCCCAGCAGCCTGCTCCCTTCCCCCTCTTCCTGCACCAAAGCTTGTTGAGTGAGCTAGAGGGATCATGAACTCTGGCTCCTTCATAAAATGGTAGCACAATGTCAGGGCCCAGCCTTCGGCCGTAAGGTCACACAGACCTGGTGTGCATCCCAGCTCTTCTACCTCTGAGCTGTATAAACTTGGGCAAATGAGTTCTCCTCTCTAAGCTGTTGTCTCTCGCTGTGTAAAATGAAGATACGATCTCCCTGGGAGGGTTGTTGTGAGCACTAAATGAGATAATAAAGCACAGAGCCAGCTCCTGTCCAGAGGAGATGTCCATTTCATATTAATAGTCCGCCTCGGATTCCTCATTAAAGATGACAAAAACCCAGAGCACCAAGAAGCTAAATCTTAGCTGACATTACCGAACGCGTCCTCTTAGACATTGTGGTCAGTCCTTGGGCCATCTCCAGGTAAGATTTTTATCTTTGCTGCCTTTGGTAGTCAAAGATCTCAACTATTTTCCTCAGTTCTCTCTTAGACAATTCCTGATCCACACCCCAGGGTGGGACCCTCACTCCCCTCTTGCTGGCCCTTCTTTCCTGTCCCCTCTTCAGAGATCAAAAAGAAGAAATGGGACTAAGAGAGGTGAAAAGCCCCCCTTGGTCACCAAGAGAATGAAGGCAAGAAGGGGCATTGTGGTAGGGGGAGGCCACTAGCTTGGGCCACACCTACACTCCAGGCAAGAGCCTTTTTGTTCTAAGCCACCGACTTAGGTACAGGGAGATGCACTTAGTGACACAGTCTAGAGCCTCCTCCGGTAGGAGAGCTGAAGAAGAATTCAGAGATTATTTCATTTTCAGCCAAGCTTCACACCTGGTCGATGAGGTGTCCCAGGGTGATTAACTCGCCTGGAATGTCACGTGAGCAAAGCCGCCCCAGCACCCCAGGGTCCTGGCTCCTCAGCCTCTTTGCCTTGTCCCACTTTGACTCCCATGTCCTCACCATTCTCTGCAAGGTGGTAGCCCTGGAGCTTGGCATGGTCAAGGCGGCAGAGGTGGGGTTGACCCTCCTAGTGCCATCTTCTCAGCACTTAGGCCTCAAAGCCTTTTTCACTGCCTCCTGGCTGCCAGGAACTCCATGCTAAGGTAACCTCCTCAGGCAAAAACCCATGTCCTGAAGCTTCCCCTCTGCCCATTTCTCTGTCAAAACTTACCTTTCTTGCCTCCCAGCCATCTGTCCAATTCAGAAGGAAATCTGATGTGTGCTCAGTTCCCCATGTTTATAACTGAAAATGAACTCAAACAGTTCTAGGGTTGTTAATTTTTAAAAACAGTGTCCTAGAGGAATGAAACTTTTATGCAAAGAGATGAGGCCCTTACGGCAGAATTCTGGGAATTCTGATGAGACAATTCTCCCCAGCACTGCCCCCACCTGATAATAGCCTTGAGTCACAGGTACGTGCGGTTTCAAGCCTGATAATGGTCTGGTCTCTTTTCTGGATCTAAGAAATGCCTTGGTCTTCTTATCGTACCAAATCTGAAGTCACTTATCTTCATTTCCTTGGACGGCTCTTTTAATCCACCTCTCCTTCTCATCCTGCGCCTACAGTCAGAGTGTGAAGGAAGTAGGGGGGTGGTGGCAGCCGCTCGTTGCTATTTCTTGTCGCAACCCCAGAGGCAATTAAACTCATCCCTTCCTCAAAATCTCAAGTACCCAATCCTAAATGCCTCACTTCCACAGGACTTTGCCCCTTTCCTAAAATGCTTCCCGAGATCAGTATAAGTGTGGATTGTTAATAAAAATGGTGGTACTGTCAGCTGCGGTAGGTTCTTCCTGTCACGACGATTCGTGGTGGTCCTGAGGGATGGGGAGGACCCAGGCGTCGAGAGCTGGGATGACCACACATCGCCGTGTCTGCCTCTGTCCTGGCATTAACGGCAACTTTCACTCTCAGAAGTGTTGTGGGCCAGTGGCGCCTGGGTGGCTCAGGTCATGAAGCCTCTGACTCTTGATCTCCGATCTTGATCTCCGGGTTGTGAATTCAGCCCATGTTGGGCTCCGTGCTGGTTACGGAGCCTACTTAAAAAAAAAGTGCTTTGGGCTGAACAATAAACCCTATTAAGAATGTGGGCTTGGGAGTGAGTTTGACCTGGATTCAAACCACAGCCTGTTTCTTAGTAGCTGAGTGACTTTGGGCAAGTTACTTAAGGTTTAGGAGCATCAGTTTCCACACGTGCTGAAGGAGGATACTGTTAGCCCCCAGTGCATAGGGTTCTTTGGGAAGACTAGTGTGGCACAGTGCCACGCACATCGATATTGCAACATGTGTTAACTCTGTTTCTAGGATTCTAGGACATCCATGTGCAGCCTCCTCATTTGTGGACCCCTTTAAGGAGTCTTTTACCCTGAAAAAAACTTGCAACTGGACAGAATAGCACTCAAATCTCAGCAGCACTATTTCCAGCTCTGTGACCTGGGGCGATTCAAATGAGCTCTTCGAGCCTCACTAACACATCAGTGCCACAGGGATAAAAATCTCAGCGTTGTTGTAAGGAGAAAATGAGATAAAGATATTGGAAAGCACTGTGCCCTGTGTATGAACTCAATAAATGTTGCTTCTTATTACACTGGGGGCCAATGAGGCACAAAGAGGTGGGAAGACCTGCCCAGGTACAGGGCGAGGGTTCACCAGTGAAAGAGCAGGTCAGCCCCGTGCACTTTCCACCTTCTCTTATGGTCTCTGAGGGCTCGACTCTCCTTCCTCCTCGGGTCTCAAGTGCCCCAAGCCATCAGTCTCATTTCCAACTTGGTATCAATCCTTCTCAAGCCTTCCCCTCCTTTATCAGGGAGATTAGAAATAGGAAAAGAAAATGTCAGGATGACCCACAGCTCGTCCTGGGGTTTCTAGATTAGAACCTCATTTCAGGTTTGTGGAACTGATGTCCATTGGTTGGCTGTGTGACATTGAGCAAATTACTGCCCCCTGCTGAGCGGCAATGTCCTCAAGTGCAGAGAGAAAATGACCTCCTGGCAGGGTGACTGGCAAACCCAAGTCATTCTGACGCCTGAGCCCACGCTTTTAACTTTGACTCCACCTCAAGTTCGGGAGCTGTGCAGTCCCATGGCCATTTGGGGGACAGTTAAGATGGTGGTAGGTAGTAAGAAGAAAGGCTAAATTTGAGGTGCATAAAAGTGTCTTCCACAGTTTGGGATTTGGGCTAAGGTGTGAGATGTGATGCTACCTCACGTGGGTCCATGTTTTATTCAAAATCGTCCACAAAGCATTTGGCCTGTTTTTGCTTTCCATACCTGGAAGCCTCCAGCACAAACTAGAGCCTGCCGGCCAAAACCAGCCTGCTGCCTATTTTTGTGCCGGGTTTCGTTGGAGCACGGCTGTGCTCCTTTATGTATGTGCTGCCTATGGTCACTTTCTCGACAGCAGGGCAAAGTTGAGTAGTTGCAACAGAGGCTACAGAGACCACAAAGGCTAAAATATTTTCTTTGTGATCCTTCAAATAGAGTCTGTGATCCTCCTGGAAAGTAAATGCCATTTCAGTTTTAATGGCGATAATTACAATGGTACCTGTTACTGTCGTGCACTTGCTCTGTGACAAGTACCGTTCTAAGGACCTTGAACGTATGTTGCTTCCAACAACCCCACGGTCCACACACACCATTATTCCCATTTGATGAGCGAGCAAACTGAAGCAGAAGGAGGTTAAGTAACTTGCTCGAGGCTGTGTAGCTGGAAAATGGCACAGGCGGGATTCGAACCCAACTAGTGGAAAGTGTTAGGCCTCCTTAGTAACTTGCACACCTCTTTTTCTTTCCCGATCACCTGAGCCACTCGCGATAGGAGAGACAACGTTACGTGGTCCACAAGCACATTTAAAAACATCCTCTCCTGTGGTAAGAAAGCTATTCCCTTTGAAATTCTCATTAACATTGTGACTCTCCCACTGAACCGCGAGAGTGGGTGGTCTCTTCTCATACCTTTGCTAGAACGTGACTGTATTGCTTCGTTTCATAGATTTATTTTCACGATTGCCTTCTATTTGTGGCCAACGATCCTCGCTCTCCCTTTACAGCAGCTTCCTTTCAAAATAAATTTGTTTAGGAATAAAAAAATAGAGTCAATTCGGTTATTAAAGAAACCATGTTAATAAAGGTGCAGATGGTGTGTAAATACGACAAAAATCATGACAACGGCACAGAAATGAAAGACAGAGCCCTGAGCACTGGCCCGGGTTCCAGCCAGCAGCAGCTTGATAGGTGGCTGTGGACACATTGGGGAGCCCCCTCCCCTTCACCCCGGGCCTCGGGTTCCTTATCTACTGAGTAAGGGAGTTGAATTAAATTATCTCTAACATTCTATGGCATCCCAGTTTATTCTTCCTGGCTTGGAATTTACCGTACTTTCACAGAGCCAAGATTAAATTAGACTTAAATTAGATCCATCCTTTCAAAGCCTGTAAACACGAAGGCCTCGATGGCACTCCTGCATCTTTCTCGCTCTTAGAGTGAGCCTCTTAATCCCCATCTGGGTTCCTGCAGGAAGAGGTGAGGAGACAAGTGCATGGGTGCAGCTTTCAATTTGTGCCTCTGGCCCAGAAACTGAACAGATCCCGGTTGGTCCAGGGCATTTACCAGGAGAAAGAGAAGCTCCTTGACATTTCCTCATCTGTCGTTATTCCCCCCCTAGAGGCCCAGCCTGATGAGGTGTCTCTCCCTCCAGAGGGCTGTGTCTGTTTACCCAGAGACAGCTGTGATCATAAGCTCCTGAGGGCTGGAAGGAAAAGAGAAGGATTTTTATCAGAAATCACACGATGGGGGTGCCTGGGTGGCTCAGTGGGTTAAGCCTCTGCCTTCAGCTCAGGTCATGATCCCGGAGTCCTGGGATTGAGCCCCACATTGGGCTCTCTGCTCAGCAGGGAATCTGCTTCCTCCTCTCTCTCCACCTGCCTCACTGCCTACTTGTGATCTCTGTCTGTCAAATAAATAAATAAAAATCTTAAACAAAAAGAAAAAAGAAAAAAGTACACGATGTAGGACTTCAAATGGGCTCCAAGCCTAAATGAAAAATCACCTGACTGATAGTGGCATGAGTGGAAAGACCATTCTTCATAACTCTAAGACTTAAAGGGTGCAGGGCAGCCAGGATGGGTCCTGTTAAAGTCCACTGTGTTAAAAATCTGTTCTTTAGTTCTTTAACCCCCACATCAATCCTGAGAGACAGGAGTTATCAGCATCAACATCATGTATCATTAATTGCATGATAATTTAGTGTATGGATGAAGAAATCAAGACTCAGAAAGATTGCAGTTCCCTCCAGCTTCAATACGATCCCAGTAAGTATAGGTGTTGTTCTCAATTTTATATGTAAGGAAGCTGAGCTTCTGGGATATTTGTTGAGTCAGCTAGGAAGTAACAGGGCTAGGATTTGAACCCAGGTCTGACCCTGCAAGTCTAATTCCTGTGTTTCCTCTCATGCAGACCTCAGGAAACTCTGCCTTTTTGCCTTCTAACACTTAGCAGGGGACAGGGAGAGAGACAGAGAGAAGCAGGTGGGCTGGATCCAGAGGGGTGACAGCAAGAAAAGTCAAGAGGAACGTCCCTCCTGTCAATCTTTATAAAGGCGCCGACCGCACTCAACGACACTGTTGTCTCCTTTCCTCACTCTGTGTCCTATGTGATCAATAAAATGCCCATTTCCCCCAGCCGTGCAGGGAAATTGGCAACCATCCGCCAGTCCTTCCCAGTGACAGCTGATGGAGACATCTCCAAAGGCCACCTGAGTGCCTCCCACCAGTGCTAGCAGACACAGGTTTTCTGTGCAGTCTGTGAAGCCCAGGGTGTCAGGTGGACAGAACCTCCTTCTTTAGTGAGGGGCCATCCATGATAGTAGGCACTGTCAGTGCTGCCCCCAGAGTCCCTCACAGCCCTTTTATCACTTCTGTGATCCCTGGGCCAGCTTCCTAGGGCTCACACCTGTGACTTTCTCCAGAGTCAGAGATGTGCTCTGCTGGCTTTCAGAGCTCCGGAAGTGCCTGAGAGGCAATGACTGACTAGGGCAGGAGTATGAAAACCCAGCTCTCTTGCCTCAGGTCAAGGCCATCTGTAAGGTGTAATATACACTCTAGAGCTCCCCACGGATGAGGCCTGGACGGGATCCGAAATCGCACCTTTGTTTGGTCCCTTCCCATCCCATTCTGCTACCCCACCCCTCACCAGATTCTTTTCAGAGCACTCCCTTAAAAAAACCATGTGCAGACATAGGATATCTCAGGGGTTCCTTCTGGAGAGACAGCATCTCTCCTCCATCATTTACCTTCTCTTTTCCACGTCTGCAGGCTATCTTGCCTTGAGCAAACATCCCCTCCCATTATCTCCTGAATCTGTCTCCCTTATAAAAGTTTGTCTTACAGATATAAACGTGGTAAATGGGAGTGCCACTCTTCAGAGTTATCTAGTCCATCAACAGGTGTCTAGGAGATAATAAGCTCAGCCCAGTGGTATTTATGTCCATCTCATATATAAAGCCTCTGGGGTAAGAGAATTTCACAACACATAATGGCATCTCCTTCCCTCAATAGAAAGAAAAAAATAAGACATTTAGAGTTGAGTTTCTTCCAGTTCATCCACTTGTTAACCTTAGATAAGTGATCTATTTTATTTTATTTTATTTCATTTAAAAAAGTGAAAGGTTTTCCCCCCTTGCTTATTAAAGTAATATATGTCTTTTGTGGAAATTTTTAGAAAATTTAGAAAAGTATAGTAATCCTAATAACAGCCAGTGCTCTTCAGGAAATTTCTACCCAATTATTTTTACCCAATTATTTTTTCTATGCAGATTTTCTTTTTTTTTAATGCTTTTTAATTTTTTATCTAAATTCAATTTAATTAACATATACTGAATTACTAGTTTCAGGGGTAGAATTTAATGATTCATCACTTGCATTTGACCCCCAGTGCTCATTACACCATGTGCCCTCCTTAATGCCCATCACCCAGTTACTCCATCTCCCCCCCACCTCTTCTCCAGTAACCCTCAGTTTGCTTTCGTTCTTTCTTTCTTTCTTTTTTTTAAAGATTATTTATTTATTTACTTGACAGTCAGAGATCACAAGTAGGCAGAGAGGCCGGCAGAGAGAGAGGAGGAATCAGGCCTCCTACTGAGCAGAGAGCCCGACTCGGGCCTCAATCCCAGGACCCTGGGATCATGACCTGAGCCGAAAGCAGAGGCTTTAACCCACTGAGTCACCCAGGCACCCCTCAGTTTGCTTTCTAGAGTTAAGAGTCTCTTATGATTTGCCTCCCTCTCTGTTTTCTTCTTATTTTTTCCTTCCCTTCCCCTATGTTAATCTGTTTTGTTTCTTAAATTCCACATAGGAGTGAAATCATATGATTCCTGTCTTTCTCCGATTGACTTATTTCACTTAGCATTATACCCTCTAGTTCACGTTGTTGCAAATGGTAAGATTTCATTCTTTTTGAAGGCTGAGTCATATTCTATTGTGTATATGTATATATACACGCGCGCGCACACACACACACACACACACACACACCACATCTTCTTTATCTGTTCATCTGTCGATGGACATAAGAGCTCTTTCCATAGTTTGGCTATTGTGGACATTGCTTTTCCATGCAGATTTTCTTAAATAATTGTGGCAGACATGACTGTGCCCATCATCTAGTTCTTTTGTCCTTCCAGGTTCACGGTACAATTAGACCTCCCTTCCCCCTTAGTATCAGGCAGGATCATATGACTTGATCAGAAACGCAAGCAGTGTATTTAAGAGCTGGCTCGCCATTCTCCATGCTCTCTTCCCCTGCTGAGCCCTGAGGCTTCATGTTGAGATGGCGGCCACTCCATCCGCCTGGGTTATCCGAAAGGTTAGGAAAGCAGAGCCCCCTGCCGATCCAAAACACGCATGCAGCCTATGCGCGACATGACTTGTTTGAAGCCATCAGGATTCAGTGGATGGATTAGCTCACTAGGGCTGCTGTAACCAACTAAGCAAAATCATCAGCTTAACCCCAGAAATGTATTGTCTCACATCTGACGGCAGAGTCCGAGATCAAGATGTCAAGATGTTAGCAAGCCTCGGTCGCCTCTTGAGGACTGTGGAGGGGAATCTGTTCCATGCTTCTCCGCTAGTATCTGGTGATTTACTATCAGTCTTTGGCTCTCCTCAGCTTGAAGAAGCATCACCCTGGTCTCTGCCCTCATCCTCTTCACCTGGCATCTTTTGGGTGTGCATGTCTTGTCCAAATTTCCCCCCTTTTAATATGGACACCTGTCATATTTGATTAGGGTCTACCCTAATGACCTCACCTTAACTAATTATATATATAATGTTCCTACCTCCAAATAAGGCTACATTCTGAAGTATTAGGGCTAAAGACTTAAACATATGAATTCTGGGGGATACAACCGAACTCAACACAGTGGATATTTATTGTAACACCAAGTCTTAATGAAAACTGACTGATGCAGGGATCATCTTTCTCTCTTTCTCATGCTGCTTTTTAAACTATTTTCATTTTATGAGGTTCAATAATTTGCCCATGGTCACAAAACCAAGAAGAGGGAGAACTGGATTTTTTTTTTTTTTTAAGAGAGGATGAGGGAGCGAGAGAAAGCATGTGGAAGAGGGGCAGAGGGAGAGAGAGAATCTCAAGCAGGCTCCACACTCAGCCCAGAGCCCTAGTTGGGGCTCAATCTCACAACTCTGAGATTATGACCTGAGCCCAAATCAAGAGTCAGGTGCTTAGCCAGCTGAGCCACCCAGGTGCCCCAGAGAGCTGGATTTCTCATCCAAGCTCTTCTGATTGAAAAGACTGTGCTTTAAACTATTCTCTCTAGGCTGATTCCTGATAGCCTGATTGCTTTGCAGTCCACCACAATCCCCACAACTCCCTACGAATCCCATACACTGAGAGTAGATTCTTGTTTGTCTCCAGGCTGTCCTGTTGACTTTCCAACACACAACCCAGTTTACTTAGATGCCTTGTCACCCCCTATCCCTCCCCCGGCATTGCATATGCAATCTTGCACTATGCTGTAGTTCCTAGATAATGAAGATGAGGGGTAATTCATGCCCTTTTACTCCACCTTCCCCGGTCACCAAAACCCCTGCAGTCACTAGGACCATCTGTGCCACCGTTACCCTATAGGACATTTGTTCCTGAAGCTCACCTCCCACTTTCAGAGCACCAGACTCCTGCATTAGCTCCCCATCACCCATCTTGTACCTGTTTTCCACCAAGCAAATTTTCCGTCAAAGGGATGAGCCAGCAATGAAAATATTTGATCAATTAAAGCAAGTGGCTTGTCAGGAAATGGCAGCTCCTCCGGAGTCTGTCCTTTATAAAAAGATCTCCTCATGACAAAGGACTCAATCAAAGGGCAACTCTCGCTCATTCTAGATGCTCGCATCCCCGATGCAGAGAAAAGAAGAAGCCCTGCTTTGTAAAGCTTATGCCAGGCAGTGAATCACAGAAGCCCTTCAATCACTTACTGCTTTTCCTCTCTTGCCATTCCTATTGAGCACGATGGCTTTTTTATCCCACACCGAGGGGCTTTATTGTGTGTGCTACTCCTCATTAGTTTGATCACAGAGGGCAGATCTAAGACGTGATTCAAGTAAATGAAAGGTTCTCCAGAAGCTATCCAGGTATAGGCATTCTTTTCTAAGCCCTCATTCGTGCCTTTGAATTCATTAGCTCGGAGCACACAGCATCTCCAAATAGGCACATACGCCGAGTACATACACCCCAGAGAGCCTGACTCTGCAGACTGGCACCCAGTCACCTTCTCCTAAACTCAGTTGACAAAACACACATTGTGTTTACTCCAGTTTTCTCATTAATTTTGCTGGCTGCCCAGGAGCGTGTGCCTCCCCAGATTAGATTTCTGGCATTAGGCTGATCTTAATGCTCTAAGAGAACAGCAGACTCAACCTCCTCCTCCCGGGCGAAAATCCCCATCGCCATTTTGCAGATTAAGGCAACTGAAGCTCTCCTGGGAAAGACATCTCTGAACTGGTAAATGCTGGGGAGACTTGCCTCTGTGTGTAGGTCAAGCTCTTTGCCTAATCAGAAGGAACTCCTCACCAAAATATCTCTCAGCCCATCTGCCACTGTGCTGCCATGCACAGCATTCATCCAGGATTTAGATGGGGTATTTCAGAATGTAGCACTCACCCGGAAGGATTGCTATAATAAGCCATTAATGCTATAGTGCAAATGAGTTTGATCAAATTGACTTTAGCCACATGACAGGGTCAGGAGGGACACAGAGAGAGAAATTCTAGTGAGAGAAAGGGATTCGAAAAAGGCAGCCAAGGCCAGGCATTAAGGGGTCCAGGACCCCACGACATCAAAAGGACGTTGGGCACCAGGTGGGAGAACGAAATGGAGAAAGTCCTTGGGAGCTCGGGGAGATGGAGCAAAAAACTCTTAGTCACCTACCCATCTTGGAGGACTTGAGATGTTAAAAACACATCCCTGCACATCCAAGATGTGTGATCTTGAAGGAGCCCCTTGAAAGTCCCTGACCCCACTGCAACTGTCAAAAGCAGACAATGAATGACTGACCTACTCAAAGGCAGAGGGGGTGAACTAAAAGATCCCTAGAGATCCCTTCCTCTAGGAAGGTTCTGTGAATCAGAGTGAACCCCAGCCTCTGAAGCTATCCTGAGAACCGCGGTATCCTCATTGGAGTCCGACAGACTTTGTCTCCACTCTGAGCTCTGCTGCCACACCACTCAACAGGCAACTTGCATAAGCCCCTTGGTTGAGACTCTTAGGGCCTTACATTTCTCACCTACAACTAAACCACAGAGACACCCTCACTGGGCTGTTGGGGAGGTTGTCAATAGGACAAGGTAGGCGAACCACTTAGTACAGTGCTGTGCACAGAATCAATTCTCAGTAATAACCATTTAGCTACTAGTATCATCCCCATCATCCCGGTGCAGGACCCCCTAGTGATTTTGTGCCTCCCTATGAGTGGTAGTTCAGCAGCATCATGGCGAAGAGAGCGGGTTTTAGAGTCAGACCATCCTGGTCTCAAATATGGGCTCGAATGGGGACCGGGTATCTGATCTTGGACAAGTCACTTAGTCTCAGCTCCAGTTCTCTCGCCTGTGGATGGGAATAATGAAAACACCTACCCCCAAGGTGAGGACTCGTGAGACCAGGCACGTACTTTGCTGAGCACCATGCCTGGCACAAGGTAAGACTCCAGTAAATGGGAGACGTGGACCCCAAAATTCCCTTTCTCATCTGCTGCCTTTCTCTCTCTGTTGCTCTCTTTTCACGACAGATGTGGTTGAAATCCAGTTCTACGGACGATCAGGGTAGATGCAGAAGCCTTGCTTTTCAACCAGAGAAACAAAGAAAAGCCCTGAGAGCCAGCTCAAGGAGCCAAATCTGATTTCATCCAGCTCTTGTAGTAGTATTCTGGCTTTTGGGCATCAGTACAGAAAATTAGTTCCCCTGAAGTCCTCCCCTTCAGATTGGGGCTGTGGAAGATAAAGAGTGGGTAAAGAGCTCCGAACTATGGCTAATCTTCTAATTAGCACTTCAGAGAGAAGCGATAACAGGAATCCACTCCCAGCAACAGGCTCTAGGGAATGGCAGGGGCTGATCAATGTTTTCCTGGAATCTTACTCAGAGCCACTGAGCTCCTTCTAAGTTAGTGACTCCTTCTTGTGGCTTTTCCTTCCACCCCTCTCTCTTCCAGTCTGCTCCTCTTCTGTGTTCCCTTTTCTAGGGCCCTCTTTCCTGCTGGCTCTCAGAACTCCCCCGCCTGACCCCTGATGCTTCCCTCTCTTTCTGCTCTAATATGGAGTACATGTGATCATTGGTATTTAGTTCCTTAGCTCAGGAGATGTTTGCTGAAGGCTTCCTAGGTGCTGAGGATACAGAAAAGAATAAGATGGTCTCTTTGTTCTCAAAGAGAGGGACTAACACACAATACACAATGCTTCCAAATAACTACGACTGTTTCAGAAATAGGCATGGGGTGCTTTTCTGGAAGTATGCACAGCGTTGACAAAGGTAGAAAGTGCCAGATTCTGGCTGAGTGGTACCGAGAAAGCTGTTCCCAAGGAGTAGGTCCTGAGCCTGAGTCTAGGTTTTTAAATCAACTGTAGTTCTTGGTTTCGTCAAATAGCTGTGACCTGAACATGCATTTGTCCAACAGGAACCCATATTCCTAAACAGACTGAGTTGTTCTGACATATAGTAACCCTCAGTTTTCCTCACTGTATGTCATGACCCAGTAGGAAAAGGAATTTCCCCTCCTTTGGGGCTCCTTAATCCCAGTGGGTGAATAAGGTAGAGAGGAGTGGGGAACAGAACCTGGGACGTAATTAGGGAAGTTATTAACATGGTTCCTCACCCATCATCCCTGTAGAATGAGTGCCCTGGGCTTTGCCATCTCTAAGGTTTATTCCTTGTGATTAAGTCAAGGTTTTCAGACTCAGGTTTTCTCTCCCCCATCCCTCTCCAAGGCCAGAGCCAGTGAGTAAGACAAGCAGGAACTTGAAAGCCAGACTTCTCACTACCCCACCATTGATCTGTCCTCACTCTTGCTCGATCAATAGTTGGAGAAATTTCTGAGTGACAGCTCAGAGAGACAGCACGATACACTTAAGCCATTTGGGTTTTGAAGCCTTTTAAGTCTGTCAAAACAATGCCACCCCCTGTTGTGTCTGTGGCATAATAACGGGCTTGAACAGGCTAAATCTTGACTCAACTTCCATGTGACCATGAGAACATGCAGAGAGTTCTTTTTTTTTTTTAATCCTTTAGAAAAACAGGGATGTTTTCGTACAGTTTTCCCTCTGATTCAACGTCATGCACCAGTAAATCTGGAGGGCCTAATTTATCTTGAAATATGAAGGATTTAGTGAAGCAAAGGAAATTCATTCCCAGGGTTTAGAGGAAGTTAAAGAATATCCAGTTCCCTCTATGGGGAGGGGGGCAGGGGGGCCTAAATGCCTTATTCACTGGTGAATCCCACAGCTTTGCTCAGGGCCTGATGTGTAGTAGATGCTCAAGAGTATTTGTTGAAGAAATCAATGTTTTTAACACCTTAGAGTCCTTCTCTAAGAGTACCTCCACCCCTATATCACAAAAGGCTTCTCTTCATTAGTCCCTTCCTGGTAGTGTGGCTTCCAGGTAATCTCCTCGGGTTTCTAGGGATCTGATTCATGATCTGTCCTCATTTCACCTCTAAGTAGATTTCCATCTTGCAGCTGAATCTGCAATTAGTTCTTTGGTTGATCCTATGTTGTATGAAGGACCTATTTGGGCCAAGCTTCCAAACAGTGACCCGGATGCAAAGATAGGAAACATAGAGAAGACACCCTTGAAGAGAGGCTGGTCCAGTGGAGGAGGTAGGAACAAGGACCTCTGAAATCAAGGGTCTGAGCCTGAGCAGAGATGCATAAAGATAGAAACAGGAAAAAGAGGACACATTCTCAAAGCAGCCCCATCAAAGAGTTCTGAGCAGTGAGAAATATCTAGTTTGTGGGGTTTGGGGGTTAAGAGTGTGGATCAGTGAAAGAACTGTAGAAGGAATGGCACTGGAGTTGGGTATGTGGGCTGCCTGGTAACAAGCTAGCTAGAACCGGGATCCCTCTCAATTCACCCAGTCAGAGGACGGTACCCAAACACATATTTCCACAGGACTGATAGCTTCCTTCATCTGGGGGGAAGGACTAAACTCCTTTCTTCTTTCTTCTTTCTTTCTTTCTTTCTTTCTTTCTTTCTTCCTTTTCTTTCTTTCTTTCTTTTTTTGAGATTTAGTTATTTATTTGAGAAAGAGAGAAAGAGCATGAGTAAGGTGCGGGGACAGAGGGAGAAACAGACTCCCCACTGAGCAGAGAGCCTGATGCAGGGCATGATCCCAGGACCCTGACCTGAGCCGAAGGCAGCCACTTAACTGACTGAGCCACACAGGTACCCTGGGAGGATTCTTTCTATGGATCTCAAGTTCAAGTTTGGGGCAGCTATAAGCAGTTGGTACCCTAAATTTGGACTAATAGCACCAAGTGTCCTCTGTGTCCCTCTTCCAGGGTTGTTTTTTTACTGTTGCCCCATAACTAAGAGAAGTGCAGGGACAAGGTGGTCCCTGCTGGAAGTCAGACCTTCACTGTGAGGCCAGCAGGCTTCCCTCTGTGGGGTGTGGATGCCCCAGCTTCATGAGCTTTCCCTTTCCCCAGTGAAGCCTATTCCCTAACCCATGTGTCATTCAACCCAAACCCTGATGCATGACAGGCAGAGACCAGGAAGAGGCCTACGTCCCGCAACGTGGGCATGGGAACATGCAGAAACAGGCAGGAGGAGCATCCCAGAGTGAGCAGGGCATAAAGTGGAAGAAACGGAGAATACGGTGAAGCAGAGGGATGGTTTGTGTTGGGAGTCATGGGAAATGGGCCAGGAGGGGTGGCTGGAACCTCTTCATGTGGGTCATCATGCAGGGCCTCTGTGGTAGACGCCCACAGTTTCCACCTACCTGCCTTCTTCCTTTCTTTGGGTTTGGGGTGGCTAACAGTACATCACTATTTCTTTGGGGATATCTGCTTCCCCATAGCATGCAGTCCAGGGGACCGACCACACACGAGCCAGGAGACAGCTAATCCATACCATCAGAATCTTTCAGGATTTAAAATCCTGAGCAGAAAGACATAGAGACTGAAATCCATGATACCAACTCACCGGATGGAGTGAGCCCATCTCTGCCCTGGATCCTGGAGCTCCTTCTGCCGGCCCTGTGCAAGACCTCAGCCTTTCCTTTGCTTCTGTCAGCCTCACAGCCTTGCACTAGCGCCCCCTTTGGGCCTGAGTTAGCCAGAGTCAGTCTGGTGGCTTGTTAATAGAGAAACCGTTAAGAGAGCCGCGAGCACCAGGCTGAGGCAGAAGCAGCAGCCCAGGACATGAGGAGCGTCAGACCCCATGCCTTCTGTTTGCACAGTGCGGGGCCATTCTGCACACATTCCCAGAAAGCAGCAACAGTTGGGGCTATTTACTCACCCTTGAGATCCTGACATTTGCAATCCAGAGAACTGGGACCTCCCAGCCCACCACTGTCACCTCAGTCTCCCGTTGGGGATGCTCAGTTAGAGAGAGATGTTGGTGATCGGAGTTGTTTTTTTATCTTCCTAGCTCCAAGCTGCTTCTGAAGCTTAATAAAGAAATCAAAGTTCTGTGTGCACGTGAGTGTGTACGAATGCCAAGTGTCCTTGGATGATATTCCAAGAAGCCGTGCAACTTATTTGTCATTGTCATTTGCAAGCATCGCTCTTGTTGATAAAATTCAAACACACTACATCCTGCAGATCCTGTTGACAACCTAGCGTCCCTGGCGCTTTGCCTGGGATCAGGCTTGCCGTGACTCTACTCTGTGCTTTCTGAGTAGGGTCCTGGGGGTGGGGAAGTAGCTAGCATGCCCCTGGCAGCCTTTAGTCTTCCGGCACATCTACCTAGAGGCCATGAACTCTATACACCCATCTCCTCCCCAGATTTTACTCCCCTGAGTAGAGAGAAGGAAGGAACCACAGTGCCGGCTTTTCAGGAGCTCCGGAGGTGTTAATCTCAAAGTTCCACTAGGGCTTTACCTCCTTGATGTTGTACATGATCAGCTATAGGGAGCCTTGTTCCTTACCACAATGGTTTCGGCCATCCCGCAGAGTTGTCTTGGAGCCTGTTGTCATCTTACCAAACATGCATTCTGCGTGATGCATACTGGGTAAGGAAATTAAATTCAAGCGAGGAAAGACAACTCAGGTCTCCTGCTATTAAATATATGGTCTGATTAATGAGGAATCTTTTATCTTAGAATCTCAGAGCCAAAAGCAATTTTAAAGGTCATCTATTTCAAACCTACATCTAATCCCCTCAAATTAAAAAACATATATACATGGATATGTGCCCACTGAATGCTTCTAGGCACTGTGCTAAGTATTTTCTCTGGATTCTCTCATTAACAGACTGAATCCTCCCAACAACCCTCCCCAGTACCCAACATTATTCTCTCTGCCATACAGACCAGGAACCTGAGGCCCAGAACCTTCCATCACTCACTCCAGGTCGTACAGTAAGTAGGTGCTTCAGAGATGCTGGTCTGGCAGCTCCCTGCCAAACCTTACTTGATGTGTGCCTTTGTACTTTCCAATATGTTGTTAGTAATTTAAAATCGGGAGCTTGACATTTAAAATATCCCGACTTCCATGTTTTCCTGAGAAGTCAGAAGACCTGGGCACACTGGGCCTTGGGCACAGTTCCTCACGGCAAGTGTACGTGGGAGCTGAGTGGCAGGTGCTCCTCCAGGCACAAATCAGATCACGCCAGGAACCTGTTCAGCTTTCCAATGGCTGCTGATAACATGTGGGGTAAACTGTGAAGTCCTCACCACAGCCCACAGGGCCCACACACCTGGCCCTCCATCTGCTGCAGCCCATCTCCTCTGTCCCCTATGCTCCACCACACTGGGGTTCTCTCCCGGGCAGGGGCTTCAACGCTCTCTCCTTCTCAAGCTCTTTGCCCTTGCTGCTTCCCCTCCTGAGAAAGCCGATTCTTCTCTCTTCATATCTGATTTGCACTGAGTCTTTAGCTTAAATATGACTTCCTCAGACAGGCCTTCTTGATCTCTGGGGTAGAAAGAATAATATCTACCCCCCACCCCTCCCCCACCAAAGATGTCCATATCTCAATCCCTGAAGCCTATGAATATGGTAGCTCACGTGGCAAAAATCACACTTGGCAGGTGTGATTAAGGATCTGGAGACGGAGAGATGATCCTGGTGAGCCTGATGTCATCACAGTGGTCCCTGTAAGAGGGAGGTGGGAGGGTCAGAGTCAAAGAGGAGATGTGATGACAGACAAAGTTGGCATGATTCAAGGCAGGGGTCATAAGCCAAGGAATGTGGGTGACCTCTAGAAGCTGGCAAAGGCAAGGAAACAGATCCTTCTCTAGAACCTCCAGAAGGAAAGCTGCCCTAAGACATCTTGACCTTAGCTCAGTGAGACTGATTCTGAGCTTCTTAACCTCTGTGATTAAAAGAGAAACATTTGTGTTGTTTTCAACTACTAAGTTTGTACTGACTTATTATAGCAGCAGTAGGAATACAACACAACCACTTATTCTAAAATACTCCCTTCCCCCCATTAGTTTCCAGCTTAACCCTTCATGAGTATCCTTCCATGCACTTAGTGCAACTTAAAATTATTTTGATTGCTTGCTTAGTTTGGGTCCCTTCGGCTGCTAGACTGGGAATCCCAGGAGAACAGTGTCTGGTACGCTGTAGGAGCTCAGCAGATATTTATTGAAAGACGAAATTGGTTATTGAATAATTGGCCTCATTTTCCATCCCAGGTGCCTTCATCTGAGCACACCGCAAGTTGAAAATGTCCCTATTTAATGGTAGAATTTAGAATTGAACTCAGCCAGGTGCAAGTATTTCTTTGAAGCATAAAAAACAATCAGAGCTTTTAAGGAAATTAGGCAGCAAGCCCAATGATAAAACGGGCAAAACAGCCAAGATAAATTCATTTCGTATTTCCTACATCCTTGCTACTCTCAGCATCACCTGGGAGCTTATTAGAAATGCAGAATATCAGGCCTCACCCCAGACCTACTGAATTAGAATCTGCACTTTAACAAGGTGCCCAGGAAATCCACACACATATTCAAGCTTCAGAAATGCTGATGTGCATATCTGGTTGGTGCGGGGCAGGGGGGGGGTGGGTGGTGGACACGACTCTTCAGAAAAGCGTGCTACAGGTCTGTTTGCCACAGGCAGGGGCAATAAGCATGGGCTACCTTATCATAACCCAAGTGAGCCCCTGACCCAACAGTCCTTTGCTGCCTCAGCCCATCATCTGATTCAGCTTCCTGTGCTGAATTCTCTGACTGTTGAAGATGCTTCTCATTCCCAGCCACCAGCCAGTTGTGTGGGTCCAGGCAAACAGATGAAATGTTTTTAGGCACTCACAAGCCCAATAAGAACCGGGCTGAGTGGGTACTAGAAGCTTTTTCCTACCAGTGGTGGTGCTAAAGGGTCTGACTTTGTTGGATCCTGCCCTGCCTTATTCTTCCAGGCGGTGGAAGAAGCTGGAAACTACTGAGGGTCTACAGACAGTTGGGTCTAAAGTCGGAGACAGTAAAAAGATCAATGGTTGCCAAGAGTTGGGAGGGAGGGAGGAATGGGTGGAGCACAGGGGATTTTTCAGGCAATGAAACTATCCTGTTTGCTTCTGTAATAGCGGAAACATGTCATTAGAGATTTGTGAAAACCCACAGAACCAGAATGTACAACACTAAGAGTGGACCATAATATAAACAACGGACTGTAGTTGATAACATTGTATCAATATTGGCTCATTGAATGTACCACACTAATCCAGGATGTTAATAGCAGGAGAAACTTGTTGGGGCAGGGGTGTAGACAAGGTGATAAATGGGAACTCTCTATACTTTTCATTCAGTTTTTCTATAAACCTAAGATGTTCTTAAAAATAAAGTTTATTCATAGTAATAATAAAAGAGAAAAAATGCAGACCACTTGGTTTAAATCTGGGTCAGGCACTTAAAAATTGAGAGCTCTTAGGCAGGTTACTTAATTTCTTAGCCTAAGTTTACTCAGCTGTAATATGAGGCTAGTAATACCCACCTCGGAGAGCTGTTATGACGAACACGTTAATGCATAAAGTGCCTAGTGTTGTCCTGGCATCATGTAGCAAGCATTCAGGAAGTGTTAAGCTTGGGGGTTCAGGGGATTGGGGTGTTCTTTAATTGTTCTCTGTAAATACTTAAGAAACCAGCAAAATGTTACGTGCTGGGAAGCTGCTGCTCAGAATTCCCCTTCAATAGTCTTCAAGTAGCAGCTACGTGCAGAACAGATTGTCATACAGAGAAGTCAGAGGCAGGAAGATAAGTCAGGACGTTGTTCCACTAGGCCATGGCAGAGAGGGAGGACAGGTAATGATGGAGGAGGAGTACATCAATGGGGAGTAGAGAGAGGATCCTTGGGAGGGGAACTGAGTGCCCTGTTGGAAAAACTGGAAATGTGAGTGTGAGGGAGTCAGCACTGGAATCTTAAATGGGTCAAAGAACTGGGGGGACTATTGAGATTGCTTTCCTCTTCCTCTCTGACTGAGGGCAGCTTTCACGTCCGACGGCAATCAGGATCTTACATCATTTCCCTGCTCCAAAGCAGAAAGTGGATTTTAATACAGAAATTTACCTGCCAGCTGCACTGCGGCCTTGACGTTTTAAGTGGTACCTGCCCTTCCATGTCAGACATTTCCCACAAATAAGAAAGTGACAAGTTTCCCTGATGTGCATTCAGCATCTGATGAAGTGAGAACCCTGCCAGGGGTGCAGAAATGTGGAGCCCGCAGAAAACAAAGGGACCATCAGCAACAAATATATTTTGAGCAATTATCATGAGGTCCTCCCACCCAGTGCCCCTGTGCTCAGCCAAGCAAGGTCTTCAGGAGCAAGACTGAGCAGATGGGTGCCTCCTCCCCACCTCCTGCTGAGTCACCGTAGCAAATTTCAGCAGGCAGCTAGAGTTGCCTTGTGGTCAGCAAGACCAGGCCCAAGGGAGCACAAATACTGGCCCATTGGATTTGAAAATAGGTGAAAAAACATACTGGCATCAGGCTCTTACAGAAAAAGACCTGTAAAGGTCATGGGGACCTATTGCCACTCAGTGAACGAATCTGCTCTTGCGACTTTGCTGTCATGGGCTTCCCTAGCTATGACTGAAGCTTACCTCCAATGACAAGGATTTTAGCACTAAGTCAGGGCTATGTGGTTCTACGTGGAAATTTTAGAGCTAACCCATAATTCAGATGGAGAATTCAAGGCCAGATGAGACGACTGGCTCGCTTTACGTCACCTAGTGAGCTGGAGGCTGCCTTTCCTGGGTCTTACAGAACCCAGTCTTGGGCATGTTCATCAGGCATAACATGGTGGTTAAAAGGATGGGTTCTGAGGCCAAACCATGGGTCAAGCCATCTTTCTTTGAAGTTCCAGTTTTCTTGACTTAAAAAATAAGGACAATGATAGTCCCTAAATACTGGGTTGTTGTAAGGATTAAATGAAAACATGGGAGCACCTGGATGGCTCATTTAAAAGAACAGGTGACTCTTGATGTTGGTTTGTGAGTTAGAGCCCCATGTTGGGTATAGAGATTACTTAAAAATAAAAACCTTTTTTTAAAAAAATGAGAAAATGGATACCAAGTACTTTGTACTGTGCCTGGCACATAGCAAGTATGGAATATTATAGCTAGTAAATATAATGAATACTGACTCTTCTTATGTTTACCTACAATGTCAGTTGAATATTACAGAGCCATATTTACCATCCTGACTCTTGACTGCTCATGTGATTCTGTGTAGATCCCAGGGTCTCACCGACAGCCAAGATAGCAATGGACTTCCAAGAAGATATGCTGACAGGACATGACTCAGGATGGCCAAAGACCTCCCCTTTTGCCAACATTTGCAGCACCCCTCCCCAGCCTCAACCACTCACCTCTTTGTGCACAATGCCATCTTTGAGTTGGGCCAAGATGTCTCCCTTGAGATTTCCATAAGAATATCATTTATCAGCACCTTGGACAGCATGCAAATGATTCTTCATCTTCAGCTATCAGGGAGGTATTAATTCCTTGCCATAATGCCAGGTGACAGCTAAGGTATTTGGGAAGAAGAGATTTAGAAGTCTTCCTTCCCTTAGACCAAATTCCAAGGAAAATTATACAGAAAAGGGAATAAAGCAAGCAAACGAAGAATAAAACCTTCCAGATATAAGGCTTTCATTCTCTACTTCCCACAGAAAGCCCACTACTTACTAAAAGTTTGGGAATGGAAAAAACAAAGTTGGTACCCATTCCAAAGAGAGTGATTGGAACAAAGTAGGCACATATCATGGGACTGGTTGATTTGCCAGCTCCCTCTCTGTGGCATTGTTACAATTACAGCTATTCTTGGGGATGTAATTCATTATGGACCCATTATTCCCAAGAAGCAGAGAAGAGCAAAAATCAAAGGTTTGTCATCTGGCTGTGGTGCATAGAATACAGCAGGCTGCCTGCTGGGTACATCCCGGGTGGCAATCAGAAACCAGAGCCCAGGGACAAATATACATTCCACTGAGCTCCTCCATCCATCCGGATAAAATGATGCTATTTGCATCAAGTAAAAAAAGACTGCTGGCCCCCTTTAACCTTCTGGGCAATTTCCAGCCAGCTGGCCAACAGAGGAGGAGCTGCTGCCTTGAAAGAGAGGGGGATGGCCACCCTCACTCCCAGAGTTCAGAGGAAGAAGCATTATTACTAGTTGTGGAGATCCCAGTATGTGCCAACACAGTGCTAGATAACCTATATGTGTGGGAGAGGTATTATTAAAACCCATGCAGAAGATGAACCTGAAGCCGAGAGAGGTTTTTTGGGACTCTTTCAGTGATAGAAACACAACTCTGACTGGCTTAAGCTAAAAAGGGAAAATATTGGCTCAAGTGACTAAAATGTCGGGACATAAGATGGTCTTCCAGTTTAGCTAGATAGAAAGACTTAAACATATCTATCTCTTGCCTTGGCTTTCCTCTGTATTATCATCACCCCAGACAGGCTTTTCTTCTTGTTCAAAAGATGGAGGTCACAAACTCCTCCCGGCCTCGTCCTTCTAGCCTAGCCACTCCAGTACAGAGAGAGCTTCTCTTCCTTTAGAATTCCAGCAAAAGTCCCAGAACTGACCCCCACTGACCAGGTAAGTGTCACATGCCATTTCCAAATCAAGCACTGGGGTCGGGGTGATGCAGCGCCCTAGTTGGCCTGGCCTTATTCAATGGCCCACAGCCAGAGCTTGAGGGGATCCTGCCTCTCCGATATCACAGAGCAGGGATGATTGAGGGAGGGAAGGAGGTAGGCGACAAAGATCAATGTCCATTATAATCACACTGCTGACAAGTGGCCACATTTCCCCACTATCATATATGTAAATCACTTAGCATACGACCTGGCACACACCATGTACTTTATCAGGCTCCTGCTCTAGAACCAAGCTATGCTACTAGCAAAGATAATATTTCATGTTCACATGGGGTTCTAAAGGAGAAGACCAGAAAATTATACTAGGTAATTGAGACTCTAACCAGACACCTTCTCAAAATCAGCCATTTTCCTACCTTGGATTGACTGGATGACCAGAAAGAAAACCACAGTGTTGTCTGGATGAAAGGACAGATTCCTTATCATCTTGCCTATATATATATAAGAACCTATATATATAGGTTCTTTTATATATATATATACACACACACACACACACATATATGTATGTATGTGTGTGTGTGTGTGTATATATGTGTGTGTGTGTGTGTATATATATATATATATATATATATATATAATGTTTAAAGCCTATACAATAGAATGAGGAAAAAAAGAAAAATAAGATGTGATAAATAAGGTATAAAGGGCTAATTAAGCCATTATCCTTGTCATCAGGAGAGTACAGAATAATAAAACATCTTTCTTTCAAAAAGGTAGCAATTGTTAAACATGAACTGACTGATTTGTATAGACAGTTTCATTCACTCTTCACAACAGTCCTGTGAGGTGTATAAGATTAAAGTAGCCATTTGAGCCAGACTTGGAGATATTAAGTGTCTTGCCTCATATCTACAGCTAGCAAGTGGAAAACCTAGGATTTGAGGGCAGGTCTCTCTGATTTGAAATTAATGTTCTTGGGCACCCAGGTGACTCAGTTGGTTAAACAACTGCCTTCGGCTCACGTCATGATCCCGGAGTCCCAAGATCGAGTCATATCGGGCTCCCTGCTCAGCTCTCCCTCTCTCTCTCAAACAAATAAATAAAATCTTTTTTAAAAAATGAAACTAGTGTTCTTTAAAAAAAAATGAAATTAGTGTTCTTGATGCTATGCAAAAGTCTGTAGGAACATCCATTCTTTTTTTTTTTAATTTAATTTTATTTTTTTTTCAGTGTTCCAAAATTCATTGTTTACGCACCACACCCAGTGCTCCATGCAATATGTGCCCTCCATAATACCCACCACCAGGCTCACCCAACCTCCCACCCCCCTCCCCTTCAAAACCTTCAGTTTTATTCTCAGAATCCACAGTCTCTCATGGTTTGTCTCTCCCTCTGATTTCCCCCAACTCACTTCTCCTCTCCATCTCCCAATGTCTTCCGTGTTATTCCTTATGCTCCACAAGGAAGTGAAACCATATGATAATTGACTCTCTCTGCTTGACTTATTTCACTCAGCATAATCTCTTCTAGTCCCATCCATGTTGATACAAAAGTTGGGTTTTCACCCTTTCTGATAGAGGCATAATACTTCTTTGTATATATGGACCATATCTTCTTTATCCATTCATCTGTTGAAGGGCATCTTAGCTCTTTCCACAGTTTGGCCATTGCTGGCCATTGCTGCTATGAACACTGGGGTACAGATGGCCCTTCTTTTCACTATATCTGTATCTTTGGGGTAAATACCCAGTAGTGCAATCGCAGGGTCATAGAGAAGCTCTGTTTTTAATTTTTTAAGGAATCTCCACACTGTTTTCCAAAGTGGCTGCACCAACTTGCATTCCCACCAACAGTTTAAGAGTGTTCCCCTTTCTCCACATCCTCTCCAACACTTGTTGTTTACTATGTTATTAGTTTTGGCCATTCGAACTGGTGTAAGGTGGTATCTCAATGTGGTTTTGATTTGAATCTCCCTGATGGCTAGTGATGATAAGCATTTTTTCATGTGTCTGTTAGCCGTTTGTATGTCTTCTTTGGAGAAGTGTCTGTTCATGTCTTCTGCCCATTTTTTGATGTGATTATCTGTTTTTTTGGGTGTTGAGTTTGAGGAGTTCTTTATAGATCTTGGATATCAGCCCTTTGTGGTGTCATTTGTGAATATCTTCTCCCGTTCCGTGGGTTGCCTCTTTGTTTTGTTGACTGTTTCCTTTGAGGAACCTCCATTCTTGCTGGGATATAAGGTAAAGTTTCCTTGAGAAGGTAGCATTTGAGTGTATATAGGTCAGAGACTTTTGGATGTAAATGACAGAGATCCCATTCACGCTGGCTTAAACAGTAACAGATTTTTTTTTTTTTTTTTGGTCTTATGTAACTGAAAAACTCAGGGAGAGATGGAATTGTAGGCCCAGACTGATTCAGGGGTACTCATGATTCCTGCAAGACTCACTCTCTGTCTCTGTTCTCTCTTCTGTGTGAGCGATATGGGCTTCTGTGTGAGCAGAGTATGACATTCTCCTAGCTAAGTTAGAAGAACTTAGCTACGCTTCTGAGAAAAGAGAACTACTATTCCAAGAATTCCAACAAAAATCCCAGATCTGAGTCTTATTGGAGCATTTGAGCCATGTGCCCACCTGTGGAGTCAGAAGAGCAGGAGGATTCATTTCACCAGAAACACGTAGCATAGACTGAACAGGGAGGAGGGTGTCATTTATCAACGTAAAATCAGGTGGCTCTTACCGACAGAAGGGGTAAGAGATACTCGATTGACAAGAACAGTTGATGACTACACTAGGTATCATGGTGCTTAAGAATCCATCCACAAAGTGCTGCTTACGACAACCGCTATTTATTTAGCACCAGATTCCGTGGTTGCCAGTTTGGGCTTGTTCATGCATCTGTGAACAGATGTAGGGTCCACTGAGGCTGACTGGCCTCAGCTGAGCCATCATCCCTGTTTCTCAAGGTTTCTCAGCTACCAGGAGCCTAGCCCAGGCTCATTCGCACACAGGGTGGCAGAAGATCTCCAAGAGAAACAAAGAGTTCAAGCACTTTTTAGGCCTCCGTGTGCATTTGTTAACATCCCACAGGCCACAATGATCACATGACTGAGGCCAGCGACACCATGTGAGCCTACTCACAGTTTGCAGTAAGGAGGCATGGATTGAAAGAAGGCAACAATCTGTGGCCCTTCTTGAGATCTGCCACTACAGCCATTCCACACAGCACCAGAACAGCACCTAGGACATAGTAAACACACCAATCAAATAAAAGTTTTTCAGATGAACAACAAGGTTAGGACAAGGGAAGAGCAGGGAAGGATTCAGGCAGAAGAAACACTGTTGGCAAAGGCCCCAAGATAGTAAATATGGTTTTATGTGCAGTGAATACATATGCTGTGGTTAATAAAGGGCTAAAGGAAGTAGTGGGTTATGGACTTCTATAGCTTAGGATATGGACTTCTATTCTGTATGCACTGGGGAGTTGTTGAAGGCTTTTGAACAGTGATATGCATCAACAGTGATATGCTTAGCTAATCCCAAGCAGGATTTTGAAGTGTAGCTGTAGGCAAGTGGACTTCTCTGAAGGAAAAGATCCTGAGAAGAAGGAGGGACAATGACATCCTTGAAGGCACAGAGACAGAGCAGCTGCAGAGTCTAGAGTCTACTGGGCTCCAGTGGGCACCAAAACTGAGTTTTGAACCCATTTTTGCCTTGGCCCATCCCAGATACTGAGCTTCTTCCCATGCCCCCAGGCTGTGAGAACTTGGAGATGTTCTGGATCCCAAACAGCACACAAATGCTACTTGTTTTTCTCATTAGCTTGTAATGGCCACTTCAGATACCTGGGGCCAGCTGGCTGTCGGGCCTCCCACCCCCAGATGTTCCTTGGTGGGTCTTTAATGAGCCAAAGCTGCCCTGGGAGTGAGGTTTAGGCTCTAAGCTTCCAGCTACTGCTCTGAAATACAAACTTCCACTCAGAGCTGACCTGCCCTGGTCTTTGCCGTTCCCTCCCATGTGATGCCAGCAAACACCAAAGATCCGAGGCCCACTGAGGGGTGACATCTCCATGCGGAACCTCTCCAAACCCAGCCGCAGCTCAGCAGGCTTTGAAAATGACTGTGATGGATTATTACAATCCCCTGATTTACCTAAACACGTCCCCTGTCTCCCAATAGCAAAGCTTTGCAATGTGGACTTTTGAGGGCCTTATTTGTATGTATGTTTTAGCAAACAAGACAAGTGTTGGCCTGTGGCAAACAACAACAAAGCCACAGGCCACATGGTTCTCTTTTGAGAAACAATAAGCATAGTGTTCATACCCCGAAAGAATATCCCACAGTGATCCTCACAGGAGCATTGCGCATTAGCCGCAGTGTAGGCTTCACCCACAGACCCCAACTCCCTGAGGCTGGACAGGGCTCCTGCAGCTCCTGGGGGCAGGATCTGGAAATTGCAGGTGTCTGAATTGCTACAAGTGTCTCTCATTCATACTCAATTTCCATCTAATAGTGTCCTCTGGGATGGAAAGCAAGAATTAAAGCAGAAGGCAGGTCCTGTTCTAAGCACTTTACATATTTTAACTCAGTCTTCCTGAGCCCCCTTGGAAGAAACTGAGGGAGAGGTTTAAGGGCCTGCTAAAACTCACTGACCTTAGTGATAATGCGTCCTTCCTTCATGATTAAATGCCCAACTTTAAACAAAACTGAAGCAGAAAGTAAATACGTGAATGTTTTTTATCTTAAATATTTTATTGAGTTATGACACATGGAAAACTCAAATAAATCTTACTGGAAAGAGCAGGAGAATGCTCAAACATCGCCTTTGTATTAGACCCTCAAGACCCCACGTGTCCCGCCTGCCCTCTTCATCAGTGAAGAAGTGTTGATTCCCTACTTCGGGGTCCCCCCTGGAGATGACCCACACGTGTTCCTATCACACATAATGCTCATAACCCATTGTGTTTCTCTCTTCCTCAGTAGAAGTGAGCTTATCAGCACCTCGCACAATGTCTGGCACATAGCAGATACTCAACACTTGGTTGAAGGCCAAAACTTAGAAGGGGCCTTCGGTTCAAGCCCGAGCTCATAATTGCCATGACATAAACAAGCCATTGCCTGGTCTGTGCCTCTGTTTCCCCATAAAGGGAAACTTTGGACGGCAGGCACCATTGGCTAGCTTTGCACAGTGACAAATTCAGAAAAGTATCCATGGAACCCTGAGCTCAGAACCCAAGGAGTGGGAAGACATGCGTCTGAAGCTCCATACAGGAACCAGCCAGCCCAACCCCAGCGCATGGATATTAATGTGTCTGGAAGTCAAAAGTGTTTATGCAGTAGTACTGGGCTGCTGCATGCAGCAGGGAGGTGTGACTGAGTTAGCAAAGGCACTTCCCTCAATCACTGCGTCATCCAAATGCTGCCAAGTGGCAGCTGGCATCTTAGGTTGCCACTGTGGGCCAAGCAACGTCTGTTGCTCCGGGCACCCAGCTGGCTCTGTTGGGGAAGGACCGGTGAGGATAGCCTTTCTCCTGCTGGGTATATTGGCTGGTGACTCTGAGCAGGTGGGGAGGGGGTCATCAGTGGCACTTGGCTTAATCATATTCCCAACACGGGAGTTGGGGGTTGTGGTGGGGTGGGGTGACCATCTGGATTCCTAACTTCCTCATTTGAGGTCTTCTGCGGCTCAGTTGAGGTCTGAGTAACTTCAAATGATTAGTTTCAAGTTCCAGTTCCTTCCTCTGTAACATAGGACAAGTTACCTGATTTCTGAGCCACAACACCCTCATTGGGAAAAGAGTGGGAGGGATAAGAGGAATAACAATAGGTACCTAGCAAGGTTATTTTCAGATTCCACAATGAACCATGTCATCTCCATACTCTAGCTAAACACTGGAACTCCTGGATATCTCTTCTCTCTGCAGTCACTGGTCCCCATCATCTATTTAAAAAGCAACCCCAATCCCTCCCTATCACAAGATCTGTTCCTTTTTCTATGTACCATTCATCACAGTCTGTCTAATTGAGCTCTTGATCAATTATTTGTTTGTGAAAGATATATTTTAAATATTAGTTTAGAAGAGTAATTCATTAAATCCAATGTTAAGTTGTATGGTTCTCTTGCTCTAGAACATAAGTCCCATGAGGACATGGGCTTCACCAATCTTGATCCCTGCTATTTTCTCAGCCTTTGGGATAATGTCTGACATACAGTATGCACTTCAAAAAATAATGGTTCAATGAATGACGGGTGATTGAATGGATATTAAATCATTTTACAAACCTTAAAATGCTCTTTAGAAGTTATGGGTTATTACCCCTGGTAAGGCCAAACCAGGGGCTACAAGTAAAGCAGATATCCATGAGTGCAGGTGTTCCAAGAACCAGCAAGAAGAGTCTACCAAGAAGATTGCTGGGGGACAATACCACATGTGCCCCCAGCTAAAGCAGAGAGACGCACATGAGGAAGCACATGAGGTGGCAGTCCGGGAACAATGAGTGCCAAGAAGCTGTAGGCAGAGCAATGATGGTGTCTGCCACACTGTCCAAGAGGATGGAACCTGACTGAAGTCTTGCTTGCTAATAGTCTTGGGTGTAGCTGAAGACAACATCAAGTGATGGGCATAGGATACAAGACTGAGGGAGGCAGGCTAGAGCTAACTGTCTGGAAAATAAAAGGTAATAAGGAAGGTCTCAGAGAGCACACAGAGCACAGAGAGAGCACACAGATAGATAGTGATAAGCAGATGTTAGTAAAACGTATGTTGTTTCTTGAGGTCATGGACTGGATTTGGGTGGCGGCGATAAGCCAGGGTAGAGAGAGTTGATAAAGTCAATCCTGCCCTGGGGCTGGTGCAGACTGAACAAAGCAATGACACACCGAGGTGCCATCATCCAGGTAACGTACACAGAATTATCATTAAATCCTCACTCTTGTGACTTCTTTATATTAGTCAGCTCTGTCCACAATAATGCTGCGTAACAAACTCCCCCAAATTCAGTAGCTTATAATATATAAAGAATTTCGTTTTCTAGTTCATGGGTCTACAGACCAGTTGGGGAGCTGCTCAGCTTTAAACCTTAAGTGGTCTCCAGGCTCATGATTGGATTCAGTCTGTTCCATGTGTGTCTGCATTCTTTTTGGACCAGACACTATACAGTACATGTTCTTCTGATGGTGGATCATATTTGTGAGAACAAAACCAAATCTTAGAAGCACATTTATGGCCTCTGCTCACATCGAGCACATAACATTCCATTGGCCCAAGCAAGTCACATGGCCAAGTCAACAACCATAGAGTGAGAAAACACACTCCTACACACACGTGTGCACTGCAAGGTCACATGGAAGAAGGAGGTTGTGAAGAATTGAGAACAGCAGTCTCATTCACAAACAATCTCATTTTATCCCATGGGGAAGCTGAGGCTTCAAAGAGTGAAGCTGTTTGTCTAAAGTCACAGCCTTGTATGGGATGCAGCTGGGTTTTGGACCCAGCTTTGCCTGAGAGCAAAGTTGTATGTTATTATGATGAACTCCTCTGCTAGAGTACAAGGTGGGCTAAGCACCCCCCGGGGCACGGGGACCTGGAGTTCAGCTTCAGAGGCTGCTCACCCACCCAGTAGTGTGCAAAACACCCAAGTTAACTAGATAGAGATCTCCTGTCTGCTCAAGGTCAGGCCCCAGATGAGTGTCAGGAAAGACACCTGGAGCCTCGTTCTTCTTACTCCTTGCACCATTCGCCCTACATAATAACATGTGCTCCTGACTTGAAAACATCACCCAAGAGGGTTCCTCCTCCCTGAGAAATCTTACCATTGCAATCTAACCAGAGGTTTTCAAAGCAGGCCCAGGAGACCCAGAGGTGACAAATAGTTCCGTTTTCACTTCCTTGAAATTTCTCCTAAGTGTGCCTACTCTGTCAACCATATCTGCAAAGGGAAAGAGGTGAAGTTCACACCATTCAACTCCCAGCTGTTGCCATGGAGCTCATCCAGACACCAACATGCCAGGCACTCGGGCTGGGCTGTGCTGCAATGGAATCAAAGAGGGGGAAAATAATCAGCAGGGGAGCAAACTCTTGTTTAAATGCAAATACCTTTGAGAGGAAGCAATTGAGGGAAAAGAAATTATGAAAACCCCAGTAGAGAGAAGAGAGTTGGGACGAAGGCTGATAAGCCATGCTGGTCCCTCAGCAGGATAGTCTCTGCTCCATCTCCTGCCAAAGTGGGAAACTTGTTTCCAGAAGCGATTTGCCAACGACACACATCCCAGTCACCCCTAACAAGGTTCTTAGAAAGAGCGGAGTGGACTTCCTGACGGGCAGGGAGACTGTAAGAGCCCAGGATGCTGATGGGAGGGCTGAGCTGGTTTGCACTAGAATTTAAAGAGAAGGAAATGAAGGCTGAGAATTGGGACCCAAGTGGGAGATATTAGATGGCAAAATAGTACATCCGTCAGTCTCCTGAAAGGGGAGAATGCCCCAGGGAAAGCAGGGTGGGGAGGCATCTGAAAGCTCAATTAGAGGCAGAAATGCTTTAGATCTTTCCAATAAGAATTATGGTAGATTTTTGGGGCACGTGGGTGGCTCAGTGGGTTAAAGCCTCTGCCTTCAGCTCAGGTCATGATCCCAGGGTCCTGGGATCGAGACCCGCATCGGGCTCTCTGCTCCGCGGGGAGCCTGCTTCCCTCTCTCTCTCTGCCTGCTTCTCTGCCTACTTGTGATCTATGTCTGTCAAATAAATAAAATCTTTAAAGAATTATGGTAGATTTTTGTTCGCTAATCTTTATTAAAAATAAACCATCCATTTTAGCTTAAAACTTCCTGAAGCTCAAGTATTTAACCACAAAGAAGATTATATCTTATAATTATTTTGCACTGAGGATTATTTTGATCTGTAAACTTTTCAAAAAGACACCTAGCAACTAAAAGACACTTTGTGTCCCTGATCTCAGGAAAAGTGGATAAACTGGAGGGCTTGGAGTGAGGAGAGCCTCTGAGACCATTCTGGTGCCTAGAAGCTCCAAGTCACCACTACCTACACCACACCAATGCCCAACCCATGGAAAGCACTTCATATGTTATCCTGTAACAACTCTAAGCAGTATGCAGTATATTCAATCCCATTTTACTGATAAGGAAACTGAGTCCTTTTGCTTTTCTGCCACTTGCCTAAGGTCACAAAACTAGTGACAAGAGACCAGGTCCGATCCCAAGCTGCCCAGCTCAGAGCCCGTGCTTACAAGCACTGTGCTATTCTTCTGGCCTACAAAAGGCACCATTAAACACGTCAGTGTATTCAGATCACAACACTGGGTTTCAGGGAGACAGTAGCCCATCTGGGTTTCTTTTTCCACATCTCGCTTGTTGCCGCAGATAAGTGACCTGCACAGGGATCAAAGCCATAAATAAAAAGAGCAGGGAAAATATTGCTGATGGGACCCAAAGAAATTATTCTGTCAGATGTCTTCATTTGAAGGAAGAAGGCAGACTTGGAAAGGTTAAGTAACTTTCTTGTAGTCCTATATTTCTTTAGAAATATCAATTTTAGGGCAAGATTAGGAAAGTGAGATAAAGTTGTTAATTAACCTACCAGATAGATATTTGGACTCCCAAACTCACTTGAGCTAAAAATGTGTGGATGGGTTAAGTACCAAAGTTTTGAGAGGGAGTCAGAATGGCCTGGGGATTGCATCCATTTCCTCCTCTGCTCTTGATAGAAATTGTCCCCAAAATCTTGGCAAGGGAGTCATGTGGCATTTCACATCATTTCCTTTTGGAAACAGACTGTCAGAAGTACAAATGTCATCAAGAGGTCGTCTAGACCAATCATCTCATTTTACAGGTGAGGAAGCCAAGGCCCCCAAGGTGCGGGGACCTGTCCCAGGCTGTTCCAAAAACCGTTGCAGAGCTAGGCAGGAGCCATTCCTGCCCCACATTTTGAGCTCACACCCCTTGGTACCTATGCTTCTGTGAGCTTCTCACCATCTCAGCTCGAGTCTCTTCCTGGGAAGTATTTTAATGATGTTATTCAGAGGCTCCCTGCCTCATTCCTCAGGGTCTCAGGATGGGGAGGACAGCTGGTCTAAAAAAACACTTGCAGCTAGATTAATAAGAGAAGCAACACCTTCAAGTTCCTTCTTTTCAGCAGGAGGGTGAGAAACACAGCTGTTTCTCTCTCTGCATCCCAGATGCTCCGAGGGAAGCGGAGATGTTCCTTGCTTTCCCACTTGATTAGAATTATGTGTGCTTCACATTGATTGTGCGTGCAGATGCCTCCCCCTCCAAGCAGTCTTCCTTGACTCCCTGTCAGAGTCAGTGCTCCCACTTCTGGGCTTATGCCCTCAGGAATGTCAGTGGAGGGACTCTGTGACACACTGGCAGACTAGCCATTGCTGATCTCCTCAGCCGTCTGAGAAGCGGCTCCAAGGCAGGGATCAAATCTCATTCGTCTTTTCTCTGCCTTCTCCCAGCATTGGTGCACCTTACAGTCATAAAAAATAGTTGCTGCCATTTATTCTGGGATTATAATAGACCACGGTCTGGGCTAAGCCCTTGGCATACTTTATCTCAGGGAATCCTAATGCAAGGAAAGTATTACTATGCCCATTTTATGGATGGGGACACTGGAAGTTAACTTGTTCACAGTTTCTATTGCAGCACTAGTGAATTCAAAATTCCCCATGGATTGCTTCTCTTTCCCCTCTCCCTTCACCCTCCACATATCTCCAAGGCCCTCAGACTCACCCAGCTTCCTCCTGCCTCAAGCTTTATGTGAGCAGATTTCTCGCTCGACATCACATCCTCTCCTTCACACAGTTAGTTCTTGACTCAAAGGTTTTCTCCCAGATGTTCTCTCCGAACCCCCAAACAAGGCCATGCCCTCTTGTATTTAGCTCTCAGAGCCTCCCCAACTTTTTGTTCATGGCATTTACCTCTTCCAGTGCTAATCAATCCCCTTGTCACCTGCCCCAACCGTGAGAGACGGATTGTATGATGCCTAGTGAACTGTGGGTCTGCCCGGACTCTAAGGGCTGACTTCTAATTTTTTAGGGAATCTCAGATATACAATGTCCTTCAGTACATGGCACACTCTTGTTGGGCCAGACAAGGCTCCTCTAGGTGCTATTTCTTGTTACATTTACTTTTCCCCTTTGTCCTTCAAACCTGCTGCCTGCACCCTTTCCTGTGGCCAGCCTTAGTCATGAGCCTGCTCTGTAGCGTATTTGAAGCAGATCCTCAAGTATGCATGCCTACAGCCTTGTAAAATGAGTTTTGTTTGCTGGGGCACGTGGGGCACAGTCAGCTAGGCGTCCAACTCTTGGTTTCAGCTCAGGTCATGATCTCAGGGTCTTAAGATCAAGCCCTGAATCAGGCTCCGTGCTCAACATGGAGGTTGCTGAAGACTCTCTCTCCCTCTCTCTCTGCACCACCCCCCCCAACTCTCTCAAACACTCTCTCTCTAAAAATAAATAAACAAGGGCATCTGGGTGGCTCAGTGGGTTAAGCCTCTGCCTTCGGATCAGGTCATGATCTCGGGGTCCTGGGATTGAGCCCTACATCAGGCTGTCTGCTCAGCGGGGAGTCTGCATCCCCCTCTTTCTCTGCCCTACTTGTGATCTCTCTCTCTCTGTCAAATGAATAAATAAAATCATTTTTTTAAGATTTTATTTATTTATTTGACAAAGAGATAGATCGCAAGTAGGCAGAGAGGCAGGCAGAGAGAGTGAGGGGGAAGCAGGCTCACTGCTGAGCAGAGAGCCTGATGCGGGGCTCGATCCCAGAACCCTGAGATCATGACCTGAGACCATGACCTGAGCAGAAGGCAGAGGCTTTAACCCACTGAGCCACCCAGGTGCCCCAGAATAAATAAAATCTTTAAATAAATAAGTAAATAAACAAAACTTTAAAAACTGAGTGAGATTAATGAGCATCCATATATCAGAGCTCATGAACATGCATAAAAAATTGTTTTCCTCTCTCTTGCTCACCCTCTCAAATAAATACTGTAAAAAAAAGTTTAAAAAATGAGTTTTGCTTGCTTGTGTTTCTATATTACATAAATGACATATTATAATAAAAACATATGTTAGTTCCATATTTTGTGGGCTTATATGATTACCATCTGTCTCCTTCTTCATAATTACAGGCTCCTTGAGGACAGGCCCCTTATCTGTTTTGCTTGTCATTTTGTCCCCAGTGTCTAGCCAAGTGCGCAATATAAAGTAAGCATTTATTGACTGAATAAACATCTGACTTCTAAGCACATGCACAAACTACTATGCACAGTAGGAAAAGCAGGTGCCAATAAATGATTACATCAATGAGAGAAGAGATGGAGGAGGTGATCGGCCATGAGATACCAGCTGGGAAAGACCAACTGCTTGGCTAACAGATTCCATCCAGTCCCAACAGGCAGCTGGTTCCCTTTCAACAAAGTGGGCTTCCTGTTTGGCCAAAAAGAAAATTACTTGGTTCTTACTTTGTTTTTTCAGTAACTGCTGGGAGTCCATGGCTGGAGCAGCCATCAACCACCAATGAAAGAACAGACCAGCTCTTATCAGAAGAGGGTATATAAGGGGATCCTTATTACTTCCTTCCAAGCACTTCACACTCAGCCTCCTAGAAAAGCTACTCTTTCAGCCCAGCCCCTGAAATCACACGGGCAATTCCCCCTCCCCCACAAATTGGATTTTTCAAACCATCACTTAAAGGAAAATGGAGCGTGGGAAGGTATGACCTGAGGTGACAAGAAAATCAATAGCAGGGTTTCAAAGTCATTCTGGATGAAAGGCCCAGAGGCCAAATGATAGAAGAGAAAGGGAGTGGACACTGGGGGATCTGCTGCAGGCTTCCGGGTCTTCTCAGAATGCCTGTTCCCTTTATCCTGCAGGGGGGGAAGAAATGGGCACATGCAGATAAAAAGAGTGGCTGGATAGAACCCAAGCCTAAAGCTTATGTATGGAATCAGAGCAAGTGGAGGCAGGAAGGTCCCTGTGAGATGGATCATCTGGCCTAGCTCTTCATTTTATATCTCCCAAAGCCCAGGAAAGCAAGGATGGGCCCACAGTCCCATAGTGAGTAAATATATGGGGTAGATCAGAAACTTGGTTTTCTGGGTCCTACCCCAGAGCTCTTTCCATTACATCAAGATTCCTTACACAGTAGATAGTCCAGTGTGATAGACAGAACAATGACCCCAGAGATGTCCATGTCCTAATCCCCAGAACCTATAAATATGTTACCTTACATGGTAAAAAGAACTTTGCAGACATGATTAAGTTAAGGCTTTCAATGGGGAGAATATCCTGAATTACCTGGATGGGCCCAATGTAATTGCAAGTGTCCAAGTCAGGGAAGCAAATGTGATGACAGGAGCAGAGGGTGACTCGGGCGGCCTCTGGAAGTTGGAAAACAAGGAAAGAGACTTTCCGCTGGAGTCTTCAGAAGGACCACATCCTTGCCAACCTACTTTAGGCTTCTGACCTCCCGAACTACAAAGTGATAAATCTGTGCGGCTTTAAGCCACTAAATTTGTGGTAATTTGTTATAGCAGCAATCAGACACAAATACATCCTGTGATACCACTCAACCCATAGGCTAACGATGCAAATTCCCCGGAGGCTTAGGGATTCCCATCCACACTTGAGTGACAGCATATCACAGTGATTACGAGCACGCTCCATGGAAAAACCCCGAAGACCATCCACAGGAGAGTGGCTAGACACTGCGGTACACTCACAAGCTGTGGAACAGCATATGACCATTCAACAGAACAGACTGTTTTTTAAAAAGAGTTACTTATTTTTTTTAGAGAGAGAGAATCTCAAGCCAACTCCCCACTGAACTCAGAGCCCGAAGCAGGGCTCGATCTCACAATCTTGAGATCATGACCTAAGCGGAAGCCAAGAGTCAGCTGCTTAGCCGACTATGCCACCCAGGCACCCATAACAGAATAAACTTCTAAAACATGCAATGACATGGATGGATCGCTCAAGACATGAAACTGGAGAGAAAGAAGCCAAAACACAAAAGATTAAGTACTGAATGATTCCAGCTGCTTCGAATTCACGCATAGATAAAGCTAATCCATGGTGATAAAAATCAGAAGGATGGTTACCTTGTAGGAAGAGTATCAATCATGATCTCTCTGATATGAGGAATTTGAGAGGCAGGGTGGGAGGTCATGGTGGGTAGGGAGGGAAAAAATGAAACAAGATGGTACCAGGGAGGGAGACAAACCATAAGAGATACTTAATCTCAGGAAACAAACTGAGGGTTGTTGGGGGGTGAGGGGGAGGGATAGGGTGGCTGGGTGATGGACATCGGGGAGGGTATGTGCTATGGTGAGTGCTGGGAAATGTGTAATCCTGATGATTCACAGACCTGTACCCCTGGGGCAAATAATACATTATATGTCAATAAAAAATTAAAATAATAAAAAATCTTTAAAAAGGAGAGGGAACAAAAGAGCCAGCTAGGGCTGGCAGTGTTCCATGCCATCATTTGGTTATGCATGGCATACGTAAGGAAAAATCCACCATGTGGTACATTTAGGATTTGTTCATTTTCCTACGAAGTACACTGCGGTTTAACCTCAGCTTTGTCATTTTCTGTATATGACCTTGGGCAACTTCCTGAATTTATCTGAGTCTGCATTTCTCACCTGTGTAATGGGGTTATTAACAGCTCCTACTTCTTTTTTTTTTTTAAGATTTTATTTATTTGACAGAGGAAAAGAGATCACAAGCAGGCAGAGCAGCAGGCAGAGAGAGAGGGGGAAGCAGGCTGCCCGCTAAGCAGAGAGCCCGATGCAGGGCTCGATCTCAGGACCCTGAGATCATGACCTGGGCCGAAGACAGAACAGCTCCTATTTCTAAAGAGTTTACCACTGTGCCTGACTCATGTAAGCGCTTCCCAAGTACCAGTCACTGTTACTCATGTGTAGGCAGAGGAACTGTGCTGGAGCCAGTGCGCACCATTTCCTCCCAGCTCCACAATCAGAGCCGTTAAACTGGTAGCTTCAAATCTGTCTTGGTGGGAATATTCCCACCACCACAATTGTCCAAAACTACAAATGAGTGACTTTCTTAACTTGTTTGGACAGCCAGAGGTTAAACACGTACCAGCATACCATTGTACAGATAGTTGAAGTCAGACCTTCTCTGGAGACTGTTTTACTTTAGGAAAGACAAGGGACCTTGTGGGAGGAAAGCAGGACGTGCCACCTTCACTCTGGAGTGGACCCAGAAGGCCAGAGCTGCTGCAAAGGGCGACCCCCTGTGGGCCTCATGGCAGCATCAGAGTCCCCCACCAACCTCTCTTTCTTCTCTCACCCCTGGGCTTTAGCCACTTCTTACTGCCAACCTGGCCTTTCACACCCCATCTTCCCTCAATATACCCCTTTTGAGAGGCCTGGCCAACCTTCCCACCACCCCAAGCTGCCAATGAACCACCCACACCCTCACCGGGCCCTCCTCAGAGAGCTTGGCCAGAGTCACACTCCCTGTTCCTTCCCTGCCGGAGCCAAATGCCCTTAGATTCTCCTCGAATCAGCTCTTTCTCATCATTAATGTCTTAGCTCTAATGTCACTTCCTCAGAGCAGCTGTCCTTGGCCACTCTCAATCACTGACCGAGGTTCCCATATGTGTGACTGCTTACCTACTTGGGACACTAACTACAGACAGACACTATTTTTGTCACCCCCACTCTGTATATCAAGAAAATGAGGATTGGAGAAGTTAGGGAACTTGCCCACAGTCGCAAAGCCAAGAAGGGACAGAGCTGGAATTTGAACATGTGCAAGCCCGGGTGCTTAGCCTCTTTGTTATCTGATGGACTGGAAGGCAGGGCTGTGCAGGCACCTGGGGAGTCCTGACAGAAGACGGCTCATCGGGACCCAAGTCCAGGCTGGGGGGCGGGCACCACTGCCAAGCTAAGGAGTCCCACAGAGTCTGGCTGCGAGTTTGAAGTCTGATATCCCCAGGCCAGCGCCGTAACAAGACACAGAGAGCGATGAGGGCGCAAAGGAGGCAGCAAGGCGGTGTGAGCAGAGTGTGCCTTTATTCACTTATTTATAGAGAATGAGATATTAATCAAGGGCCCATCCTTTGAACTGTCGGCACCTTCTCCTACAGCAGCAGGTCAGCAGGTGTGACGAGCTCGCGCTGGGGGAGGCAGTCAGAATCTCTGCTTCTAAGGCTCCCAGGCTCCCTGGCACTGGGCCTTCTCTACGCCTGAGAATCAATCCTTTGGCCAGAGAAACACCAGCTTCCCGGCAGATAAGTGGGGAGTGGGAGCAGGAGTTTGGGAAAGCCAGCTGGGGCCGCGGAAGGAGTACTGGACAGGAGTTTCCAAGCCTCAGAGGGCTGTGTAGAGCACTTAACACAGTGCCTGGCACATAGAGGGCACTCAAGAAATGTTTGATGGGGGGCTCCTGGGTGGCTCCGTCGGCTAAGCGTCTGCTTTCAGCTCGGGTCATAATCCCATAGTCAGGCTCCCTGCTCAGTGGGGAGTCTGCTTCTCCCTCTCCCTATGCCCTTCCCCCCGCTCCTTCTCTCTCTCTCTCTCTCTCTCTCTTTCTCTTGCTCATTCTCTCTCTCAAATAAATAAAATCTTAAAAAAAAAAAAAAGTGTTCATTGGTGACAGTAGTCCCAGCTCTGAACAACCTTAGGCAAGTCACGCAGTCTGTGTCTTCCTTCCCTCAGATGCAGGAGACATGTGAGAGGACCACCCTCCGGGCCCTCCTCTCAGAAAAGCTGGCGCCTGGGTGGCTCAGTAGGTTAAAGCCTCTGCTTTCAGCTCAGGTCATGATCCCAGGGTCCTGGGATCGAGCCCCGCTTCGGGCTCTCTGCTCAGTGGGGAGCCTGCTTCCTCCTCTCTCTCTCTCTCTGCCTGCCTCTCTGCCTACTTGTGATCTCTGTCTGTCAAATAAATAAATAAAATCTTTAAAAAGAAAAGAAAAGCTGGGAGGTGCTCAGCATGGTGGTTGGTTCCTCATAAATCCATCCTGAATGACTGTCATTTGTGCTAAACACAAAGCCCAGTAAAAATGTAAGTTATTTCACAGCCGTCTGAAAATGCAGTACGATTTCTGGACAGGTGGTGAGCTCTCCATCACGGGGTTTATGCTGATAGCCGGCTTTCCTCTGGGGAGGCAGTGCTGTTCAGAGATTGAGCCTCAGAAGCCAATCATGAGACTTCAGCTCCCAGCTCAGCTGCTCATTAGCTGTGTGCTTTTATATTTGTTCATCTCTTGGATCCTGGTTCCCTCATCTCTTAGGTTGAAATCGTAACAGTACCTGCCTTATATGGTTGTTTGGGGAATTCAGTGATGTAATAGGCAAATAAGTGATTTACTGAGCTGCTGACATGAAATGGCTTGTTTTCCTAATTCTGCCTCTGGTTGTACGCAGCCAAATCTACCACCTTACCCATTTGGTAATGATCTCTTCAGCAGATGCCAAAACATTCTGGCCACTGAAAGTCCAGCCCAGTTTAAGTCTCATTTCTCCCCTCCTCCTCGTGGGGGTTGGACTGATAGCTCAAGAAACGGAACTGGAAGTGGGGGAGGGGCTTGGCCTGCTCATTCACACCCCTTCTTCCCTGCCCCTCAGAACGATATCCACCTCCCTCAGTAAAAGAAAACAATAAGAACAGGAACAGGCATATATGGAAAAAGTTGTATCCATATGGCAAAAGCTAACAGTTCCTCATCATTTGGTACTGAGGGTGGATAAGATAGGCCTACTGAAGTCAGTTCTCCTGATGAAGTTCTAGAACCTGGGTGAGGTTCGGTGGGCTGAGGTCCGGAGCCGATGACCAAGAAAGAATTCTTGAGACATCTTTGGTGCAAAATGGTGGTTTATTAAAGCACGGGGACAGGACCCGTGGGCAGGAAGAGCTGCTGCCCCGGGTTGTGAGGGATGGCAGGTTATGTACCCTGCGGTTGGGGGAAGGTGAGAGAAATGGAGGTTTGAACGGAGCTTTCATATGTTAAAGGAGGCCTCCGAGGTGCAGGGATACCGGAGGCTTGATCAATGCTGTCTTTTGGCGAGCCATTAACATCAAGATGGTTGGGAGATTCCTGGTGAAATGTCACAATCCTGCTATCAAGCTGTCTTTGTTAGTGAGAAACTTATCTTCACTTACATTTCCTTCTACCCCAGCCTCCTTCAGTTTTGTTTATGGAGGGGAGGGTGACATTAAGGCTTGAGGAACTGAGTCATTTGCCTCTGGAAATTGTGCTATTGATAATGTAACTTCTTTGTTCATAGATCTCTAGGACATTTGTAAACCAAGGGAGACTCCTGTCTTGCAGGATTGTGAGTTAACTATTTGTTTTGGCAGTCAGGGGTACCTGAGGAATGCCACACACATCACCGAGGGGAGCGGATGGAGAGGGGGTGCAAGGTGCCAGCTTTTGCTTTGTCCTCAGCCAGCCTCCCGCTCCCTCATCACTCCCGTCTCTTGTAGCCCCCTAGTTAATACCTCACTAGGACCCATGCTGACAGTCCCCTACACAGTTTCTTCCTGCCCCTCAAGTGATTGCTTTCTTTTTTTTTTTTTTCACCTCCCTCCCTCTCTGATTCTAGGCCTCTCCTTCCTCCTCTGACATCCAGTGTCCAAGACAAGGAGCTGATGTGTTACCCATCTGAGCTCCAGGAGGTCAGGCGGGCGGGGGAGCAGGGAGGTGTTCCTTGCCTCGTAGAGGGTCAGTGACTTTCCAGGAGGTACGGGTGGTCTCTGCTGCTCCTGTGGTCTTTGCATCCCTGCTATGGCTGCTTCCCCAGGGTGGGTGGGGGGTTCGCATTAACATAGTTCAACAGCAGCTCTCAGAGAGGGGCAGCCCACTCATCCTTCAGCCTATCTTTAGGCCATGATGGCCCTTCTCCTCTCTTACGAGCCTCAGTCCCTTTCGGAAGCCTCTGGGCTCCTTTGCACAGAACAGCAGGAGCCCCTGACCACCCAGTCCTTTGGGTCTTGAGGTGCACACCACACACCAGCTCCCTACTCACTGTAGGGGAGGACACACTGTGCCTCTTAGGGTCCCTGGCTGGGTCTGAACATTAAAGTGGCAGAGATTAACAGCAGAAAGCGTACAAATGTATTTAATATGCTTTACGTAACATTCAGGCCTACATAAGGAAATGAAGAAATGACTAAACCTGAATACTTTGATGCCAGGTTTGATGACTAGTGGACAGTCACAGTGGACTATAATAGGCCAAGGAGCACAGAGGAAATGAGTTACCCGGGGAAACTCAGCAAGGCCTGTTTGCACGCATTGCTCCCTAGGTCCCTTTGTCTTCAGAGATGAGAATGCTCCTTCCCTCCAGGCACAGGCAGGCAGAGGCCAGGTCAAACAGCTCCCAGCTAAACCTTAGCAACCACTTATTACCTTCTAAGTTGTGAATTATAGCAAGCACTTCCAAATGGGGCTGCAGCTGGCAGACAAGCCCGGTGCCCCTGAGAGGACTCTCACAGGAGGGTTTTATGACCCGCCTCAAGGTAAGGGATGGCAGTGAGAGTGACCTTCCCACTCCTGCTGCTTTCTCAGACCCCTTCAGCTTAAAATATTTAATATGCCAGGGTGCCATATTTTGGGGGAGCGTGTCCTGAACCCCATCAACACCCAGCTGGCCTGGGCAGGTCCAGCCGTCCCCACTGCCTTCCTCAGCACCAGTCTCTATGCACTCCATGTTCATGTCTGCGCCCAAACTCGAGGGACCTGGGCTGAGCACACCCACCCCTTGCTTAGCACCCTCGGTCCCCAGGGCAACCCAGACCAGGCCTGGGGGCTCTGCCATTCAGCAAATGCCCGGCTGATCCTTTGTGCAGGCCTTCCCTTGGAGGCTGGTTTTGACAGGGGAAGAAAACCCTCACTAGAACACTAGTTCAACACTAGTTCAATTACACACCAGAAGGGGCATTGAGGGCTAGCGTGGGGGTGGCAGGACCAATCTGCTGCCTTCTCTCTGGGGGAGGGGGTGTCCTCATCAGAATAGGAGAAAGTGGCTCTGTTGGATCCTCTGCTCTGGGCCTTAAGCGTCTGTCCTGGGATAAAATTTCAATTCCTCTAACATCCCCCGAAGGTTAAGTTAACCTTAACCTTCAAACCTGGCAGATCGTCAGTGGTCACCTAGGTGTACCTGCTGGCTGCTTGCCTCAGCTCCCGCGCTGCCCCTCGCCCACCACACTCCAGCTGAGCTTCTTTCAGTTTCCTAAATCTGCCCCCTGGGTCTCTTCACTCTCCATCCCCTCACCCAAGGGAGTCCTTCCCCAACCCCCTCCTCCCCTACGGCACTCCTCGTGGCCACCCAGGCCTCCGCTGGAAGGTGTCAGCGACGTCCTTGCCAACCATCCCTGCGTTAGTCAGTCACCCATGCCCAGGTTCCCAGGGCACCGCCCTCGCTCCCAAGCTTATTCTTCTGCTTCTCCCACTGGAAAGCAGGCACATGTCTATTGAGCGCCACCACCCCCGCAAGGCTTCACCAGTGGCACAGTGGTTGGTACAGAAGAGGTGCCCAATACCTGTTTGTTGAAGGGGAAAACCCCTTTTTAAAGGCTGTTCTTTTTAAAGGCCACTGTCTGGTGAAGCTCTGGTACCTGGGGATCTTGGGGCCCTCTGCTCTTTGCCCCAAAGAGGCAAAGCAACCCCTAACAGAGGGTGTGGGCTCCCCTAGCCCCTAAACCTCTGCTTCCCACAGCGCTCCCCCAGGACACCATCTCTCAGCAGATTTCACGAGGCCTGGGAGAGCTAGGAGGAAAGAGGAATAAAAAGCAGAAGAGACTCAAACCCAATTCTATGAAGCTATAAAGTTACCAGGGCCCATTTCTCCCTGAAGGTCCAAAGTCTCCCTCCCTAGGATCTGTGTTAATGGACCGGTTACTAACGTTCCATCTGAGAACAGCCAAGATAGTTAAGGGCTTGAGACCAAGTCCATGGCCATTAACCAGCTAATAGGTGAGAAAGAATGCGTGGGCCAGCACTTGGACGGCTGTCAAACACTGCTGGGCTACACAGCAAGGCAGAGTCCTTCCTGTGCTACCCACTGGCCAGGAGAACTTTGCTAAGTCAGCTCAGCTTTCAGCACCGGATCAGGACATGGGGATTCGGAGTCCTTCATTCCACAAATATTTGCTGAGCTCCCACTATGTGCCAGGGCCAGGGATTGCATTCCTTCCTTTACCAGTGGTTTGGGAAGAAATACTGATTCAGATGCTTCCAGGCTCCAGGCCGGTAACAAAAATGAGAGGGAGGGGGAACACTACAGTGTCCGTGCCTGGTGGGAAGGGGGCAGCAGCTGCTTTATTCTCACTGGCCCTTGTCCTCTGGAATGTGGCCCAGCAGGGCCAGGGCTTCTATTATTTTAGAGAATCTGAAAACCGACATTTTTATGCAATATCTTATCATTTTTAGATGTTGGCAACTAGTGCAAAATTTTAAAAATTCCCATGCAGGTCCAACACAGGGCCAGCTTTGGCTTGCCAGAGGAAAGCTGGTGACCCAAAGGAAAAGCTATGACATAGCTGATATGAGGGGCCCAGCTCAGAGTCTCTACTTCTAGTTTATCTTTTATCAGTATTACTGTGATTTGCAATACATACCCAGCTACAGAAAGCTCTTAGCCCAGAAGATGAAAGAAGGTACACAGATGTATGGGTAGAACCTGTATTCAAAAGTTTTAATGTGAACCACAAGCTAGCTGCAGAGGATGGAGAGGTCATTTCCCTAGAAAAGAAGGCAGGCTTCCTGGAAGAGGTGGCATGGGCTGGGCTGAAGAAGACTTGTGAGACCCTGTGGTCCTCAGCCACATAACCACACAGAGCATCTCTCCAACTCCCTAATCTGATGAAGTGATCAGAAACATCCTCAAGGCACCTGGGGTGGTGCTGTCAGTTGAGCATCAGACTGTTGGTTCTGGCTCAGATTGTGATCTCATGGTTGTAGGATCAAGACCCATGCCTGGCTCCATGCTTAGTGGGGAGTCTGCTTGGGATTCTCTCTCTTTCTCTCTGCCCCTCCTCCCACATGCATGCTCTTTCTTTCTTTCTCAAATAAATAAATCTTAACAAAAAAAAAAGAAAGAAAAGAAGCATCCTCTGATACTGTGTTTTTGGATAGAAAGTCTGAATGTCATGAAGACAACAATTCTCCCTAATTTATAAAACTGGGTAGTCCCAATAAAAATATCTTCAGATTTTTTATTTCTGCAGCTAAGCCAGTTGATTATAAATTGATTCCTTCATTTGGAAGGAAAACAAATAAGAATAGTGAGGAAAATCCTGAGAAAGAACAAAGAACGGGGATCTAGCTCTACTAGATACTAAACCATGCTGTGAAGCCTCTATGATTGAAATAAAACAGAACAGGAAATTCCAGAAAAGACCCATTCATAACAAATTTAATATGCAATAAAGACAACAACTTAAATCAGAGGAAAAATCATTGACGTTAAAATTATATCCAGATAATTAAAGCACCATACAGAAAAAAGATATCATTGGATTCATTACTCATGTCAGACATCAGGATAAATCCCAAATGGATCAGAAATATAAATGTGAAAAAGGAAACCATACAAGCACTTAAAAAAAAAATTGTTGAATTCCTCTGTAGCCCCGGGATGGGGAAACCATTCCTAGCTATGACTCAAAATCCATAAGCAATAGGGAAAATATAGATCTATTGATTACATTAAGAAATTTTCTTCCCATGGCAAAAGTTGTTAGGAACAAAGTGAAAAGATAAACAACAAAATGAGAATGGTAATTGCAACTTACATCACAAAGAGTTCATATACATATATGCACACAAGCTTCTAAAATGAGAGGAAAGACCCGCAAGCTATAGAAAAATAAGCTACAGAATTATACCAACAGTCCACAAGAAAGAAATGCAAGTCGCTCTTAAGCTTTTGAAAGGTGCTCAAATGTGTTCATTATAAGAGAAATGTAAATTAAAACATGACTGAGGTATAATTTCTTACCTATTCAATTGGAAAAATTAAAGTTTGACAAATTCTCTGTTGGCGAATCTCTGGAGAAACATGATCTCAGGCTTCGCTGGTAGAAACGCATATCGTACAATCCCTATGGGGGAGAATTTCAGAATACCTGCAAAAATTACATACCCATTTACCTTTGAACCAACAAGCCCATTTCTAAAAATAAAACTCAAATATACCCTAGCAAGAAACATGAAGAGATTTATGCACAAGGCTACTCATTGAGAACCATTTGTAGTAGTAAAAGATTGGAAACAACTCACATAGCCATCCAATACTGGTTGAAAAAAACTACAGAATACTCATACAACGACCGGACAACCAATCATCCTGGTTTGGGACACATGGAAATTTCAGTGCTAAGACCTGGAAGGTCCTGGGCAAAGAGGGACAAGTTAGTCACTCTTAAAATTGAGAACTGTGCAACCGTAATGAAGGAAGGAGCCATATCTCTTGATGCTAGTATGGAGTGGCTCCCAGAATGCATAGTTACATGAAAAAAAGCAAAATGGAGGCAAGTACGTAGCGTATACTATTTATCTAAATAAGGGGTGAAGACAAAACACATACACAAACTCACCCCCCCACACACACCTGCTGATGTTATCAAAAGGAAAAAAAAAAAGGAAAAGAAACCATACATATTATTTTTAATTGTTACCTACCATTAGAATGAAGGAAATAGGTCAGAAGGTACAGAAATACCAGCTAGACTTCTATGAATAATTGTAATAATTTGTATATTTGATTTGTAATCATGCAAATATCCTACGTAACTATAAGAGATATTGAAGTATAAAAAGAAACTCCAAAAAAATTGTTTTAAATGACTTCTGCTTCATGCAGTGACAGAGTAACTGAGACTAGACCAGCCCTTCCACCATGGGAACGCATATAAAGTAACTGTTTTTAGATGTCGTGGGACAGGCGGTTGAGGACTGTGATCCCTTAGAGAAACTACCCGGGCTCTCTGCTTGGGAGTACTGCCCTAGACCATGCAGCACAGGGAAGTGGACTCCAAGCAGCAAAGCTGTTTTGATGAGAGGAGGGGGTAGATAGAATTCCGGCTACTGAGCCAGTTGGAGTTGCAGGACTGGGTAACAGACAGGAGGGACTTGTGCATAGAAAGGGCTTTGAGGGGCACCAGGGTGGCTCAGTTGGTTAAGCATCCGACTCTTGGTTTCAGCTCCGGTCATGATCTCAGGGTCATGGGCTTGAGCCCCATGTCAGGCTCTAGACTCAGTGCAGAATCTGCTTGTCCCTTTCTCTCTGCTCCTGCCCCCACCCCCAGCACACACACACATACTCTCTCTCAAATAAGTAAATAAAAATACAATCTTAAAAAAAAAAAAGAAGAACAAGAAAGAGCTTTGAAATCTACACAGGAGTCCCCTTAAGTCCTAGCTGAATACGAAGAGTAAATATACACGACTAGATTCCAAAAAGCCTGGCAGAGAAACAGCTACAAAGGAACAGTGATCTGAATGTAGATTCCAAAAGTCATAGCTCTGGGAGGCATATGAGGTAGAATCACCCAGAACAGAGAGACCTCCCGAACACTCTCGGCATTCAACGGAGATGCTGGCCAAACCACCCCTAGAGTATGGAGCTACTATAGCTCCCGAGTAAGGACTACTCTAGACATTCCTTTACAAAATTATCAAAGTGATCCACTAGTAAATGAACTGCCTTCCAGAAAAAAAATCCAAAACTGTTAAAATGAAGACACCAAATCCCAGATTCATCATCATAGCATCTATAATATCCATCGTACAATCAAAAGTTAAACAGGTGAAAAAACAAAAAGACTATAACTAGGAAAAATAATGAATAGTCCTCAAGAGAAACAGGTCCAGAGATGATAGAAATGTTGTAATTAGTAGACAAATAATTATAAATATGTTTTCTTAATTTCAAGGAAAATATAAACAGAATGGGTGAACCTATGGAGGAGTATCAGTATAGAAATGGAAACTATAAAAAATGGAAATTCTAGAACCAAAAAGTAAAATATCTGAAATTTAAAAAATTTACTGGGATAAACTACATTGAACAGTGCAGGAGAGAAGGTCAATGGACTTGAGTTTATGACAATAGAATCAATTCCAAGTAAAGCTAAAAGGCTAAAAAAAAAAAAAAAAAAAAAAAGAAGAAGGAGCAGAGTTTCAGTGACTATTGGGATAATATCAAACATTCTAACATACATGTAATTAGAGCTCCAGGAGTAGAGGAGAGAGAAATTAAGAAAGAAAAAATGTTTGAAGAAATAATGGCCGGGGCCAGTTGTTAAGTGTCTGCCATAATGGGTGCCTCAGTCATTAAGTGTCTGCCTTCGGCTCAGGTCATGATCCCAGGGTCCTAGGATTGAGCCCCGCATTGGGCTCCCTGCTCAGTGGGAAGGCTGTTTCTCCCTCTTCCACTCCCCCTGTTTCTGTTCCCTCTCTCGCTGTGTGTCTCTCTCTCTGTCAAAAAAAATAAATAAAATCTTAAAAAAAGAAAGAAAGAAAGAAAGAAATAATGACCAATTTATTTTTCCCAAATTTGTCTAGTATCAGTTTCCTTCAGAAAGCTCAATGAACCTCAAGCAGGATACACACAGTGAGCATATAGGTATATTATAAATCAAACTGCTTAAACCAAAGATACAAAGAACATCTCAAATGCAGCCAAGGCCAAAAGATACATTATATACTGGATAAAAATGGAAAGCCACCCACTTTTTACTAAAAACTATGTAAGTCAGGGGGAAAAAATGTAATGACATATTGAAAGTGCTGAGAAAAAGGAGAAAAAACCAACTCTGTTATTCCAGAATTCTACATCCAGGGAAATAACCTTCAGAAAGGAAAGTGAAATAAAGACATTTTCAGAAGAACAAAATCTGAAAGGATTTGTCATCAGTAGATCTGCAGTGGGAGAAATACTGAGGTTCTTCACATGAAACAGGACCTAGCTGAAGAAACTAAGAGAACTGAAAACAGTAAATGTCCTTGTTTTTTAATTTTTAAAAATATAATGGGTGGTTTAAAGCAAAAGACATAATGTATTGTGGAGTTTAGAACATATATGGAAGTACAATGTATGATGATCCCAGAAAGGATGGGTAAGGGGTAAATGGAAATATACTATTGTAAATTTTTTATATTACCGGTGGAGTTAATGAAATTTTAACTTTAAGTAAACTATGATAGGTTAAGGATGCATATTGTTTTTGTAAATCAACCATTAAATATAAAACAGAGAAGTGTAGCTGGAAAGCCAACAGAGGAGATAAGAGAGAATATTAAAAATAATTAATTCAAAAGAATGCAGGGGGAAAACAAAGAATGCAGGGGGGAAAAAAGGAAGGTAGGACATACAGACAAATAAAAAGCAAATAGCAAGACAACAGACTCTAAGGTGACCGGATCAATAATTGCATGACTTTACATTACATTTAGGTAAGACTGGACACTCCAATTCAAAGGCAGAAATTTTCAGACCAGATAAAAAAGCAAGCCCCAGCTACATACTGTCAAGAAATGCTCTTTAAATACAAAAGCAAAAATAAATAAATAAATAAATAGGCAAAAACAAGATTGAAAGTAAAGAAATCTCAAATGACACACCATACAAATAGTAAGCATAATCAAGCTCGGGTAGTCAAAGATTTCCTGGACAGGACACAGGAAGCACTCATCATAAAATATTGATACATTTGTCTTTCTCGAAATCAAAAACTTCTGCTCATCAAAAGACACCATCAAGAGAAGGGAAAAGCAAACCACAACTAGGAGAAAATGTTCACAATACAAATGTCTAACAAAGGGTTTTTATCTAAAATATATTAGGCAGTCTTATAACCCAACAGCCAGAATAATTCAGGTTTTTTTTTAAATGCCAAAATAATGGGACAGACACTTTCGAAGGGAAGATACACAAATGACTGAGAAGCAACTGAAAAAGTGTTTCTATTATTAATTAGGGAAATGTACATTTAAATCATAATGAGCTATAAATCCTTCAAGCAGGTAAAATTGAAAAGATCAGCAACTTCAAATATTAGCAAGGATGGGGAGTTGCTAGAACCACCATGTTTTGCTGACGACCCTGGAAAATTGGTCAACCACTTGGGAAAATGGTCTGGCAGTTTCTCATAAGGGTGAACACATACCTACCCACCAATTCCACTCTTAGATATTTACCTAGGGGTGCTCACAAAAAGACTATGTATGAGAATGTCCTAGCAGCTTTGTTTATAATTACCAAACTGGGAAGCGATTCAACTACCAACAGGAGTATGGATAAGCGCGCGATGAATTTTCATAACTGGAATACTATTCAGTAATACAAAGGAACACACTACTGAAACATACAACATGGATGAATTTCAAAACCCTTATGCTGAGTGAAAGGAGTCGACCATAGAAGAGCTCATACTACAGGAATCCATGTATGTAAAATTTCACAGGCCAACTGTTCTGTGGTGAAAGATATCGGAGGAATGGTTGCCTCAGGGTGGGCGTAGGGTAGGGGAATGATAGATAGTGCTAGGAAAAACACAGTGTTTTCCTTTATTCTCACACAATACTTCTGACACGAGATGTGTGGGGTTTTCCTCACGTGGACCAATTCTTCAACATTATCTGGATGTCCTACTACTCAATTCAGTTCCAGCACTGTCTACCTGGACTTAGAGTCAGCTGATCCCACAAGGCTGCCCTCACTTCAGATGCCAATTACAAGACCTAGGTGGTCCCCTGTACTTCTGACAGAACTATGATTGACGTTCCCACGGCCCTCTCTTTGGGTTAAACAATTTGCTAGAATGGCTCACAGAACTCAGGGAAACAGCCACAGCTATGCTTACCAGTTCCTATTAAAGGATATAGATGAGTACCCAGATGAGGAGATGCATAGGGCAAGGTCCAGAAGCTTCTGTCTCTGTGGAGTTGGGGTGTATCACGCTCCTGGGACATACAAGTGCTCATCAGCCTGGAAGCTCTCTGAACCCCATGCTTTTGGGATTTTTATGGAAGCTTCATCGCATAGGTATGGTCAGTTATTAACCCAGTTTCCAGGCCCCTCCCCTCTCTGTAAAATGGGGACTGGGGCTGAAAGCACCAAGCTTCTAATTATGGGTTGGTCTTTCTGGTCACCTGCCCCCATCCAGGAGCCCACCAAGAGTTGCCTCAGAACAAAAGTTGCTCCTACCACCCAGGAAATCCCAAGAGATTTAGGAGTTCTGTGTCAGAAACTGGGGTTGAAGACCAAATATTAGAACAAAAGTGCTCCTAGCACCCCAGTTTAGAAGGATTTTAATAGCTCTGTCTCAGGAACTGGAGGCAGAGACATGCATATATATATTTGTTATTTCACAGCTAGAAAAGAACTTTCTGAGCTGTGGACAATTTATATCTTGCTGGAGGTACAAGTTACGCAGATATATGCATTTGTCAAGGGTCATCAAACATAAAAACATTTGCAAAGTAAAAACTTCAAGATTTGAACATTTTGCTGTGTTAATTGTACCTTAATTTAAAAAAATAGAAAGAAAAAATTTAAATGAAATCAATTATATATGTATTTGGTGGGCATAACCATATATAGAAAAATATTCCAAGTGACTTTAAAATACCATAATTTGACTGTACATCCTTAATAGCATACATGCCAAGGACAAAAATAATTGCGAGAGAAAAATCTAAGCTCTCTCCGGTGATGACATTGTCGGTAGTACTGTTGGTATTGTCATTTTCAGACTGTACCGTGGGAGAAAGAAAATGAGTAGTTAAGTGATTTTCTGATGCTATCATTGTCATTGTCATTGAGGACCTGGATTCTCAAGTTAGGAGAAAGGACACACTGGTGGAAAATTTTTAAAAGGTTATATAAAAAAAAATCTTAAAGCATTGAATTTAAATAGAAAGGATTGCTATTGAACACAAGACATACTATATCTTTAAAAAGTTTTTCAAGCTCTATCTACTGAAAAAGCCCAAAAATCACAGCCAATCAGTGCAAATGAACTCCCTTAATAACCATAGTGTGATCTTGAAATATCATTTCTCACCAAAGGAACTAAGGATTCTTGGAGAAGTGGTGGATTCAGGTCAGGGATAATTTAAAAAATAATGTACGAGATGAGCTTAGAATGTCTTATTCCTGATAATAAGAAGACTATCAACACCTACTAAAGACATGTCCAAAGGATCAGTGATCCACATGAAGATGTTCCCACTGACCAAATATTGGGGATAATTGGGGCATCAATAAGGACAATAACAACAATAGATTAAAAGACATTCAGTATGTTTAAATCCATGGATACATTATGACATGAGGACAAAATGAGATATTTGAACACCATGGAGGATGCAAGATAATCAACTTTTAAAAGTTGAAAATTGGCAAAGAAATGGAAAGAATCAAGCCTTTATCCTGCCTTCTCTATTCAAACGATATCCCTGGAAACCTAATAAGTAAATGAGGGGAAATTTCTCTTTCTAGAAACATTCCAGCTCATAAATGGAGAAGAATGTTACCACTTTGCAATCCCTAATGAATTAATGAGCCTGGAAACAGGCAACAACTGTTAACATCATGAGCCTCACGAGTGAGTCAATCAGACGTGAGGGAGCTCCTAGTGGAAGAAGGAGGCACCCCCTATGAAACAGACTTTCTGAAAAAGACTGAAACTGAATCTGATCGAGCCTTTGGATCTAACTTGAAAGGACAGAGGAACGTGTTAAACACCACCACAGTGGTACAATCTGTAAATTTCATCTATCTGTGGGAAACTCTGCAGGACAGTTCATTTCTTCAGCAAACAAATTGCAAGGCCAGAGAGAGAGAGAGAGAGAGAGAAATAATTGTGGAGGAGTTGAGGGATTTGAGGACTGATCAAGGAAAAAGCATATGAGCATGAGAAGCATCAACATACAACAAACCTTATTGGCAAGAGGGGTAAGTTCATCTCAGCATAAGACCATCCAGAGCTTAGGGCAGGGAGGAAGCAAGGGAATATTCTGGGGAGTGGGAGATCAGGCAGAGGCCTAGGTGTCCAGATGACATCGGTCACTCATCAGTACCGTGGGAGTCTCTGGGTCAGAGAAGTGGGAGAGGCAGTTTGGGGTCTCATAACCATGAGGCTCTGACTTATCAGCAGTCAGCAGATGCCCGCTGAGGTATCAGAAGTGTGTGAAGCAGACTGACTCTGAGCGGCTAAGAATCTGCTTGTTTGGGATGTTTTGAAAACAAAGAGATGTGTAAAAATTTGAGTTTGGCTCCTGCGGGCTTTTAAGCTAATGAGTCTCAGCCTGCAATGCATAAAAGAAAAAAACAGAAAGAAAAAAAACAAAACAAAAAAACAAAAAAAAAATGAAAGAAACAATGCATACGCAGAGGTCAACTTTGGCTCATTTAAACAATATGTTAACAATACAGGATTTCTGAGATTTTTTCAAAGTAACCTGGGGGAGGGGAAGTGGCTAAGAGTAATGAAATGAGATCATCCATGAGCTACCAGTTGTTGAGGCTGGGTGGTAGGTCCATTGGGGCTCATTGATACTCTTTGTACTTTGTGTGTAGGTTCAGTGCTAGCCGTCCTCTTGCTGTGTGGCCTTAGGCAGAGTCCATCCCCTCTCTGGGCCACCACTTCCCCATCAGTGTCCCAACCACGTCATCTACAGAAGAAGCAGAAATGGCTACTCAGCAGTGCAGGGCAAAGGGCTTGCCCAAAGTCACACATGTTGTCAAGAACATTTTTTACTGAGAGATCACTGTATAGGGGGCTTCGGGAAAGAGGGGAGGGCTAACGGAAGAGAAAAGAAACAGCAAGGAAAATAGGGGTGAAGAAGGTGAGAGGGGCGGTGAGTCAGGCAGGGGCGGAGAGTCACAGAAACTAACAGAAGTCGCCCAGTGCGTTCCCAGTTGGACAAGGACAGAGAGATGGAGGCATGGCCATAATTTAGAGAAACACTTCAGTGCAACAGTGTCATGGAAATCACCCATCCCTGCCTGGTTCCTCCAGCCTGACTCTTGAATCATCAGTGAGCAACAATGCCGGCCCCCGCAGGCAGACACTCGGATTTTGATTCAAGCCCTTCAGTCCTTTGATTTGTTTTCGGTGATACCGCTGGTCCTGCACTTCAAAGGCCCGAGGGTTCCTGAGCTGAGGACCTGCAGCTACTGCACAGAGAGAAGAAAAACAACTGGAAAGGGGCTTTTGCTGCGGGCACCAAGATGAACTGCTCTGGCTTCACGGTTAAGACTTCAGGCTGTGGGTTCAAATCCTGACTCCTGCACTTCCTAGCTGGGGGGACTTTGGCAAGTTTCTTAAACTCTCAGAGCCTCCTCATCTGTAAAATGATGCTACTTACAGTTCCCAACTCAGAGTGTCCTGGTAAGGATTAAAAGAACTAATGTATGCAACTCATTTTCTCAATGTTAACTGTTAGAAATGAATAAGCCATAATCTCTCCTGGCAAGGAACTCACAATCTGGTAGGAAAGATTAAGTTAGGGATACAAATGGCAATATTGGAAGGCATAAAGTGCTAATGTCTCAAGGGTGGAAAAGATAAAGTGTCCCGTGAGTAAGGAGGACAGAAAAAGATCATTCTTGCTGCCAAAGACAGGACCAGCTCCCGGGAGTGGTGACATTTTAGCTGGACTGAGGGAAAGTTCGAGCCCCAAAGGCCAGATGGCAAGAGCTGGAGAGAAAGTAGAGACATGAGTAGACTTCCTGGCAGAAGCAGGCATGTATGAAGGAGGCCAAGAACCCCATTTGGCTGAAAAGTAAGGTCCGAGAGTATGGGAGCTAAAGCAAAGAAGAGATAGGAGCTAGAGCTAAGAAGGGCTGGGGCTGGCTTCTGGATTGAGCTGTTCTGCATGCAAAGAACAGAGAGAGACACAAAGCTCAGTTTTTAAAGCAGTATTATTTGGGGGCACCTGGGTGGCTCTGTCCATTGAATGGCCAACTCTTGATTTTGGCTCAGGTCATGATCTCGGAGTCCTGGGATGGAGCCCCTTGTCCCTCTGCCCCTCCCCCTGCTTGCTCGTGGGCTCTCGCTCTCTCTCTCTCTCTGAAATAAATTAGCAAAATAAATAAAAGCAAAATTATTTTAAGGGAGAGATAGAGGAAATCTGAGAAAGGTGGAAATTAGGATTTAAGAGTGTTGGGTTTTGTAGAGGCTGAGTGGTTGGCTCATTTATTCAATAAAGGATTGCTCGATCTTACCCCTGGGTACCTGGCAGGGTTCTGCTTGATAGGATCAAGTTCCCTGCCCTTGGTGGCCAAGAGTAAACACGGAGACCAGTCAGTAAGATAATTCCACTTAGTGACAAGTGTTGTAAAGACAATAAAAAGCAGAGTAATGGGACAATGACTGGCAGGGACAAGGAGATCAGCCTTGATTGGGGGTAAGGGGTAGGCTTTCGGGCAGAGGTTGAGATTAGAATGAATGATCTTGCAGGCCAGCAAAAGCCAGGTGGGCAGAGCCAGATCATGAAAATGTTAGTCTTGTTAGGCCATAGTAAGAGGTTTGGAATTTATTCTGAGTGATGGGAAGAGATTCAAGTGTTCTAAACAGAGGAGTGAAATGATCTGTTGGCCATGGTTACAAATCAGCTCAGGGTGTCCTGTGGGAATGGATTGTCAGGGGAAGGCCCGGAAGTAGGGGGCCAGTTAGGGGGCTGCCCCGTGTCCATGCATGGGATGGTGGGTGGGGAGAAGCTCTGGGGACCTTGACAAGGGGAGTTTGTGCAGCTTCTTAACAGGGAACCTGATGAATAATTTATGGCGTATCCTTGAATCATTCTGCAGCCACAGCCACGGTGTAGATCCGAATGCATTGCCAGGGGAAGACATCCCCAGACGTGCTGTTTCAGAGGAAAAAGCAAGTTGTACAACTGCACGGATATTTTATGAGCCCAACTATGTAACATTAAATACTCATTTCTATATCAGTTTATCTACATATAAAGAGACATTTCAGAAGATACTGAGTTATCACTGATTTTTCTGAGAAGCAAGATTTTGCATTTGATTTTTGTTTGTATATACTTTGTACTTGGAACTTTTCTGAGCTATACATTTTTTAGTAAGTATGTATCATTCATACAAAAGCCTACTTACAGATGTGAGGGCGATCTGGCTGTGACATCTGTCACCCCATTGATCACCAGTGTTGATTCGGCTGATCTAACTGGCTAAGCGGGTGTCCCCTTCCTCCCTCACTGCTCCATGTGCGTCCCTCCAGAACCTGCGCACTCTGTCGAAGAGGACGACCTTCCCCGATAGAGGAGAGGAGTGCTCTTTGGTCAAGGGTATACAGGTAGTCTCGCTCTCTTGCTAGAACCTCCAAACAAGCTCACAAAACCCACTTACTTTTGTAAAAAAAGGGGGGGGGGCGGTATGGAGAGAAGGAAGAGGAAAGGAAAGAAAGGAGAAAAACAAAATGAAGACTAACCCCTCCGTGCCCCTAACTTCCCAGCCGGTAACACACACACACCTATACCAGAACTTGAAGGACCAACTCCAGCTGTGCACCTTCCAAGGACAGCACCAGAACCCTGGAGAGTTCCTCTCAGAGAGGATGATTAATCCTGCTACAATGTACGGCACCCAGAGCAAAGATCCTTCACTCCTCCGGAGGCTGGCTTTGAATTTAAGAGGCAGGAAGCCAAGATGGTGCCTTTGAAGGGCTCCCCTTCCCTTGACACACACACACTCTGAGGCTGCCAAGCCGCCCATGACCACCTGTGGGGAGTCCGCCCCGTACCGTCCTCGAGCAGGGGGTAAGTGTCGGAGTGGCAACAAAACGGAGCACAGATAGCAGGGCAGGACCCCTGCAACCCTGACGTTCAGGCTCAGCTCGGTGAGCTTGTGAAGATTTCTTGATCCTCTCAGAAGGAAACTCGGAGCTGGCCTGCTAATCGGATGGTCGGGACAGAGAGGAAAGGGGAGAAGTTGGGCGAGGCAAGCTCATCTATGCCTGTGGAGCCTAATGAGTGACCCCGAGGTGCCAGTCATTGTCACTTGGCATCTATGGGCAATTACAAACTCCTGGCCCTCCAGATGTGTTTTGTTTGACTCACAGTGTTTAAAAACTGAATTCATTGCCAAGGTCTAAAATTTGGGAGTTTTACATAAAAACCTAAATTTCTTTTTTTTTTTTTCTTGGAAAATGCTCTCTGTGAGCCTGCCTTCCCACAGGAGAACTATCAGCCAGCACTGAGTAACAGCTTCCCCGGGGGGGGCTGTGTCCTCCTGCTGGTCACCATACCAACCGCTCACCTCTGCTGTTTTCCTTTGCTACCCCTGAGGTGACCAGCTTCGTTACTCCTTACACAAACCTATCATGTAGGAGCGTGTCCATTTTATGGCAGAGAAAACAGGCTTAGAGAGGCTCAGAGATTTGCCCGAGATCACACAACATTCTGTGGCAGAGTCAGGATTTGAACCTTTGATTTCAGAGTCTGAGCCCTCGTCAGTGGGCAAAGTCACAGAACCAGGAACTACTGAGTCATCTCCCAAGCTTCTGGCCATGGTCCCTTTAAGGTTCCTTTTTCCAGAAAGAACTGGTCCTCCAGCCCAGGATAGCACCAAGCCCCAGGTGGTGGCCAGGTGGCCCCTATTGAGTACAGCGGATACAGGCATGGCAGTGGGGTGCCAGGAGGATTCTTATTCTCTGAAGTGCAGCGGGTGAAGGAGCAAAAGCATTTTATTTTATTTTATTTCTCAAAACTTTTTAGTTTTTTAAATTTTTAAAGAAGATTTTATTATTTGTCAGAGAGAGAGAGAGCACAAGCAGGGAGTCTGACACAGAACTCGATCCCAGGATCCTGAGATCCTGACCCAAGCTGAAGGAACGTGCTTAACCAACTGAGCCACCCAGGTATCCCAGAGAATAAGCATTTTATTTTATTTTTTAGAAAAGATTTTATTTATTTATTTGGCAGACAGAGATCACAAGTAGGCAGAGAGGCAGGCAGAGAGAGAGAGAGGAAGCAGGCCCGATGCGGGGCTCTCCTGGGATCATGACCTGAGCCGAAGGCAGAGGCTTTAACACACTGAGCCACTTAGGAGCCCCAGAATAAGTAGTTTTTTTTTAAAATATTTTATTTATTTATTTGACAGAGAGAGATCACAAGTAGGCAGAAAGGCAGGCAGAGAGAGAGGGGGAAGCAGGCTCCCCGCTGAGCAGAGAGCCCGATGCGGGGCTCGATCCCAGGACCCTGAGATCATGACCTGGGCCGAAGGCAGAGTCCTAACCCACTGAGCCACCCAGGCGCCCCCAGAATAAGTATTTTAAATCTGAGCTAAGACCTTTGTTGCCTGAGGCCAGGCCTGCGTGAAGGGCGGTGGGCACAGCCTGAGTGGGTGGGGCACTGTGCCCTATCCCCATTTCCATACTGGGACCAGAGCAGCTCTCCTTCTCCTTTTGTATGTCAGAGTTCCATTTAAAACCTCCTTTGGCCCAAAGGTGATTTTGCTGCTCAAAAATAATTTGAAAAAATTTGATATTTTGAGTTTGTGTCAAAAAGCCATAGATATATATTGTGTGTGCGGCTAAGAAGCTATCACCGGGAACTGTCAAATGAGCCCTGTGGGCCGTGGCCAGCCTCTTATCTTCAGCTTCCAGGAGGGGCCTCTTGCTAAATTCGCTTCCCCCCTCACAGCTCCTGAAATGGAGTCAGACCTCCCAGGACTCTGAGCGGGGCCCAGAATTTGTTTGTGTGGATTTGCATAAAAAGCTTCACTGAATGAGATTATTCACTGAGATTCACTGGATGCAGGTGAGATTCACAGAGTCCCCCAGGGCAATGATTTTTTTTTTTTTCCTTTGGATTTCATTTTCTCTCAGGAAGTAAACATTTCACTTTCCCTGGCTTTCTCCCCCGACTGGACCTGTACTCCTTTCCTTTCCCTTATTCCTACATGTCACACAGACACAGATACAGACACAGACACACAGACACAAGACACACACACACACACACACACAAGTGTACACGCACACACAAACATGCACACGCCCCCCAGCAGGCTTTAAGTCACTGAACAAATGACTATATTGTTTCTCACACACATGGACCCTGGAGTTTGACTCTGGCCTGTATTAGAGTCTGGCTGGGGTTCAGAGGAAAAGCTCCCAGCCCCATTTGCCTGAGAAGCACCTGTCATTGGTTTGGGCATGGTGGCATGGCCAGCACATAGCAATGAAGGCCCCGGGATCTGTACTGGAATCTCAGGAGAGTCTGAAGGTCAACTAGTTTGGAAACTCCTGAGGAAGACCCTCTCTCTCTCTCTCTCTGTTCCTATACTGAGTCTAGATTCTTGGCAAAGACCTTTGGACACAGCATCACCCAGACACTGTCCCCTGCCCCGCGCATGGAGAGTGATTCTAACAGTAAAGAGTCTGGCATCATCACAAGGGATGGGATAGAAACTTTGAAGGGACCTTTCCAACAGCCCACAAGAAGACCCTAGAGATACCTGCCACTCAGACCCAGACCAGCCAACACTGAGATGGCTCTGTCCCTGGGCACTGAGGATGCGATGAATGAGCTTCCCACCTCCCCAACCCGCACTCCATTTCCTGGCTGGACCAAGCATCTTGGGGACTCCCTACTTGTTAGGGCTCCAAACCCACTTCTATCCTCCAAGCTGGATCCCTCACACCCCTCCTCTCCTTCTCTATCACCCAACCCCACCCACAGCCAGCTGAGTTTATTCACCTCTTCCTACCCCTGCACCCGCTCTGCCTCCTAGGTGTCTCCCCACCCCCACCTTTCTCACTCCCTACAGAGCTTGGCCATGTCCACTCCCCTCTAAACCCCCCCTCCCACAACAATAATCAACATGTATGAAGCACTTATTATGTCCTAAGTACCATTACTCATCTAATGATTATCCTAGGTACTCTTTTCAATTAGTTCTCACAAGAACCCCGCGGAACAGGACATATTGTTACCACCATTTTATAGGTGAGGAACCAGAGGATCAGCAAGGTGAGGCGACCTGCCCGGGAGCAAACAGTTTGCAGGTAGAAAGCCATGCCTTGTCCTCATGGGTATCTTGTGTATTTCACACCCCTTCTCCCCACTGTGCCTTATAGTACACGCTGATCAATCTGGGTATTATCAATCAAGAATGTGGGCTTCCTTCCTGAAGGCAGGCACTGACTTGCTCACTATTTCCTAAGTCAGTACCTGGCACATAATCAATGCCCAGTAAATAACTGTTAAATGAATAAATGAATTGGTGGCAAAGTTCACACTCTGTTTTAAAAATTGTTTATTAATTTTCAAAGTGACAATGTGCAGGGTTAAAAAAAAATCAGGAAGTGCAAAAAGGTATGGAGAAATTTAAATCTTCCTAGATATCCACTGCCCTTCCTTCAAGATTATAGGGCTCTCGTTATGTGTCTTTCCAGAGATGTTCGAATGTTCTATGCACGTGTGTGCTTGTACAAGCATGTATGTAATATGTGTGTGTGGTATCACCTCATAGAAATCATCTGCAACTTAATTTTTTTCACATAATATGACTTGGAAATGTTCAAATCAGTATATATACCTACACACACACAAATTCCTATGTTACTAACCTTCATACCCACCATGTGGGTCCCAGAGAAGTCCTGGAGACTGGAGTAGCGTGACCTGGCATCATGAATGTCCTAGAACCTTGGAGTGAGGAGGAACCTCCAAGATGGTCTGGTTTAGCTAGCTCCCTCATGTTACAAATGGAGAAACTGAGGCCCAGGAGGTAGTGGTGGTAGGAATAGACATTCCCAGAGCCACACAAGGAGTTAATTATAGACCCAAGGCAGGAACCAGGCCTCTGGGACCCTTGGCCAGGCTCCTGCTACCCCAGGCTCCTCTGTGTTTGGCAAGCTCTGAAGAAATCATAGCCAGTTCCCAGCAGAAAGAGTGCCTGCTTAGGCTTTGTCGATGGCAGTGCCCTCCCAGGCAGGCTGGGGCGAGAGCGATTATGTAGGTCGCTCCGTCATCAGAACGAGAGCTCGAGCCCTTTAAATGCCGGCTGTTTCATTTGGTCCCCGAAGATTGGATTAGCATCGATTGTCTGCGCAGAGCTAGTAGATAAAAGAACCACACCAAAGGGAACATCAGCCGGCAAGGATGCAGCCACCACGCCTCACTCTCAGAGCCGCCTCCGCTCTGGCATCCGGGGCCTCCTGAGCAGCTTCCAGGAGTCTGTGCTTTTCCCTCTCTTGGCAAAAGCATGGGTGGGGTGGGAGGGAGCAGGCAAATCCAGAAGCAAAGCTAGGGGAGCAAAATTCAGGGGAAGCAGTCTCCATCGGGATGAATGCTCTTAACTGCATGTACCTTCTCCCTGGGCCTCCCATCCCTGTCCTTGACCTTACCCTCCCCAATGCTCACACATATATGCACACATGCACACACATACACACGCGCGCACACCCACGCACACACACATGCGTGTGCATGCACGCACCGACACACACTGCAAGCTCTAATGAGGGCAGGAACCTAGCACACCTCCTTTGCTGGGATCCAGTGCCTAGAGCGGCACCTGACATGTTAGATGTTCAATAAATATTTGTTGAAGCCGTCAATACGTGCACACACATATCTGATTCCGCCACACAGAAACACACTGTGCATGCCTTTCTTCTGGATTATTGTTTACCCATTTCTACTCCCTCCTCTTTCCTTTTCCCACCTTGTGGCTCCAGGTCCAGCCTCCTCCTTCCCCACGACTCTGGCTACAGTGGCCTCTCTTCTCCCTGCAGCTCTTACGGCTGCAAAGAGTAAAGCAATCACAGCTTCATAAGCCCAAACCCCACACATGTTCTGGTGGGTATTCATGATTTATAGGAACGATGAGGCAGAGGGCTTAAAATCTGGGCCATCGCAGAAAATCCACATTGAAAAGACAACTGACACCACACAAGCAATTGTTAATTCTGTGTTGCTTTTTATAGAGAGGTAAGGTGGGGCAGTGGAGAGGGCCTTGGGCATGCCATCGCACAGACTTGGGTTCAAATCCTGCCTCTGCCACTTGCTAGCTTCACGGCCTTCGACAAGTTGCTTAAGCTCTCAGCATCCGGTCCTCATCTATAGAATAAGGGTAATCAGACCCTCCTTGCAGGCTATGAACACAAAAGGAATGAGCACCCAAATGTGAGCCCATGAGAACCATGGTTTCTGTCTGTTTTGTTTAAGGATGTATCCTAGCCCCTAAAACAGTGCCTGACACAAAGTAGGCACTCCATAAATAGCTGCTGAATGAACAACGGGTAGTAGTAATCATGGTGGCTATGATTTATTAAGCAACCTATGTGGCAGGCTGCATGCTAAACACTTAAAATGCATTTCTTATTTAATCCTTACCATAGTCCTGCTAGCTCCTCCACCACCCTCTCCCCTCCCCGCCTGATAGAAACACTGAGGCCAAACCCCAAGCTTCACAGCAAGTTTTCAATGAGGGTTTACTCCCTTCCCTCCCCTGACATATGGTCCCTTCTCCCTCTCCTCTGTTGCTGGCTCTGTCTCCCTCTCTCAACCCTCTGCTCTTAAGCAACTGCAGCCTGGGTCTCATCCCTTGAGCATCCTAGCCTCAGGCCCTCCGCTCAGGCTGCAGTGCGCAGCCTATACTCACATTTCAATAGGCAAGTGTAGGGGCCAGACATGGATGCCTGTTTCTCCTGTTCCATCCCTCTCAGCCACTACAAAGCAGTTGCCTCTGCTCCAACCCTCACTGCAGCCTCCTCCTCTACCCACCAGTCTAGCTAGTCATTGACTAATAAGACTTGCCCCTTTTCTGCCTAGACTGAACCTTTGCTTGGAACACCCTTCCTGCCGCCTTGGCTTATAAATGACTAGATATCTCAGGTGAGGGGTGGCACCCTCCAGGTGTACTTCTCTGAACCTTCGTGCACCATGACAGGGCCTTCCTTCTGTTCCTGTGGCTCTATACGTCCACCTCCACCATCATTCTGTGTTGTCATTGCCTGCTTGACTGCCTGCCTCCCCTCCTCCCCCACGCCGACTCAAAGATCTTATTTAAGACCAAGAACATTTTGGGGTACCTGGTGGCTCAGTTGGTTGGGCATCCAAATCTTGATTTGGGCTCAGGTCATGACCTCAGTATCATGAGACTGAGCCCCACGTTAGGCTCCACATTGGGCATGGAGGCTGCTTAAGATTCTTCCTCTCCCTCTGTCCCTTCTCCCTGTCTCTCCCTCCCTCTCTCAAAAAAAAAAAAAAAAAAAAGAAGACCAAGAATGGTTTCCATTTCCCCCACACCTCACTCAGAGTCTAGCCCAAGAGTAGGGCTCAGTGACACTTGAGATAATGGCCTGCTCTTTCCAGTCCAGTCCGCAACCCTATTAGCAATCCCTTCCTCCTGTTGAGCCAAGCTCCTGGATTTGGCTCTTCCTCACCAGGCCAGGCCAGTTTCTAGCGACCCTGGGAAATGTCTTCCTTGCAAACTCACACAGTTTATCCAGGCTCTTGGTGGGGAAAAAGAAATGTCTCCCCAGAAGAGACTTGCAGATCATGTAGTCCAGCCCTTGGATTGTACAGAACTGAAGTGAACTGGGTTACGGGTCAGGGAGACTATACAGGGTCAGGCTGTTTAGGGCAGGGACTGGAACAAAATCCAGGATTCTCAACTTGACGTCCCAAATCTTTTCTCTGCTTTTAGCCCATGTTATGTACGAAGCCAAATAATGAGACTTGTTTGGATGGGATTTTACAATCTTAAAAATCAAGACGACACCTTGAGTTGAGGGGTTTGTATGTCATTAACGTTATGCCTCCTGTCCTGTTGTGTTTGGGGACAAGATAAAAAGCTGGGGGAGGACGTGGGCATTTGCACTCTGGCCTCAGCCCTGCACTAATAGGCAAACCATTTCCCCACTGCTCTCCGTAGAGAACAGTGAATCTGAGTGCAGCTTTAGAGAAAGAATAGTGGGAAATAAGGCTGGAAAGAAAGGGTGTGGCCCAATCAAGGAGAGCTGGGAATGTCCAGGTGAGGGAAACTTTGTTTTGAAAGCCGTGGGGAGCCTCAAAGGGTCTTTGAGCAGGAAAGGGCCTGCTCACCCACAGCTGAGCCCGTAGGGAACATTTGGCTAATAAACCTGGGTAGAGAAGTGATCATTGCTTATGAGGTTGTAACCTTAGCCACCTGCTGGGGAGACTAATGTCCCAGCAGCTCTACCTCTCCGGTGACAGTTACCTCCCCTAACGACTCTCATTTCACAGGCTCGGATTTCCTGAGCACAGATTTTGAGCAAAGCACGGATTCCGCAGGTAAATCATTAGTGGGGTGGCTGAGATCTCTATGGAGGGCGTTGATGAATAAATCTGCCCTAAGAGACCAGTCCTTGGCAAAGCCTGTCAGTCACAAGGTTCCAGAGGTCTCTCCCAGTTTGTGCCACAGAGCCTGACCTTCCAGGAGCGGACCTAGCGTGGAGCCAGAGAAAGCACCACCCCCCTTCGCCCCAGGACCATCTCTTTACCCAGCCCTGGCTGCGGGGGGAAGCTCCCAGCTTCCGCAGGAGCACGCAGTTCAAGCCAGAATGTTTTATCACCCTTGATACATTAGCTCCCAAGCTGGGCTCTTACGGGCTTGACATAGGGCAGAGAATCTTGGCGTGCAGAAGATTGTCCTGTGGCTAATGGTCTGCATGTCTCTGGAAAAGATGTGATCTCTCTGGACTTCCATTTCCCTCACCTTGGAAGGAGAGATTTGGACCAGTTCAGATACAAAGTAACAAATAACAGATGGGTTCCATCTCCCCGTTCCGTCTCCCATCAGTTGTTTGTGATGGTCGGAGGACTCTGAGGCTACCTCCATAAAAGAGGACAGCATTCTATCAGATTCCCCCAAAACAGGAGGACCCTCAGGTATTAGTGCTCTATTGCTGCTGTAACAAATGACCTACACTTTGTGGCTAAAAACAATACAAATGTATTCTCGCGTAGTGGAGGTCAGAAGTCTGAAATCAGTTTCACTGGGCTGACCTCAAGGGATTGGAAGGGCTGGTTCCTGATGGAGTCTTCAAGAAGAGAATCTCTTCCCTTGCCTTTTTCAGCTTCCAGGGACCCACCTGTGTTCTTCTTGGCCTGTGGCCCCTTCCCCCATCTTCAAAGCACACCACACCAATCTTTGTCTCCATCATCAAATCATCTTCTCCCCATAGTTAAATCTCCGTCTGCCTCTTATAAAGACCCCTGTGATGACATTAAGGCCCACCACCCGGGTAACCCAGGATCGGCACTCCATCTCCAGATTCCTAGCTTACTGGCATCTGCAGAGTCCCTTGTCCCATATAAGGAAACACAGCCGCTGGCTGTGGGCATTAGGACATGCTATCTTTTGGGGATCCATTATTCCGCCTGCCCCACCTGCCACCTGGCGCTAATTTGCAGTCCCTACCGTCAGCCTAGAATTAGAACTGGAATGGAATAATGGAATAATTCTAAGTTAGTGTGTGAGGCCTGGCATATGGGAGCTGTAAGGGAGGAAAAGATTGCACGTGGCCTTTTCTCTGTTTCAAGAACCATGCCAGCCTCATTGAAATTCCACATCCCACTGCCTTCTCCTGACACTGTATCATTTACAATGCTCCTGAGGCTAGTACAGTGACTCATTATTATTAGTTAATGAAGCATCTAAGGCCTAAGCCCACAGTCAGCAGCTGGGATAAAGAATGAGGACAGAGCTGGGCTGAAGGGAATCTGTAGCTGGGATGCCGACTGGAGGAGACAGAGGCCATGCTGTCCTCAGGCATTCATTTCACAAACATTTACTGAGAGCTTAGGAATGGTTAGTAATGGTTCCTGGAACCAGACGGGTAGTCCCGACCCCAGAGAATTCACAGGCCAGCAGGAGAGACAGACAAGACGCCCACGAAAATGCTCTGATGGGGGTGGGTGTTGGGGAGCAGGGAGGACATTCTCTCCTCGGGGGTCAGGGCAGGAGGCCTCGCAGGGGAGGGACAGCTGCCCTGGTCTTGAAGGATGACCAGACATTCTGAGTTGCCGAAAAGGAAGGGAAGGGGGACTTCAACAGGAGAAACAGGTGCTAACAGGAACAGTGAAAACGCACTTTTTTTTTTTCCCCCCCACAGCGGCTGGAGCGAAATGCAGAGATATTCTGGCAGGAGGAAAAGAAGATCTGGAAAATTTGCCTTGAGGCTGCAGTGGTGGCAGGGAGGTGACATTTGGCGGGTAATGGGAACATGGGCAGAGCCCACTGGGGAGTCTGGCTTGGGGAATAAAGAGTCAAACCAAACCACTGTCTGAATAAATTCAGGAGGCTGCAGGGAGAGGCCAGATGCTGACGTGGTGAAGACGGAGTTGGGTTCACATGTCAGCTCTAATGCAGACCAGCTCTGTGACTCTGGTGAGTTCCTTAACCCTTCTGGGTCTCAGTTTCCTCACCTACAAAATGGGAAGAATCATAACCCCCTGTGGGGATGGTTGTGTGGTGAGGGCCTTGTCTGTCTTGTATCCAGCTGTACACCCTGCATCTGGGGCTTGTCTGTAAACTGAATGAATAATGTCGGGAAGAAAGCTTAGCAGAGTGTCTGATGAAGAATGAACACTTAGTGAGTGAATTAATTATTAAGTTTAGGGGGAAAGTTCAATTATATCAGCCCTAATGTCTCACTGGGTGACCCCTGATAGTCCTGATAAATGCTCACCCTCTAGGGGAACATGGCAGCCTAGAACTATGGGAAAGATCCCTGACTCTGGATTAGAGGAGCGAGTGGCCCTTGGCTCCAATTCTGTCACTCACGGACTATGAGTCTGTGGATGCCCAACTCTTTGGCTTCCTCTAGGCCACACCCAACCCAGCTTTGCCTCTTTTCTAGACAAGGTGACTGAGGACTGAGGAAGGCTACCAAGACCCTGGGCTTCTTGATGAGCTCCATGCCCTTTCCTTCCTTTGCCATCAGCAGTCCCACAGAACGTCCAGAACTTTCCATGGGTCTTGCACCATAGAAAGAGTGTGACCTCTGGAGCTATGCCAAAGCTGTGTGACCTGGAACAACTTTAACCTCTCTGACCTCAGAGAGAGTTTTTATTCATTTATCTGGGCATACTAGTTCCTGGATTTGAATCCTAGTTCCAGAATTCGCATCTCTGTTCTTTGTGCCTACTGTCTGAGTCATAACACATCCTCCCAGACTTACCTGAGGACCGGTTCCCAAAGCTGGCGTAACTGGACTCACCCTTAAAGACTGGGTCCTACCTCAGCCTCTCAAACGAGTCCTGCCTCAGGCTGTCCAGCTGCTAATCCCACCTGGGCTGAGTCTCTTGACTCTGGGTACCAGTGTTGGGGATCCAGGAGTTTTCATCCAGTCTACTGATGGAACATGGTCTCCTGCCCTAGGGCTGGGAGGTCCCTCTGGAGGAAACTGCTGAAGGCTGATTCTTCCCATTTCCTCCTCAAGGCTAAGTGGGGATGGTGACACTGACCACTGGACCCAAGGGGATAAATATTTTGAGAGAAAGGACTTAAAAAAGGAACCCTCTTAATCCCTCTCTGTTTTTGGATTTCACTTTAATAAGCAATTAACTTTTGGGGTTCCTCAAATAAGAGAAGACGGTGGCTTTCCCTTCCAGTGTTTCAGGAGACTGCTTCCTTCATGTCACCCACAAGGGCCATGAGAAGTGTGAACAAGTGAAGTGAGAAGAGCGTGTCTTCTGGGGCTGCAGGGAGGGAGATGAGGTCAAGAACAGCCCTGTCACTGCTCAGTGTACTTTCTCCCTCCTTGTCTTTATTTCTCTCTCTCTCTCTCTCTCTCTCACACACACACACACACACACACACACACACACACATTCATTCATTCAATTGGTTAACTTCCACTGGTTGTGCATGACCTTGCTCCTAAAGCAGAATAAGATAGTGGGGAAGAGTTTAGGCCCTAAGTGATCTGGCCCGGGGTAGGAATCACAGTTCTGCCCCAGCAACCTTGGACAAGATTCTCTACCCTCCATGAGTTTCAGTTTCTTCATCTGGAAAAGGGGAAAATAATAGTACCTGCATGATAAGGTTGTTGGTGAGGATTAAATGAAATAAGACATGTAAATAAAGTACCAAGCAGATGGTAAGTACTCTTCAAATAGAAGTCATTGCTATGATGATTGTCATTACAATCTCCATAAGAAGGTAAGCCCTGTGAGGACAAAGTCACTGTCTGCCTTGTTCACCATTCTGTCCTCATCACCTAGGACAGTGGCTGGCATATTGTCAATGCTCAATAAATATTTGGAGAATCAATTAATAATCATATTTCTTAGAGGCATGGCTTATTCTCCCTGCCATGTGATTTCTAGAACTAGCCTACAGCACCTGGACACAAGAATTATTGCAAGACCTTCCTGTGAGCCAGGCACCAAAGCTGAGGGCCTTATCCTACATTGATTTTTTTGCCTCTGCTCCCCTCGCCTTGTGAATTCCTCAAGGAGTAACAGCAGCTGTGCATTTGGCAAATTTTTTTTAAAGACTTTATTTATTTATTTGACACACAGAGAGCGATCACAAGAAGGCAGAAAGGCAGGCAGAGAGAGAGGGGGAAGCAGGCTCCCCACCGAGCAGAGAGCCCGATGTGGGGCTCGATTCCAGGACCTTGAGATCATGACCCAAGCTGAAGGCAGAGGCTTAACCCACTGAGCCACCCAGGCACCCCTCAGCAAATATTTTCTGAAAAGGTGGATAATCAAGCAGCCTACTTTACACATGAGAAAACTGAGCCCCAAAGGGTTAATACACTCATCCAGAGATGGATGGGAAGGTCTGGTCCCTAGAAGGCCAGACCACCACTGGGTTGCCCCCATCGCCAATGACTCAACATGGATGGGACCACCAACACCAGCAGATAGTGAGTAAGGTAGCAGAGGAAGAGAGAACACGCTGCTTCTACCTGAATTCCACAGACACCTGCATGAACTCCTGGAAGGGTCACCTATGCCACCATGATGTGCTTTTCATTAAAGCAGTGCTCCCTCAACAGTAGTCTTTGGAAATGCCAAATTTAATTAAAACCCTAATCCTAATAAACACACCATAGATTAAGCCCAGCCAGAGCAGCTTCCTGCCGGGTGAACTTCTCATATGCTTCACTAAACAAAATTGTCTCCAGCAAAAGGGCTTGTTTGGGAACATCCAGTCCACCAGGCATCCTCACTCAGAGAAGAGCGTTGGCCATGGCCCCCAACCTCACTGACTCCAGGCTTCCAAAGACATAGCTCATAGCTCATAGTGGAGACAGCTGGATGCGGTCCCTAACCAGCAGCTGATATGGGCTGATGCTTAGCCAGATAGAATCAGCACCATCAGCATTTGAAGGGGCTCTGGAGATCATCTGGCCCATGAAAGAGGGGAAACTGAGGACTAGAGAGAGGCATGGAAAGAGACCTGTCAGTAGAAGGGACCCAGGTCTCCTACCTCCCAGCTCAGTGCCCTTTCCACTCATCACCCTGGCTGTGCCAGCTGGTAGCTTTGTTAACATTGACCAATTCCATTCTTTCTCTGAGCTTCACATTCCTGATCTATATCATTGAAAGGGCTGGACTAGAGTGGTGGCCTCAACCTTCACCACACACTCAAAACATTTGGGGAGCTTTTCAAAATCCCAGTGCCTTAGGCTTCCCTGACACCAATTCACCAGAGCCCCGGGAGTGAGCCCGGGACGAGCGTTTTATAAAACTCTTCAGGTGATTCCAATGTGCATCCAGGAGTGGGAACCAGTAGACTAGGTAATCTCTAAGACTCTCTTTTGCTCTAACACTTTATGAGTTTAGAATTTCTCTACTTGGAACCCTCTGTGTATCACACACTCCCATGCCCTACACACACACACACCTACCCCACAACTGATCTGAGCAATTCCTTCTCATACTTCAAGTCCTAGCTTAAATATCCCTTCATTACTTGAGCTCTTACTTTTCATAGCCTGAATCACATGACATGGTAATTATATTTTCTGGCTATCTTCCCTGTAAACTGAGTCACAGCAGAGACTTAAAATAGTGCACAGACTTAAAGATTGTCCCAATTACCTCCATCTTCTATATCAACACCCATGTGTGGTTCCCCTCCAAACCCCTGCCACCTTGAGTATGGGAAGGACCATGACTTTCTTCTAATCCAGGCAATATGACAAAGGTGATGGGATGTCAATGCTGATTAAGTGACATAAAATTGTAATATCTATAGTGCTAGGAAACTCCTTCTCTTACTGGCTTTGATGAAGCAAGTGGCTGCTTGGGGGAGGGTCATAGGGCAAGGAACTGAGGGTGACCTCCAGCCAACAACTAGCTGGGAACTAAGGCTCTTAGTCTTAGCTTGCAAGCATCTGAGCCCTGCTAACAACTATATGAGCTGGGAAGTGGGTCTTTCCCCAACCAAACCTTCAGATGAGAACCCAGGCCTGGCTGACACTTTGATTGCAAAATTGTAGAAGACGCAGCTAAGCTGTGCCTGGGATTCTGATCCACAGAAACTCTGAGATCACAATTGTGTCTTGTTATAAGCTGCGAAGTTTGTGGTGATATTGTTACATGGCAACAGATAACAAATAAACTGGCTTATTTCATTCTTGGCATCTACTACAGTACATGACACATCAGAGGTGCTGAAAAGTATTTGGCAAATAAATGATTTAATTAATTAATCAGTGTAATGACATTAAGTCCTTTGAATCCAACACTTGCCCAATTATTTTCCCTTTCTTTCTCCTCGGGACAAGCTGATTGCTCAAAATTCAATGTCAGTCTCAGCCCATCAGACAAGGGTGGTACTCTCAAACCTTTCACTCTTAGGAGGAAAAGTGGGACGCACACACTGTTATTATAATGATAACTGTGATTTAGCTTAATGAAATCAACATGTGGCTAAATAACCGTTTGCCGAGTATAAACTGTTGCCATTATTGATAGACAATTTCCTCTATCCAGTAAATGCAGTGCAGTGATCCAGGTGAGGGAATAATCATGGATTTATTGATCCAAAATAATTCCAAAGACACAGAGGATGCCACTGATCACCATGGGTTGTTTTTGGGTGACCCTGGCCTTTAGTCACAGCCCACAACTGGAGTCTCCCACACAGTCTTGGCTTTTAGGTATGCTCATGTCAGTCAATCAAAGCAGACTGCCATAAGGTTCAGTCCTGCCTGGGTATTTACTGTGGCTCTTTTGTGGTCTGAACGACAGCAGAAACTTCTCATGCTGCTCTGGCCAGTCTCCACAGGGTTTTGACAGGTGCTCTGCAGACTCAGGAGTGGCCCTATGATGTTATCAGATGTTCCAAGGTCACATGGAGTCAGCAATAGAGAGTGAGACAGGATCTCAAGGCAAGACCTCACTGGCTTCTGCTTACCAAGAACACAGCTGGCTGGTACTCTGATAAAGTTCTAGTACATTGATTGTGACTAGGCCTTGAGAGTTAGCCAAAGGACTCCACGGAGCCTGCTGAAAGCATGTTGGAGGGTCTCAGGGAAAGCGTGGAGGGACTTTCTTAGAGAACCTTTGTGGCAGGGGCTGGGTAGGTAGTGTGTGGTGGAGCCTGGGGCAGAGAGAGCTTCTGGGCCTGTCTTCTCCCTCTTACTCTGCTTCTTCCTAATTCTCATCTGCATCTGATTATGGCTCAGACCAATCATTGCCCCTACCCACCCATTCATCAGTGCTCTGAGGCTATGGGTCCAAGTGATGTGCTCCTTCCTTGTGACAGCTGGGCTGCTGAAGGAGTTTTTCTGTGGGGCAGAACCCACAACAACAGGACAAGTAACAGGAGTTCCCATGATATGATGACTTACCATGTCCAGTGTGCTAGGCTCCTTGTGCACATGATCTCACTTAATACTCATGACAGTCAAGAGAATAGCTCATTCCTGTTTTACAGTCAAGGAAATTGGACCTTGGGTTAAAGCTTTGCTTCATGTCACATAAATACAGAGAAAGGACACTTTGGGGTCTCTGTATGGCTATATCTAACTTAAAACTCCCCAATTCTCCAATGTCCTCATCTATAAGATGAGACTAATACAAGGTATAAGGATTGGTACATTCATTTATCATGCAGGAGATATTTATGGAGATCTAGACACTGTTCTAAGTGCTGGAGACTCCATAGTGGAAAAAAACAGACAAGTATCTTCTTTCATGGAGCTTACAAATGAAATTATTACACAAATATGTGTAATGTTTAAACTATAAAAAGTGCCATGAGTGGTATGCACATAGTAGTATAAAAGTATGTAATAGTGAAAATTGACTAAGAAAAGGCCGTTAAGGACGGATTCCTGAGAAGTTATGTTTGAACTGAGGAGTTAACTAGGTAAGATAGGAAGGCAAGGACTTTCCAAGTAGAGGTAACAGCATGTGCAAAAGCCCTGTGGTGAGAAGGTATGAGGAAAGTACAAGGGTGAGAAAAAGACCTTGAGGGCAAGAAGTGAAGCGGGAGAGAAGAATGCGGTATCAGATGGCAGTGAAGAGAGAAGTCTGATCTCTGCTTGGTCAGGGGTAGAAGCTAAGGTAGGAACGTGCTCTTATGGGGCTTACAGCCTAGCAGGATAATTAGAACACAGACAAATAATTAAACGAGAGCTTTCCAAATGGCAGTACAAAGCTCTGAAAAAGTAAACTGAGGTGATATGATAAAGTTGATAATGTTGAACTAAGTAATTCAGACAACCCCACCAGCCCTCCAGCTGAGAACAATAAGAAAAGATGGACAATTTTTTAAAAATCGACTTGAGTGTGTCATAGAACTAATGAGGGCAATGAAGAATCATTGAACCAAAACTCGGGAGGAATTGGAGATGTGAGTCCAGAATTTTGTCCTGGAGGACTCTGCTCATCCAAATGAGTCAGCTTAGAGTCTGAAAAGCGCTCCTCTGACAGTCTCTCAGGGCTGAGAGGACAAAAATTAATGTCTACAACCCACTGTGTCTGAGCAGAAACTCAAAATATCCGTATTACAGTATAAATAAAGGTAAACCAAAAGCAAACCAACCCTCCAGCTAACAGCAGCCTAAATGACACATTACTTTCAAAGGAGCAGAAATTAGACCAACAGCTCACTTCTCAAGAGAAACAATGGAAGACAAAAAACAATGGGATAATATCTTTAAACCAACAAAAGAAAACACCTCCAGTAAAATTCTAAATGTAGCAAGAATATCCTTCAGACATAAATACGAAATGAAGGCATTTCATACAAACTATATTTTGTCTGAGAGAACTTATCACTGGCAGACTTACACTAAAGGAAATAGTAACTGGTGTTTTCTTGGGCAGAAGGAAGATATTCCACATAGAAAGTAAGAGAAGTCAGACAGGAAGAAAATGGTAAATGTGTGAATAAATCTAAGTGGTTAATTACTTTACAAAGGTAAAGGAGACTTCCATGCGTATGGAAGTCCACAACAGGGACATCTATAGACGGAAAGGAGATTAATGGATTCTTAGAGCTGGGGGTGGAGACGCCGGACAGAGACCGGGAACAACTACAGGGTGTAGGGTGTCTTTTTAAGTGATGGACGTGTTCTAAAATTGACTGTGGTGATAGTTGTACATATCTCTGAATGTAGTAACAACCATTAAATTGTACACTTTAATGGGCAAATTACATGGTTTATGAATTATATCTTAATACAGCTATTTAAAAAGGAGATATTCCTATGGTGTTTAAAATACACTTAGAATTAAAATATAGGAGAGTAATAACATGTAAGTTGGAAAGAGTTAAAGCATCCCAAGTTTCTTGCAGTGTCAGGAATAAATATATCATAAATTTTGATATAGATATTGAAGGGTTCCTGGGTGGCTCAGTCGTTGAGCATCTGCCTTCGGTTCAGGTCATGATCCCAGGGTCCTGGGATTGAGCCCCGCATCGGGCTCGGCAGGAAGCCTCCTTTTCCCTCTCCCACTCCCCCTGCTTGTGTTCCCTCTCTTGCTATCTCTCTCTCTGTCAAATAAATAAATATAATAAAATCTTTTTTAAAAAGATAGAGATATTGATACAGACATCAGATATAAATAGTCTAAATGCTCCAGTTAAAACAAAGATTATCAGCCTGGGTTGAAAAACCAGCAACAAAGGTTTAGAAGAGACGTGTCCAAAACTTAAGAATACAAAAAGGCTGAGAGTAAAGGGATAGAAAAATACTAGTAAAGATATACCATGCAAATACTAATCAAAAGGAAGCTGGCATAATTTAACATGTTAATAGCAAGTAGACTCCAAGACAAAAAACCACTGTAGAGGCACCGAGCTGGCTCCATCACTGGAGCGTGAAGCTCTTGATCTTGGGGTTGTGGGTTCGAGCCCCACAGTGGGTGTGGAGATGGTTTAAAAATAAAATATTTTTTAAAAAAGTACTATAGAAATAAAGAGCCACTTTTCTTAATGATAAAACAATCAGAGAAATGGATAACAAGTTTAAATTCATATGTACCTGATTACGTGGCCTTAAATATATATATTTAAGATGTATATATATATATATTTTATTTTTTTTTATTAGGCAAGCCATAATTATAGTGGAAGATTTTATCAGTAAATGATTTTTTAAAAAGCAGACCAAAAAAGCATGCATACAAAAGACTTAACAAAATAATTAGCAATATCTACCTAAAGGTAAAATTCAAAACTACAGAACAAGCCTCTTTTCAAGCACACAATTACAAAAATAGGCCATATTTGGGCTATAAGGCAAGTTTCAGCTAGGCTTGAAGGTAAGAAATTATACAGAGCATATTCTCTGGTAAAATGGCAATTAAGCTGTAAATCAATAATAAATGCATAACTAGGAATCTCTATATATTTTGAAAATAACAAATACATTGTTAAATATTCTATAGAAACAAAAAGTAATAACAATGTAAATTCAGATATATTTTGTCTGCAATTTTAATTAAAATGACATGTTTAGAACATTGAGAAACAATTAAAATGTATTTAGAAATATATAGCTTTAACTACATATGTTAGAAAATAGGAAAATCTGAAAATTAATTATTTATTTCAAAACAATTTAAAAAAACCCAACAGACTAAATCCCAAATAAATTTTTAAAAATTAAAATAAGAACAGAAATTAATAAAATAAGAAAACAGCCATATAATAGGCAGGATCAATAAAGCCAGAAGTTTTTCCTGTGAAGAGACTAATAACATTGATAAAGAGCTGGAAAGTCTGATCAAAATAAGAGAAAGTAGAAACAGATAACCAACAAAAAGGGGGCTGTCACTACATATTCTACTGAATTTAAAACATAATAAAATAGTATAAATAGTATAAACTATTTTACACCAGTAAGTTTGAAATAAATTAGGTAAAATGAGCACATTTCTGGCAAAGCACAAATTAGTAAAATAGACACAAGAAGAAATAAAAAAATCTGAATAGGGTTACTTATAATTCATATTTAAAACTGTCTTTCAGGGGCACCTAGGTGGCTCAGTGGGTTAAGCCTCTGCCTTCAGCTCAGGTCATGATCTCGGGGTCCTGGGATCGAGCCCCACATCGGGCTCTCTGCTTGGCGGGGAGCCTGCTTCCTCCTCTCTCTCTGCCTACCTCTCTGCCTACTTGTGATCTCTGTCTGTCAAATAAATAAATAAAATCTTTTTAAAAATAAAATAAAATAAAACTGTCTCTCAAAGAGGATTTTAGGCATAGATGGCTGCATAGGGAAATGCTATTATATGTATTATACCAGTTCTTCTAGGAAATGGAAAAAAAGGAAAGGAAATACTTCTCAACTAATTTTTTGAAACAAAATGCTTTTCAATTCATTTTATGATATAAAATTTTGATACCAAACATTGGCAAGGATAAGAAAGGAGAGTTACAAACCAATCTCATTCATGAAAATAAATGCAAAAACACTCATTAAAATATTAGGAAAATGATTCTAGCAATACATAATTAGGATATACTTACCAACCAAATTAGGTTTGTTCCTACAGGCAAGGGGTTTTTTTTTAAGTGTTTTTTAAAAAGTAGTCAATATAATTCACTATGTTAATTGAAAAAAAGGAGAAAAATCAAATGATAATCTCAATAGGTTCATAAAATGCATATAATAAAATTCAATATCTAGTCATGATATAAAACTTTTAGAAAACCAGTTCTAAAAAAGGAGTTTATTTAAATAAAAGTATCTTGAAAAACATCTTAGTGCAAACATCCTACGTGATGTTGAAAAGCTAAGAGCTTTTCTTGGAGAAGCGGGATGTGTCAAGGATGTGTGCTATCCCCACTTCTATTCAACATTATAATGAACATTTTGGCCAGGGTGGTAAGGTAACAAAAAATTTAAGGCATAAGGACTGGACAGCAAAAAATAAAATTATCATAATTTGTACTTGATCTGATTATACAGAGAAAGAATTCATGAGAATCTGTTGATAAATCACTTATACATAAAAATCAGTCTCCGATGGGTTATAGACATGAATCTGAAAAGCAAAACAACAGAGCTTTGAAAAGGTAACAGATACATTTTCCTGTGAAGGAGAATTTTTTTTTCAATAGCATTCAAAAAGCACTAATTGTAAATGGGGTAAAAAGTACAAATTTGACTACACTAAAATTTAGAACCTCTGTTTATTATAATCATATCTTTAAGGATGTGAAAAACCAAGCTCTGCATAAAAGGATAAGATATCTTAAAAAACTGTAACTGACCAATGGGTCATAATCTGAATATATAAAGAGCTGCTACAAATCAATAAATAAAAGACAACTCAGTAGAAAAGAAGACCTGAGCCTTGAATAGGAATCTCACACACACAAGAAAGATTATCAGAAAGACCAAGGAACATAAGAAAAACTTTCCAGCTTCATTATTCACCAGAAAATGCAAGTTCTGGCAGTTTCTGTCCCAAATATATGTGCAATAAAAATTTGTATGCAGTTGCACCAACAAATCTAAACAAGCATGTTTATTGTAGTATTTATTATTTATAAGAGCCAGAAGTGTGGAGACAATCCAACGTTTCTCAAGAGAAGAGTGGATAAGCAAGCTGTGGCATGTTCATACGATGGAGTATTACACAGCCATGGAAGGCAGTAGGTTGCAGCATACCCTGTGTGGAATGAAGACATGGGCCACCCATGAGGGGCACGGAATCATCCCATGTAGCCAAAGTTTAGTATTAGACAAAATGCATTTTAGTGTTTAGGGATGTATCCTTAGGTAGGAAAAGTACTTTCTTTTAATGTAAAGAAATTGTGTCACTCAGTCCACTCATGAGAGAGATGTCATCACACAATGTATTTTAACAGAGAGAAGGTCAAGCATCATCCATAGTCAAAAACTGAAAGGGCAAAAGTAGTTCACAGAGGTGGGAACTGCGGGAAGAAGCCTCTGGGCCAACGGAGAAAGGAGGCAGGACAGACCGGAAGCTTCGTGTCTTGGAGCTGGACTGACTCCTCTGTGGGAGGGGTGGGGGGGATAGTGGGGGGAGTTGGCTGGCCGGCTGGCAGGCACTGATGTCTCTCAAGGGCCACCATAAGACTGTTTCTGTGAGCGCCCGGAAAACTGAGTCGGGATCTACTGCTGCTCCTGAGGTATAGTGCCTTGCTGTCATGAAGCTGCCAGGTCCAGAAAGCTAACAGGACAAAGAGAGTCATTTCTCCCTCTTCTGGGCTCTGCTGTCCCCCGCAGGGCCTCTCCCCGAAGGGCCTCCTGTGGGCAGCATCCAGGAGGAAGCTAGCTCCAGAAGATAAAAGGGGCTTGCAGGGTCCCAGTCTTGGCAGAGGTTAACAAGGTGAGGTGAGGGCAGAGTGACCCTCGCTTATGAATCCACACAGAGGTGATTACTGAAGCTCAAATTTGCCTTGAGGACGAAGTTAGGGGTGCACTGGGGGGAACCATTTAGGGACGGAAGAGAGCCGCTTTCTAGGGTGCAGGCAATATTTTATTTCTTAATGTGGAGTGAGGGCTACGTGGTTGTTTGGTTTATCCTCCCCCACCTGGCTGCACACCTGTTCTATGTGCTTTGCTGCGCGTGTGTTATTTTTCACAACTGAAAGCAAAGTAAAAATGTTAATGGAACAACATGGGGAGGAGAACAGTGTTGCTGTGGATTGGAGGGCCAGAAGAGACTTCTCTGGGGAGGGGATATCTGAGCCCAGCTTGAATAGTCAGAGGGGCCAGCCATGCCTGGAGCCACGTACAACCTGCCAGACAGAGGCGATGGGCACCCTACGGCTCATGAACACAGGCCTGGCAGTGTGCAGGGGGGCCTGGAGGAAAACAGGTGGCAAGAGGCTGCTGCTGTGGAAATTGTGGGGGAGCAAGTGGAGGTGGGCCTGGCTCTGCGGGTGGCTCAGGGGCTCAGGTGCAGAAGAGGGGGAGCACCCAGAGACCGAGCAGTCCCTTACCCATGGGACAGCCAATAAAACCCACCTGGCCACTCTGAGCACACCTGTCCTTGGTCCCAGCCTCCTGGAAAATGTCCCCATGTGCCGAGAGGGGATTCTGGGACAGAGAGGCCAGCAGATGGACTGCCTCCGGAGAGTCCCTGAAGTTTCTGAACCAACTCCTGTCTACATTCCTGGAGCTGGCAGGGGCTTCTGGAAAGAACAGCCAGATCTGGGCTAGTGCTGTCTCATTTCCCTCTTGCCCTCTTTCCTTCCTCCAGCCTTTACTTTCTTATTAGTTCCTTATCCCTCCCTCCTTCCTTCGTCCCTCCCTCCCTCCCTCCCTTCTTCCCTCCATCTGTCCTACCTCCCCCCACACACATTAACTAACACACAATCAGTCATAACACATATGTATATAGACATACACACCCTACATGTCCACCTCCTACACACACACACATTCATATCTACATACACATACAAGCTGTATCACACAACATATGCAGGTTCATTCATACACATCTCAGATATACTCCTCTTACCCCTGCAGAGCAGTTTAAAGTTCAGCTTTCAAGTTCATAGCCCTTTGCAAGTCATAGTAGCTCCAGCTGACAGGGGAAGAACTTCAGGCTCAGAGAATATCTTCAAGGTCACAGAGCTGGGAAGTGCCGTTGGGACCGGCACTCGGTCAGCCTGCTCTGTGCTTCCTCCACCCCTGGGAACCCACACAATTTTAAGTGCTCTCCAAAGTGGCCGCACCCACCAGCAGCTGTTGAAAACACACGCTTCCTCACGCCCTCCCTGACACTTCACATCATCAAACTTTGTTTTGCCATCTATTGAATTAAAAATGGCATGGCATTGTTTTAATTTGCATTTTGTGGGGAGCTTTCTCAGAAAAAGAGACTCCTGGTCCCCAACTCAGCCATTCTGAACTGAGACTCGAGACTCTGCGTGACTGACCACTTTCCCAGGAGATGGGAGGTGAGTTGGGGGGGCCTGGCGGCCTGGGATCCAGCAAGGTCCCTTCCAGCTCTGTTGCTCTCCCCCCGGGCCCAGGACTCCTTTAGGCTCAGTGTCTCCATCGTCTTTGCCACTTACAATGCTGTTTTCTCCGTGAGGGAAGATTTTAAGACACAGGAAGTCCTGGTAACTGCGGCCATTTACGAAGTTGGCTCTTGGAGCCATATTCCAGGTATCACACTAAAGAAATCCCACCCTACGGAAAGAAAAGATTAATATGCACAAAGAATCTATTGTTTTCCAGGTACCGTGCTGTGCTTGCTAGACACCTCACTTCTATGAGGTCATTTAAATATCACAACTGCCTTGGGCAACACTATCTCCTCTGTGTTACACATGAGGGAACTCAAGCTCAGGGACTTAATTCCCTTGAGGCCACAAGCTTGCAAGGGGCCCCTAACCTGGATCTGTCTGGCTCCGAAGCCTGGGCTCTATCCCACAAATTAGGGTTTCTTCGAAGAGAGAGACCATCAATGGCCAGTGCCTCTTTCCCACAGATACCCGAAGGATTCTGCTCACTTTGTCTCCCAAGTGTCGCACCCACCCTGCCTGAACTACCATGTTCTAGACTCTTGGAACACTCTGGAAGATGCATATATTTTGTGGAAAGGGGATTATTTTATTGCACTTAGCATGCAGTAGCTTATTTGATTCAATCCTGGGAATTCATTCCTGCAAATATGGACTGCAGGATAGATGGACAGGCTGGGTTTGGGGGAGGGGGGAGAGGATGTCTCCTAGAATCCCTGCTGCTCCCATCTCCGGGGCTAATGTGGAAAAAAAGAGGCATCAAAGTGACTTGTCTCACTGAATTACGATCACTTTTTCAATTTCCTGAGCTTTTCTCTTAATTCTGGGAAATTTTAAAAAGACAACATCGACCCAATAGCCAAATATCCACCATCAAAAAAATGACCATTCAAAAACCATTTGTCAACGTTTTCAATCTCTTAAAACTAAAATAAGCAACATGTTGATCATCTAGAGACGAAACCCCCTTGGTTTGCCATTCTAGATTTCATTTCCTTCCCACCTCATCCCCCAGCACCCTGGTCATAAATTTAGATTATTTCTGCCTAATCCGTTTTGTATTTATACCTGTAAGTATGTGTTAAGTACATGTATTATGAACCAATAAAAATTAAACATTGAATATGTATGCATGGTACCATACTGTACCTATCATTCCATTCCCTGCTTTTCTTTTCTTTAGGCTACACCGCTCTTTATTTATTTTTTTTTAAAGATTTTATTTATTTATTTGACAGACAGAGATCACAATTAGGCAGAAAGGCAGGCAGAGAGAGAGGAAGGGAAGCAGGCTCCCTGCTGAGCAGAGAGCCAGATGTGGGGCTTGATCCCAGGACCCTGGGACCATGACCTGAGCTGAAGGCAGAGGCTTTAACCCACTGAGCCACCCAGGCGCCCCTGCACCGCTCTTTAAAAGTTGAGAATCACGTCTTACTTAATCCTGGTGGTCTAGTGCCTTCTGAATGCTCAATGAATCAGGAAGGAAGGAAAGGAGAAGAAAGGGAGGAAAGGCAGGGAGGGAGGGAGGGAATGTGGAGAAGGAGGAGGAGGGAGAGAGAGAAGGAGGGAAGGTGGGGAAAGAAGGAGGGGGGGTGTGGGAGGGAGGAAGGATCCCTCTCTTGAGTCAAAACTTCTTGTGTGGCTCCTGATTAGAAGTGAGAGAGCCAGCAGTGAGCGGTTATATCCATTTTGAGAAATCTCCATAATTATCAATTTACAAACTTTTTAAAACATTTCTGCATTTTTACATGTGTGTGACTTGAGTAGTGTTATCAATGTTTTTGTAAATATTTACTATGTTTTTCTATTTCACTTAATTCTAACAATTTTTTACTTTAATAAAATGTTCTAAACATTAAAAAGAGAGAAGTGAGAGAGAAGACAAAAGCATTCTAAATCTGCCATACCGTATTTCCTGGACTGGGAGTTCCATCCCAGTAGAGCAGACAGCCTCTCCACCCTTTGATCTGCTCACCATCCTGCTCTCCGGGGAAGTCCCAGGCTTGGCTTCCAGAAGCTCCAAGCCACACAGCTGCCTAACGTGCTTAGCTCCAGTGTGGTCCAACTCTCACTGGTCATAAATCAACCAGCCAAGGCTGAAGCCTGCATTACTCTCTAGCTCTCAAAAACCCTCAAGGATTTGGAGAATTAGTTGCCAGTTCAAACACTTGTCTTCCCTCCTTTCCTTCTCCCACTCTGTCTTTGTCTCTGTCAACCACAGAGCACCTTTCTCCAGGACTGTCTCTACCTCAGTGAGTGTCTTTCTCTCTGAGTATCTCTCTGTCTCTGATTAAAATTATGCCTCTGTCTTCCTTTCTTCAGCCCCGAACCTTCCTTCCTGCCCTTCTTCCCTTCCTTCCCCTGAGTCTCACTGCAGTCGGAGGTCCAGGATCCCAGCTGGGCCATAGAGCTCCTCTTTATCACTCTTCTCTCCCTCTCTGTTTTAAAAACGCTTTTTATGGTGGCTTCTAGCACAAACAGCTGTCGGAGCATCTTTGAGAAAACCTCTGGGAACAGACGCTCTGCCAGTAGCTCCGATTCTTTTTTACTCTGCAAGCTGAAATGGATTTGGGGAGAAATTCATTCATTCATTAACTCATTAAACAAATATTTATTGAGCTTCTACTGTATGCCAGTCACTGAGGTGGACATTGGAAATACAGCAGTAGATAAAAGGGCCCTTAGGGAGTTTACAGTCTAATGGGGAAGGCAGACATAAATCTAATAGCCACTTAAATTTATAATAACAAATGGTGATCAATACTATGAAGAAATGGTCCACAGTGCTCTGATTAATAATAATGATAATAATAGTAATAATAATAGTTAAGGTCTATTGAGTGTTTATTAAATAAGGGGGACAATTGCAAGCATTTCACATACATTTTTCTTTTCTTTCTTTCTTTCTTTTTTTTTTTCACATACATTTTTCTTAATAAAAACTTCCACAATCCTACTTCACATACAAAAAAGCTAAGGAACAGAGTGATTAGACGTCTTGCTCATGGGCACAGAGTCTGTGAGCGGGAAAGCCAAGATTTAAACAGAACATAGGGATGGGGGGAGCAGGATGGGAAAAGCCTTCCTGGAGGCTCAATTTTCTTCCCGTCCCATATGAAAAGAATTTTCTTTCGAAAAATCACATACAGAACAGGATGCAGAAAGAGAATGAGAATCCAGCCTCCTGAACCCTAAAGTAATCCAGTTCTAAAGTCAAATACACTGGAATGTGAAGACTTACTGTTACCCAAACTATCAAGCCCCATGAGATTTCCCAGAAGAACAAACGGCAGTGTGGGGGTTACGGGGGCGGGGGCAGGAGAATGCTAGGGAAATAGACACATACTGCTCAGCAGGGCTTGCAGGGGCTTGAGCCTCCTGCCCTGGGACATATTTGGGGATGGTCAGCTCCTTGAAGGAAGGACCCTGTGTGTTCTCCATTGCCTCTCCAGCCCTTAACACTCCCTGCTGCACAGTAGGTGCAGAATTGTTATTTACTGAAAAATGAATGAATGGGTAAGTTGACTTAAATGTGAGTGAATTAAGTGAAAAAGATAGAACAGATGGACGTTCCATGTTTCTTCCAAGCTAGGGGTTTATGATCGCAATAACTTCCTTTCTTTCCACTCTCACTAACACCAGCCGGCCGTGCAGAGATATTCTGCTGGGTATCTGGGTCAGTTGCTACCGTTTCTTTTCAATCTGCATATCCAAAATGTTTTCCTGCTGTTTCATAAAACTCCCTTTTTAATTCTTTTTTCCAGTTTTGCTGATTCAATTAAGAGCTGAGTTTGATCTAGAAACCTTACCTCTTAAGTCCCTTTTGATAAAACAGTCCCCAGAGTACCCATCTCTTTGAAGCCTCTTTATGAGTTTTAGAGCTGAGTAAAACGCCGACCACTTTCAAGATAATTACACTGAAGCAGACACATTGTTCCTGGAATCTGTTTCCCAATCTGAGTAAACAGAGCCTGGTCCTTTTTATGTTCTTGTAATACGCACTGCCTTCTCTTTCATTTTTCTCTCTGTCTGGAGAGCTGCCTGTGGGTTATTTAATCTCTGGACCAGGGAAGAGGGAAGGACTTGTTTGGGGAAAAATCATCTGCAGGAAACTTGCCCTTGGCTGGAGGGCCAACTCCTGGCTGATTCTGGCACCTTCAGTCGCTCTCCCTGTCCTACAAAGAGATCAGGGAAGCCAAGAACCACTCAGCAACCTTAGAAAAGACTGAAGAACCAAATGTGCCCACTGACTCAAGGACCATTAGGCTGAACCAATCAAAGCAATGCCCACTGTTTTATCTTTTTTATAGGTGCTGTGTAGGATAAGGACACACGTGTGGGAATCAAGCCAGATGGGTTCCAGTCCCAACTCTGCCACTTAAATTAGCCACGTGACTTAAGCTCTAGTGCCATCAGGTTTCTCATCTGTGTAATGGGAATAATAATAGAATTTATCTCAAATGCTTATGATAAGAATAAATTTAGGCAGGCACCTCGGTGGCTCAGTTGGTTAAACATCTGACTGACTAGTGATTTCAGCTCAGGTCATGATCTCAGGGTCATGAGATCAAGTCCCACACCGGGCTCTGCGCTGAGCATGGAACCTGCTTAAGATTCTCTCTCTCCCTCTCCCTCTACCCCTCTCCATCCCCACTTGTGCATGTGCTCATGCTCTCTTGAAAGGAAGAAGAGAGACAGAAGAAAGAAGAAAGAAAGAAAAAATTTAGATAATAATTTCAAACAATGTCTGACATTTAAGTGCCTAACTGATGATGATGATGATGATGATGATGATGATGATGGTGATGGTCTGTGACATACAAAGCACTTTCACATTCGTTTTTGCATTTCATCTCATTTTCCTTGCCCTCCTAGCAGAGGACCTACATCAGAACCATAGTCTTCTGACTCTCAGGCTCTGTGCACTTTTATTCTGGGCCATTCCAAAGGAGTTTAACTTATTCTCTGTGATTCCCAGGACAAGGAGGTGGAAGCTACAGGAAGACAGATTTGGACTCAAAATAGGGATATTTATTTTTAATGGTCAGAGGTATCAAAAAATGACTGTCTCAGAAAAGGAGTGTGTTTCCTGTCCCTGGCAGCACACACGCAGAGGCTGCCAGCCACCTGGAGAGGATGTTGTAAAGGGAATGAAGAAGTCAGACTTGGTGGCCTTCCAATTCCAAGAGTCTGAGTTTCTCGTATGAACAGGAAGTGTCTATTTCTGCCAGCCCTCCACCCTCATACGCCTCATTATTTTTCCAGGAAATCCCATGAGGCTTGAGAGTTTTACTTGCAGATCCAGCCCCCACACTCCAGCCAATTTGACTAAAGAACCAGACTTTTGGGTGATTCGAGAGGCTGAATTCTAGTAGTATTTCTAAATCTTACTCTCTAGGTGATCTGGAGAAAGAAAATTCTGTAGTTTATGTCTGCCCAGCACCAACTCCCTTTCTCTGGTAACACTTCCTCCATTTCCATTGTTGGGGACCATTCCTCCCCTATTCTCAGTTCGTGTGGTTCTACTGAGATTGTCTCGCTTCCATGTTCAGCCCATGACCCAAGTCCAACCATGAGGTGGGTATTCCAATTCCCCGGCCTCAGTGATTGGTTCAGGAATGGGCATCTGATTCAAGATGGACCAATCAGAGTCCAGCCCAAGACTTTTGCTACACTTGTTGAGAAAGAGATGCTCTTTTCCAGAGATTGCTGTGCTGGTAACAGGCAAGCCTAGATATTCTGGGGTCTACCACATGGGCAGAGCCTGCCTTAAAATGACATCAACACAGAGGAAAGCAAGCCTGAGAGGTGGTGAGAGCAAATCCTGATGACATCATTCAAATGCCTGGATCCAGCAGTACCTGAAGTTAGACCTATAGCTACAGTTTGTCAGTTTCATATGTATCTCTCAGATACATTTGACTTGGATTGCTACCACCTATAACCAAGAATTCCAACAAACATCCATCACAAAGCACTGGACTGGGGACAGAGGACTTCCTATAGAAGGTAAACCTTGACTGCACTCTCTTCTGTATTAAGGCATATCTAGTAAGGTCTTTGGTAAAGAATGCTAATTATTTAATATGTCACTCTATACAGAGGATAAACCATTAGGGCCTTTTAAAAAATATTTATTTATTTATTTGACAGAGAGAGGGATCACAAGTAGGCAGAGAGGCAGGCAGAGAGAGAGGGGGAAGCCTGCTTCCCCACGGAGCAGATAGCCTGATGCAGGGCTCGATCCCAGTACCCTGAGATCATGACACCTGAGCCAAAGGCAGAGGCTTAACCTGCTGAGCCACTCAGGCCCTCCAACCATTAGGGTCTTAACCAGAGCCATCAATGCCTTAAGTAGAAGAAAATGAAATCACCTCTTATATTCTGTATGCACACCTCTAGTTTTAACCACCATTTCCAGGGTTCCAGGGTTGCTTCCTCCCCCCCTTTTCTAGTGAAGAAATTATCATTCATCCACTAAATATTAAAAGCATCTACTATGTGCCAAATATTATAACAAATTATGTTTGGAAAACAGAGATATCTAAGATATTAAGTACCTTGTGGTAAAAACAGGAGGCAGCATTCGTAGTGAACTCTTATATAACCAACTCCATGTGCCCGCTGTTTTACCGAATTTTTTTTAACTGATTTTTTTTAAGTCACAACCCTGTATTAGTTTCCTGTTGCTGTGGTAACAAACTACAAATTTGGTGGTTTAAAACACACAATCTAGGGGCACCTGGGTGGCTCAGGAGGTTAAAGCCTCTGCCTTTGGCTCGGGTCATGATCTCAGGGTCCTGGGATCAAGCCCGCATGGGGCTCTCTGCTCAGCAGGGTGCCTGCTTCCCCCCCCCCCTCTGTCTGCCTCTCTGCCTACTTGTGATCTCTGTCTATCAAATAAATAAATAAAATCTTAAGACACACACACACACACACACACACACAATCTAGGGGTGCATGGGTGGCTCAGTCCGTCAAGCTTCTGACTCTTGGTTTCGGCTCAGGTCATGATCTCATGAGTTGTGAGATCGAGCCCCACATTGGGCTCTGTGCTCAATGGGGAGTCTGCTTGAAGACTCTCTCCCTCTGCCCCTCTCCCCATGAGCTCATGCTCTCGCTCTCTCTCTCTCTCTCAGATAAATAAATAAAAATATTTTTAAAAATTTAAAAATTAAAAGAAAATAAAATGCACGGTATAGTTCTGGATGTTGGAAACAGGCTTCACTGAACTAAAATCAAGGTGTCAGCAGGGCTGTATTCCTTCTGGAGGCTTTAGGAGAGAACTTGTTTCCTTGTCTTTCCCAGTTTCTAGACACTGCCTGCATTCCTTGGCTCGTGGACCCTTCCATGTTCAAAACCAGTACCTTAGCATCTTTAAATCTCTCTCTCTCTCTCTCTAGAGAGGCTTCTCGAACTCTCTCTGACACTCCTGCCTCCCTCCTATGAGGACCCTTATGATTGTATTGAGCCCACCTGGACAATCGAGAATAATCTCTCCATGTCAACATCTTTGGGGGACCATTATCTGCCTACCACAAATACAAAGAAGTATGTATGATAATAATTATGATTATCTCCATTTCACACAGAGAAAAACTAAGGCACAGAGGGGTTAAACTCACCCAGATAACAAGGAAGAGCCAGAACTCTGATTCATATTCAGGAGTTCTGATCCACTGCTATTATTATTCACTGTAATTGTTCCTTTCAACCCAAATAGTTGCAGAATTTCAAGTCACCCAGACCTGGGCAAGTCACTTAACTATCCTGTGCCTCACTTTTGCCATCTGCAAAATGGAGCTAATGATTTTGTGTTTATGAACATTTGAGGTTACGCACATGATACCCCCGGCACATATTGGGTGATCAACAGGGGGCCACCATTTCTAAAACTGCTATTTGAGGTATAGAGACGGCAGGGGCCTGGAGACAGATACAGTGCCCTTGCAGGGAGTGGCGTGTCCAGGCCAAGGAGGAAATGCTCAGCTTTGGCTCAGAGGAGTTGAGTTTCCAAGTACAGCTGTGGAACTCGCAGTGAGGTGGGGGTCTTCTGCTGGCTGTTAGAACACAGGTGGTGGGGGGGACACTTAGCCAGGTTCAGCCATCTGGGGGAGTAAGTCTAGGGGCAGACAAGGCTGGAATATGGGGCTTTCATTGTGAATTGGTGGCAAAATAAGCAGATAAAAAACCTACTGTTCTCCCTGACTTCTTTCTCGCATCCTTAGCAAATGGCATGTCAGCTCATCCCCTCAAAATAAACTGTTGGCCAGGCCCCACTTTGAGAGCACATACTTGGGGAGCAACCACATACCCTAGTCCCCCAGAACTTTGCTGCCAGGTGTGATCTTCCCTTTGCCCCCTGCTGAGCTGACTCGCTGCAGGGGGCGGCTGACAACAGAAGGACAGCGGGATTTATCACTGCCCTAACTTGTCCATTTGTCTTCTGCTTGGAGGGTCCTGACAAGGGAGCTCCCAGGGACTGCACTGGAGCGTTACTGGAGTTCTTGACAGAGACACATGGCGGTGATTACACGCGGTGTTAGGCACAGTTACTACAAGGCGCCACAGCTCCGAGTCCTCTCTTGAGCACAGTCTCAAATTGACTCCACAGCCTCCTTTGCTTCCAACTCCTTCTATAAATTCTGTGTGGCGATGGAGGAGAAGTGGGGGGCACAGGAGGCCCAAGAAAGGGTTTCTTTTCCCCAAGGGCTGAGATGGGGGGTTTCCTCTGGTGGCACAATTGAATGGGGCAGCCTAGAATGACCTTCTTCATCACCAGACTTCTGTCCTAGGACAGGAGAGCATTCGTTCCTTGCTCAAGCATGAGACTCAAACCAAGAGGTCCCTGGGAAAGGGAGTATGGTGATAGTGTTGGAAGGCTGACAGCATTCCCCAAGATGAAGGGCAGAGGAAAAGAAGATGGTACCACAGAGATTGTCCCGGGTGTGAACCGCAAATCCTGAGCTATGGCTGGAGTTTTGTCGTGTCTCTGCCAGGTATGTATCTGGCATTTGCTCGCATACCACCACTGACAGGGGGCTCACTATTTCTCAAGGCAGCTTATTCCTCTCTTGGGCAGCTAGTGCTTCAGATGGAACAGGAATCTGCCTCTAGCTATGGGTCTTGGCTCAGACTTTCAGTCCACTTTCTCAACCACAGTGTTTCTCCAAGAGCTGCTTTATCTAGGAGAATCCTCTGGGGAGCGCATGTAAATGCAGATACCTGGGCCCAACCCCAACCTGGCAACCCAGAATATCTGAGGCAGGGGCCTGGGACTCTGCATTGGTAAGGGTGCCTTCTCGGCAACATGAGAGTTGTGGGTCCCTGAAATGAGTTGGAAGGGAGCCACGAGCAAAGAATGTCCCAAGGGAAAGCAGGGAACCTGGAGGACAGCCGCCCCCAACTTGTCAAACGCTGCCAAGGCTGGGGCTGCTTGGGCAGGAAGGCCCACCAGACAGGGAAGAACTAACCAGGAAATCCCAAATGACAGCCAGCACTTATGGGTACCCACCTGTGCAAACCTAGTCCAGAGGCTTTGACGTCACCCCTCCGTGTGCAGCCATGACACTGATCCCCACTTAACAAACAAGGAAACTGAGGTTCAGAGGGGTGGCTTGCCCCCAGAAATATATCCAGAAAGTGGCAGTGTAAGGTTTGACTCCACCCTTGTGACCACCTTCCAACAGCTTGATGGGAACCCCAGATCTAAGTCTCCCGAGACCCCGGCCTCTTCCTTTCTCTCAGTGAGCAGATGAAGTTGCTGTCGTTTAACTGTGGGCCAGACTTCACCCTGACCACCCAGCAAGAGAGAGAGCCCTTCTGGCCCTCTGGAGGGGCCCCGGCCAGTCCCCAGAGAGGCAGGGCTACCAGTGGCTTCGGCTTCCGGGTGATGATTCTGGCCCTGGGGAAGAGCGCAGCCCCTCAGGGAGCCCACCCGGTCATTCCTGCAGGCAAGCCACATGCCAAGCATTTGTAGGGCCTGAGCAAGAGTATCTCACATGTCTGAGGAGTTAGAAGTTACAAATTGAGGTAACAAACTGTAAAAGACAAACAAACAGACAAAAACAAACAAAAAAAACCCATGTTCTGTCTTACTATCTTGACAAATATTCTTTTGTTTGGGCCTGGCAGGCCAAGTTCAAATTTGAAATGTGAAGGAGCTCCTCGCCGCCTGGAGCGTGGCCATAGAGAGAGAGCTGTCCCCTGGCCCCATCTCCTGGCGCAGCCCCCTCTCCACCCAGGACTCTGTCTCATGCCCCAAAAGCCTCCCATCACGTGCGAACACCACAGCTGTCACATCCCAGTCCCGTCCACGTGCCCTGCAAACAGCTGTGCCTGGGTCCCCTCGGGCCAGGCAGATTCATTTGGGGAAGCTCTGCCGTGCCCTGCCTGCTGTGGACAGGGCCTCTGTCCCCCTGGCTTTGCCCTCCCTGTGCACCACAGCAGCTGCCGATCATGGGGACGGAGGTGGTCGGGGACTCGGGGCACTGCAGCTCCTTGGGCCATGTACATTAGTATGCCACTCAGCCACCGCGGGGGCCTGTAGTCCCTGCTCTCAGCCTGGCACCAGGCCTGGCAGCGGTGCCCGGGAGGCAGCCTCTCCCACAGCAAATGAAGCATGGGGCCAGGCAATGAAGTCTTGCTCATTGCTCCAGGCTGCAAATGAGGGAGACGGAGAGAGAGAAAGAGAATCTTATACTCCAGGCAGGGAAGGAGGTCACCTAGATCATGAGATCATAACTGCTTCACACCTCACCTGAAAGTTGCCTATTAAATCTTATTATCTTCGGATTTTTAAAATAGTATGATGCGTCTCACCGGGCGATGACATCAGCGGCCATCCTGCGTGTCAGTGGTGATCAAAGTGCCATCTGGACCAGCTGTGTCAGTTTCACCTGTTCTTAGGCCCCCGTCCAACTTCAGGAACCAGAAACTCGGGAGGGGGGCCAAGCCCTCAGTGTTTAACAAGCCCTCCAGCTGATTCAGATGCTCACCCAAGTCCACGAACCACTGATGTGGACGATGCAGAGTCGTTGATGGTTTCCGAGCAGAGTAGCGATTCTGTGAGAGCCGGGTGCATCAGTATGCATTCATTTAACATATACTTACTGAGAACCAAGCACTGCGTTAGGCACTGGGGGTTCAAGATCGAGTGTCTGTCCTCAAATGGCTCACAGCTGAGCTCAGGAGCAGGCAAGGAAACAGATCACAGCATGGGGAGGTGACAAATGCTAACATGGAATGGAGGAGGGACAGTGGGCAGTGGAGGGGTATCAGGCAAGGCCCCCTGGAGGCAGCACCTCCTCTCCAGAACCTGGAAGAGCCTGCATTGTCGGATACAGAGCAGAGAACAGTTAGCTGTTCCTGGGGACAGACTCTCTCCTTGACCAACCTTTACCAGGCCTCCTCTGAGCCGTCTTCTCAATTGGGCCTCGATCGTAGCACTCATCCTGCCTTTGGTCTGCCCAGCCCAGTATTAGCAAAGAATCCTTTCAGGTCATCCCCTCACCCAGAAGATCTGATCACCCTTGACACCTGAACAAATTCCTCATCTCTTACTCTTGCTGTCTAACCCCTGGACTTTAGCAAGAACCCTGTTAAGTCAGTGTAGCAAAATCCCCCTAACCTGAACACTTCCTCTTAGTAATTTTCCATCCGTTGACCCCCTCCTTGTGCTCATTGCCTATAAATCCCCAGCTGTCTTTGTTGGACTGGGAGCTGAGCCCTATCTCTCTCCTGTACTGCAAAACTCCTATTACATCAGTCCTGAATAGTTTTCCTTTCTGGTTTAACAAGTGTCTGGATAGATTTTTCCTTAATGCTGGATAAGGAGAACCATTGTGCACAGACTTAGAAGGAGAGAACATGGACCAGCTCATTGAGGCCCTTAGCATAGCTCACATGTTAGGGCAGAGTGTGAGTGAATTGTCTGGAGAAATAAATGGGTCTGTGAGGCTCTCCAGGAGTTTGGGGTTTGTCCTGTAGGCAGTGAGATGTAGGAGGACATTTTAAGCGGAAGAGTGACATTCTAGAGGTTTTCATTCTAGAAAGATCTCTCTGGCAGGCTGCCTCACAGAGTATGGATTGGAGAACCCAGGCCTGGAGCCCCAAAAGACCAGTGAGGAGACTGCTGTCCCCAGGGGAGAAGAGGGTGTGGACAGAGCTGGAGTAGGGCAGGTGGCTATAGGGAAGGAGACAGCTTTGAGATCAATTTAGAGAGTGGGCCACACATCAGAGTCACTGGGGAGAATCTTGAAACATACCCATGCCCATGCCCCCATCGGAGCCCCTGAATCAGAAACTCAAGCATCTGTATGTTTTAAAAGCTTCCCAGGTCAGTCAGCCGAAGCCAGAGCTGAGAACCACTGAGTAGGAGGTAAAGAGACCCAGCCTGCTGACAGATTGATGGGGGAGGACACGAGTGAAAGGAAAGAAAGAATGTGTGTATGTGTGTGAGTGTGTGTGTGTGTGTGTGTGTGTGTGTGTGTGTGTGTTGGGGGGTGTCCCCCAGGAGTCTGTGTGAGTCATCCGAAATGCCAGTCACTGCATTTCAGAAGGTGAATCATGAGTCTGGACTGGGGCGGTCAGGGTCTGAAAGCTTCATTCTCTTTAGGTACAAAGATACTGGGTTTTGAGGGGGTGGAAGCTCACATATGTGACCCATTTGATTGAAGGGATTGAATTCAGACTCATTCATTCAGGAAATGTGGAATTGCTGCTGGCAGAAGACCCCCCCCACCCCATTTCCCACGATGGGGAGATGGCCAGGGGCCTGTGGGGTTCCCCGGTGGCCTCCCTTTGGTTGACAGGACAGGCCCAGGTGTGCGAGCCCAGACAACCTTGCAGCCGGGTCATCTGCTGTCTCCGCTGGGGGAAGTGCTTCCTGACAGCTGCTCTGAAGCGATTCTCCTTCAATTTCCATTTTATAGCTCCTTGTTCCCTTCTCAGCGGGAGGCTGTGTCTCCGAAGAAGTCAGTCTGACATTGCGGCTGCGATTACCATGCCCTTCGCCTGGCTGAGATTTCTTGGTCATCTCCCACCGTTGGTGCTGTTAAGTTTCTCTGCATTGATTAGTTACCCAGATATCTATCAAGCAGCTGCTGGGTGCCCGTCACAGAGCTGGGTGTTACGGAGCCTGGGGATGGATAAGAAGAGCCACTTGGGATGGCCTTGCCATCACCCACTCACACGTGATCCCTCACAACCAATTAACACATGTTTGTAGAGTACAAGCAAGGAATTGAGGTGTGTATTATTTAAAACCCCAAAGGCACCCACAACAGAACTAAATATTGCAGAGTATCTATCTAAAATTGGAAGGCAGAAGGCAGGAGGATTAAGTGAGCTAAATCCTCATCAATCATACTAAGAAGTCAATGGATAATGTTCAGAGTTGATAAATCAAGGAATACAGGTTATAAGTCTTTGACAGGAACCACCAGAGTATGGTGATTAAGAGCATTTAGGTGTCTGGAATCCAGACCTGAGTTGAAATCCCATTTCTATTGCTTACCAGCTGTGTAGGACCCTGGACAGGTCACTTATTTTCTCCATGCCTTAGTTTCCCCATCTGTACAGTGGGCATAATAATGGTGGCTACCTCATGGGCTTGTGGTGAGCACTCATGGAAACAATGTACAGAAAAGGTTTAGCACAGGGCTTAGCACATGACAAGCCTTTGTTTTAGCCAAAGTTAACAAGAGAAATAGTTAAACAATGTTAGTCTGGGGGAATAGGACATGGTAGGGGAGGGATGGTTGCTTTTTATTATCAGTTCTCTGAATTACTTAATTTTGTAGCCATATGGGCACATTGCATTGCTAAAAATAAAATTTTAAAGTATATCTACACACTGGGTAATGACAGTAGAAAACTGGAGGCTTACTGAACTTTTCTGGCTTGAGTATCTCTGTTTTTGCCACATTCAAACTCCTCCTCTTTCCTGCCCTGTTTTCATCCTCCGTTTCCCTACCCCTCCTCTTCCCTTTCTTTTTGTTTGTTTTGACTGTCACTGGCTCTTAACTGATCTCAGTAGGGTTTGGCGTCTGTATTAAATTGTTAGGGCTGTCATAACCACATACCATGGATTCGGTAGTTTGAACATAGAAAATGCTTTTCTGGAAGCTAGAAGTCCAAGATCAGTTGTCTGTAGGCTTGGCTTCTTCTGAGGCCTCTCTCCTTGGCCTGTAGAGGGCCACCTTCTTGCTGTGTCTTCACGTGGTCTTTCCTCTGTGAGAGCATTCCTGATGTCTCTCTGTGTCCAAACTTCTTTGTATAAGGGCACCAGTCAGACTGGATTAGGGCATACCCCAAAGACCTCATTCTAACTGAATTACCTCCTTAAAGACCCTATCTTCAAATACAGTCACGTTCTGAAATTCTGTCCCGTGTTCCTTCATTTTCTTAGCAAACTCCTACACATCCTTCAGGATCCACCCAAATATCCCCTCCTCTGTGACCTCTCCTATATACCGCACAGCAGGATTACCATCCCTCTTCTGTGCTCTCACGGCAGCCTGTGCGTTCCCAATAAAACGCGTCTAGTGTTCTATCAAGGTTTTGCATACTTGCCTATGGGGCGTTTAAAAGCTTGTTAGTCATCTTTGAACCTTCAGTGCTTGGAGCAGGGCCTGGCCCACAATTTGTGTTCAATGAATAAGGGAATGAATGAATAACTGAATCTTTTCTGCTGTGGCATCAGCCCCTTTTTTTGGTTGCTCAGAAGGAATAGAAACCAATTTGTCACTCTGCTCTATGCGGATTAGTCACAGTTTAATCAACTACAGGGTAGTGTGATCTATTTACTGAGCAAAGTGAATGCTAAAAAACAATTCCAATTTTAAAGCTAAATTGTCAGTGCTTTCACACACTTACCCTGCCTCAATTCTTGGGCTTACTCCGGAGGCCAACTGATGCACTGGACTGAGACAGTGATGTAGGAAAGATGTTGTGGTCCAGAGACAATGGCCAAGAAGGAATTCTTGAGACATCTTTGGCACCAAAAGGTAAAGCATGGGAACAGGACCCGTGGACAGAAAGAGCTGTGTTGGGGTCACGAGGAGAGACCGATTATATATTTCAAGTTGGGAGGGGGTTAGGAATAGGGTAAGTCTGTGAGCCATTTTGGAAGCAGGGTTTTCAGGACCTTGAGGGGGCCAGCTGGTCATTTATGACTGTTTAATAAAACCTTAGTCATGAGACCCTTCAGATGTGTATCGGTGGGTCATAGGCTTCCGGGATGTTTGCCAACATATATCTTGGGGGTTAGAGGTAAAAGAAATTTCCAAAGCAATTTTGATATGTTAAAGTAGACTTACTGGATCCTGGGGGTTTTGCTCTTAGCCAACTATTAACATCGAGAGAGTTGAGTTCCTAGAGGATTGTCACTCTGCCTGTATCAAGGACTTGTCCGTGGGCTGTAGGCAGTAAGGAAATTTAATTTTTCTTTTGCATTTATTTCCCACGTCGGTAGGAGATCTGGGTTCTAGTCCCCACTCACTTTCCTCTATGGATTTGTGGAATCTCCTCACGTTCATAATGAAGGGGCTGGGCCAGGGGCTCCTGGTGGCTCAGTGGGTGGGGCCTCTACCTTAGGCTCAGGTCATGATCTCAGGGTTCTGGGATGGAGCCCTGGGTCGGCCTGGCTCCGCGGGGGGCCTGCTTCCCCCTCTCTCTGCCTGCCTCTCTGCCTGCTAGCGATCTCTCTCTGTGTCAAATAAATAAATACATAAATCTTAAAAAAAAAAAATTACTGAAGGGGCTAGAGCAGATCAGGAGTTGAAAATTCCAAGACCCACAAGTGCCATAGTAACAACTTGGCTCAATGACCCCTCAGCCCCCAGCTTGTTATGGCCATGCAGGAAAACAGGCCCATGGTTTGCCAGATCTTGCGATCTTTAAGAGAAACTGGGAGGGTCGATTTCTATACAGAATGAGTGATTAAAAAAATATATCGCATGGGTCTAGTATGTGAAGAGTCAGGTGCCCTCCTACATCGTTGGTATGAGTGCAAAAGGATTCAGCCCTTATGGGAGGGAACTAGGGTTTATCTTTTGAATGAAAGGAGTGGTTACGTTTGATCCAGCCAATCCTACCTCTAAGAATTTCTTCTCAAAATTCACCTCCCTGTTAACAAAGGAGACCTACACCAGGTTATTCACGAAGGCATTACTTTACTAGCCTCTGATGCAAACAACTCCAAATGTCCACCCATAGGGGACTGTTTGAACCCTGCTTTATTCACACCAAGCAGTACTTTGCAAGTGGAACACAGAATGGGACAATCTCTATGTATTTAAATGGCGTGATCTCCAGAATCATTTACATGATAAAAGCAAAGTGCAACACAGTGAATAGAAAAATGCTCTTCAAACTTGAGTCCCCCAGCTGAAAGAACGCATTTGCAAAATGCACTGCACTGCTTCCTTCCTAGCTTTCTCTGCAGCTGGAGGTATGGGTCAGCTATGTGCATGTGTGCCTGTGTGTGTTTGAGCTTTTGTTGTGTAGTTCATTTAGGTCTCCCATAGTAAGTGGCAGACTTCCTACAGGGACAAGGACTGCCCAGAGAGCCATTGGCAAAACCAATGTCTTAGCTGATCACCCAAAAGGAGTCACACTGGTGTAACTTGCCAGAAAGAATCTTGGACTTTTTCCTCGACTTGGATTTCCATAGTATTAGGTTCTAATACCAGCTCTGCATCTTACTGCCATGAGGACCTTTCTCCTTCCTCCCACCTAATACAGTTGTTATTTGTGTGTTCATGCTTATAATGTCTTTTCTGCCTCTAGACCGTGAGTGCTGCGAGACTGTGGATTTATCTGTTTGCCCATCATGGAATCTCTAGCACTTGCCATACTGCCTCGTATGGGGTAGGTTCTTAATATCAGTGGAATGAATGACTAAAATGAATGGGTGATGTACGTAAAGAAGTTAGCAGAATGCATAGAGATGGGGAAGTGTTCTATTACAGAGAGTAGCAGTTCACTTAATGTTAGGATGAAGGTGATGACAAGGTGTGTGACTTTAGACAAATGAAATCCCTGAGGCTCAGTTTCCTCATCTGTGTCATAGACCCAATAATACCTCCTTCTAGGTGTCGATGTGAGCATTGATAAGATAACATATACCAGTCACTCAGTGTATGGCTTGGCACATAAGAGATACTAAGTGGTGGCTATGATTAGAAAAACAGTGTAAAATAAACAGAAAAATCGGGCAAACCCTTGTTCGATGGGAAGGGTCAAGAGCATTCCAAGAAGAGGCTGTCTTGCACCTTCCACTGTCCTCCAGCTTAGGGTAGCCCTGTCCATTCTTCAACAGGTGCTGGCTGAGCAGACACTACACGCTGGGTACCAGGCCAGCTGCTAAGTGCAGCCTCGAGAAACAAGCAATTAATGACCCTGAGTTTCTTGCTGGGGTGATGAACATGTTCTACAATTGTGGTGGTGGGTGCGCATAAGTGTGTGAATATACTCCAAACAACTGAACTGTACACTTTAAGTGGATGAGTGAAGGTAGGACACGTGAGTTCTATCTCAATAATGCTGCTCTTCAAAACAAAACAAAAAGGAAGAAATGAACAATAGACTTGAGTCTACTACTTCCTAGCTGTGTGATTTCTCTGCTAAGGTTTTCTCTTCCGGAAAATAGGAATAATAACAGAACCTACCTCATAGGCTTTTGGTATGGATTGAAAGAAATAAATTTGGGGGGCGCCTGGGTGGCTTAGTCAGATAAGCGGCCAACTCTTGATTTCGGCTCAGGTCATGATCTGGGGGTCCTGGGGTGGAGACTTGCAACAGGCTCCACACTCAGCAGGGAGTCTGCTTTGGGATTCTCCCTCTCCCTCTGCCCCTCCTCTCTCTCTCTCTCAAATAAATAAATAAATCTTAAACAACAACAAAAAAGAAATAATGTTTGTAAAGTACTAGCTTAGAGTCTGGTATGTAATAAGATCTCCATAAATATTAGCTAACATCACCATCATCATCTTTATGAATATGTAAATACTAAAGCAGAAATTACACAAGTTGTATGGGAAAAAGAGCTCCACTGGGTAGGAGGCGGAAGGAGCCAGTGAGTAAATGAGGCCGGGGGAGCTGACATCTAAGCTAGGAATTCACCCACAAAAGGCAGTGCTGAGTAGACCTGGAGGGGGATCAGCGTGAGCCAGGGCATGGCGCTGGGATAAGCAAGATTATGGAGCTACTGGTAGTTTCACACAAAGGGCAAGGCCAGCACTCTGACCTCAGGGAGAAGACAATGAGGAGACCACTTGTGGGAAACCACATGGCAAGTTTGCACACTGTCCGTGGGCAGGGTGATGTTTAAGGGATGCAGGACCACAATGACAATGTTGTTAGAGACTCTTCCAACAATGCACGTGGGATATGATAAATGCTTTAACCTGGACTTTGAGATGAGAGTGCCAAGGCCAGGGCTCTTTTGATCAGAAGGGACAGAAGATCACTCACACCTTCAGGGAAAGGGAATACAGCAGGAACCACCACTGCCATCACCACCATCACCACGCCCCACCCCTCCCACCCCTTACACCCCACCCCACCCCACCAGAAAAGAAACCCCAGGGCAGGGATCCAGGGAGGACCCTAGAAACCATCACTGGAGCTAGAAGACCAGGAGCCAAGGTGGTTCTCTTACATAGTTTTCTCTCCGGGCACCTCTGTTCCTCTCACTTCTGCTTCATTGTCTTCTTCTGACTGATGCACTCCCTGTGTTACTCCTGGCTTTCTGCTTTCCTGAACCTTCTCCTTGTGTGTGGCCCAAGAGTCATCTCCACCCTGATGTTACCTGAACTTGTACCTTCAAGGAGCGCCAGCAGCTGTCTTCTTCCCTCGGTGGCCCTTGAGTCCAATTTCTTTTCTTTTTTAAAAAATTTATTCATTTGAGACAGAAACACACACACACACACACACACACACACACACACACAGAGGGGATGAATGGGGGAGAGAGGCAGTGGGAGAAGGAGAAGCAGACTTCCCACTGAGTAGGAATCCGAACTCGGGGCTCCATCCCAGGAGCCTGGGATCATGACCTGAGCAGGAGGCAGATGCTTACCCGACGGAGCCACCCAGGTTCCCCTTGATTCTAATTTCTGAGACAGAATCTGAGGGGCTCTGCTCATGCTTTATATCCAGGTCAGGCACATCTTCGGCCCAGCAGCAGCCCAGAGGTGAGGCCAGAGGCTGGTTCCCAAGCCAGGGGACTCGGCCATTGGGGTAGCAGGGTTCTGATCAGGGAGGCTTCTCGCAGGCCCCTGAAATATGTCTCACACAGGAGGCCCGGAGAGGAAGGGATACGTTTACAATTTATTAGGCAATAAAATCAGCATTATTAGGTAATTGTTTGAATGTGGGAGGTGAGCCGGAGTGGAGGCAAAGATGACGTCAGGGGCCAGCTTGGGTCACTGGGTGATATCTCGGCTCCCCTCTCCTCTATGTCCGTGCTGTTCTCAGCTTCTCGGGAAGCTTCTCCATTTGATTCAGTTAGGGTCTCTGGCTCTCTCACCCCGGGAAACGTGAGGAGAGTTTAGTAAGAGGGCAACAGGAAAGGAGAACGACAAGGGAGCATGTAGGACCTTGGGGCAGGGAACTGGGCTGTGCTGTCCAGAGGGAGGTGGTGAGGGGAGCCCCCTCTTACGGGAATGCAGAGAGGGAGGCCCCCTGACTGCAGCTGTGTGTGGCCTTTACTGCAGACACATCCAGGAAGGAAGCTGGGCAAAGAAACCCCCGGCCTTGGTTCTTCTCTCACCCTCTGAAATCCTGGCCCAGCTCTAACCCCAACAGGAAGGCTGTGAGGAAGAAAGCCCGCTGATGTGTGGTATAGAGCCACTCTGGGGCGGGGAGCTGGGAGGAGCAAAGGTAAGATATTCACTACATTCCTTCCTCCTGGTGGGGCTGGGAGCCAGTCCCCTTCCCATGGGCTGGAAGTGCCCACGGCTTCTTGATAGCCTCTACATCATAGCCACAGAACAGAAATGTGACTGGTTCTAATTTGCCTTAGGTAAATCAGGGATCCATCCTTGGACCAGTAATTATAGGGGGAAGGGATAGCATGCTCTGAATGGCTGAGCCAGAAGCTAAGGCTGGGGTCAGCGCTGATCTAAGCTCCTAGCTGAGATGAAGGAAGGTAAATCCCCAAGAAAAATCAGGGTGCTGTCTAGCTAATCAGATAAAAAGAACAGAGGTCCACTACTGCCCATAACGGGACTCACTGAGGACTTTGGAGCAGGGTTTTTTTTGTTGTTGTTTTGTTCTTGCTGGACAGATTGGAGGTAAGACACAATGGGTGAATGGGTGAGCCCAGCCCTAAAGGATGGAAGGGCCCTCTCCCCAGGCCTCAGTTTCCTAGCAGAGATGCGTCTTAATATTCTGTGTTTCCAACACTTACCAGAGAGTTGTTAACCAACAAACCAACAAATTAAGCCCTCTCATCAACAGTGCAAACCCCTGTAGCCAGTAAAGACCTCCAAGGATTGTTTTCTGAATTCTCTCCCTGCCTTTAGACCTGGAACAGACCTCTCCGGACCCACTGAAGTTTGCTGGAAGGTGCCACCTAGTGGAACATCAGATGACCTGCCGCTTAGATCAAAAGAACCCTTAGGAGGGTTCTAGAGGCCTGAAAGCCACTGAGCCACGGTTCTCTCGAACTGGACTGCAGATGGCAATCGCCTGGTCCTACCCCCAGAAGTTCTGACTTCATTTGAGTGGGGTCCAGGGCAGGCACTCCCCCGTGATTCTATGCACCGCCAAGGTTGAGACCATTGGGTCGCGTAGAGCATCCAACCCTTTATCTTGCAGACGTGTCCACAGATTCGAGCCACTTCTCCACAGGTCTCAGACTCCTAAGAAGCCCCTTTCTCCTGCACCCCACCACCTCTCCATTTGTGTTTTTGGACAACTTTTTCCCTTCATGCACAAATGAAAAATAATTAAAGGGGAAGCACTCTCATTTCCCACACCCAGATACTGAGTTGAGTGGCAGTGCCAGGAGAAGGATGGCTCCCTAAACACCTGATATTTGCATCTGACACTCCCGACGAATACTCTGTTTGAGATGTGTGGAACTAATGACGTAGTCTATTTACTTTTTGAGATTTATGGCATTCTCTGTTTGCTCTTTCAAAACGTATCCTACTTGAAGCACCTTCCACATCTGCCGCTTTGATTCAGCAGCATTTCTTTATAGTTGGCAGGACTGGTTTAATTGGCATCTCATTGTGGAAATGACAAAGTAGACTCCGAGAGAGAGACAGACAATTTTCTGTCTAGAGGTCATTTCAAATAGGCATCCTGCAAACCCTTTCTTTTTATTCAAACTAGAGCTGAAATGCCACTAAATGCACACTCTGGGCTGAACCACCTGAGTAGTGTTCCATGTCTGGCTCCCCTTTTCCCTCCCTACCTTGCAAGATTGAGTCCCTGAATTTTAGAATTTAAAAAGACCTCAAAGAGCATCTGGTTTCACTGTTTTATTTAATGCAACCATATTCTATATTTATTTAGACCTCTCTAATTCCTGCTATCACATACACTCATGGAACCATACATGATAAACCTGATGCTCAGAGAATTTGGGCAGCCTATCTGAGCCACACAGGAAGTTAAGAGCAAGGTCTGGACCGATCTAGGCTGAGAGCCAGCTGTAGAAATGTCACCTCCAGGACTTTGTTCTCTTCCTCTATATAAGAAGTTGGAGCCTTGTTAAACGACCAACCTGGTAGAGATAGCAATATGGGTCATTGACACCAGTGTTAATGAGTTTCCTGAGTGCAGGTTTTAAAGAGGTGAGTGCTTGATTGATTAATCGACTCATTCATTCATTTCCCAAGTGTTTTCTGAGAATCTATTTTGGACCGGGTCCTGTACGAATAGTGAGAGTATCCTGGGGAGCAAAACAGATAAACACAAACAAACAACACGATCCCCGTCCTCATTGGGCTTACAGTCCAGTGGAGGAGGCAGATATCAAACAATTGTCCAGGAACCATAAACACTGTGACTGCTAAGGAAAGGCATTGCTAAGAGGTCACACAACTGAGGAACTTAGTCCGTTGAGAAAGCTAGGCGGGCTTCTTCGAGAACGTATGCGGATCTTGATGATCTCCAAGGAGTGGAAGAGCAAGAAGGCTTTGGGTTTGCATCAGGCATAGAAGCCCAACACCCAGAGCATCTTAGGTTTTGCTTAGGGTCAAGCAGACCTCTGTCTTACCATCTTGGAAGTTATATCATTAAAGGGTCATGATTATCCCCATTTCACGAATGAGGAGACTGAGGCTCAGCATAGCTAACTGACTTGACCAAGGTTAAAGAGTGTCTGAGGTGGACTGAGTTGCAGACCCACACCCCCTGGCTTGCCGCTCTGTTCCATTTTCATACCCCATCAGCTCAGGCCTAGGCCAGACCAGCCTGAGGGGATAGCCCTGCATAAATGGGGTCAGCAACAAAGGACCCCAAGAAAGCCAAGGTGAAGACATCTCATTAAAAAGTTTTCATATTGTCATCAGGAAGGGCAAGGGCCTGCCCCTATCACTTCTCTTCTGGTTGACCCTTCTTGCTGAAGTGGGTCTCAGGGGATCCCAAAGGATCTGCCTGTTACTGATGACAGGATGGCACAGTGAAAAGGAAGCAAGAGCATAAGCAGCTCATTGAAAAAAAAGAAGAAAGAAAGAAGAAAAGGAAGCAAAGATGGGAAGATGGGGGAAGAGAGGAGATACTCAACCGTTCAGCAAACATTGGTATGAAATCCTTTCCATGTGTCAGGCATGTATGGTGCAGGGTTTGGGGATAGAGCAGGAAAGGAGCAGCCAAGGCCTCTGCTCCATGCAGCTGATGCACACATCATCTGGAGGAGCTCAATAACAAACAAGCAAATACACAATTAAATAAATTATGGCCTAGAGGGATGTGCACTGTGAAGAAAACATAGTAAGACGTAAGGTCGGCGGGTGCCTAGGTGGCTCAGTGGGTTAAAGCCTCTGCCTTCGGCTCAGGTCATGATCTCAGGGTCCTGGGATGGAGCCCCGCATCGGGCTCTCCACACAGTGGGGAGCCTGCTTCCCCTCCCCCCAACACTGCCTCTCTGCCTACTTGTGATCTCTGTCTGTCAAATAAAGAAAGAAAAATCTTTTTTTTTTTTTAAGATTTTATTTATTTATTTGACAGAGAGAGATCACAAGCAGACAGAGAGGCAGGCAGGGAGAGAGGAGGAAGCAGGCTCCCTGCTGAGCAGAGAGCCTGATGAGGGGCTCCATCCCAGGACCCTGAGATCACGACCTGAGCCGAAAGCAGAGGCTTTAACCCACTGAGCCACCCAAGCGCCCCAAGAAAAATCTTTAAAAAAAAAAAAAAAAGATGTAAGGTAGGCAACTTCAGGTGGGCCATCCAGGAGGGTCTCTGTGAGGAGGTGACATTTAAGCTAATATCTGAAGAATGAGAGGGAGGAGTAGTGGAGGAAGATTAGGGAACCAGCATTTCTGGCAGAGATAAGGGCTAATTCAAAGGCCCTGGGGCTGGATTGGGCAGAGAGTAGGGTCAGAACCAGGAAGAAGGTGTGGCGGCTGGTTTGGAGTGACAAGAGAGTGATAGGAGATGAGATTGGAGAGGCCCAGGCCAAGGGTAAAGATCTGGCTGAAATGCTATTAATCCCTGTCTTCAGTGTTCTTCGCTGTGCTGGGCTTTTATTTCAGCCAAAGTTACTAATATCTTCAGATGGGTGTGTGCAGTAAGCCCTTTATGCACATCATCTCATTTAATGCCCACAATAGACTTAAGACAGGTCGGTCCAAAAGTAACCAATCTTGTTCTATTTCAGCTAGTGACCAGATCAGTTTTCCCAGAAAAACAGCCAGAACTAATAGGCTGCCTACATGTCTCAAATGGTATGGTCCGAGTGGGATAAAGCCCTAGGAGCTCCCCCCAGCATCCCCACACTGTAGAAGGTGATCAAAGAGCTCTGGGATTAAAGCTGGTTTCATGGGTTAGAGTTTCCATTGAAGGCTGACCGAGCTGGTGTGCAGCTTTGATCAACAAGTCACTCGGTAAGACACAAGAAAAAGCTCAAATCCAATTTCGTACAGACTCCTCTAGGGAGCTGGAAGGAGGGATGAGGAGGAGAGAGACACTGAAGATTTTCCAGTACATGACTTCAGCTGCTATGCTTTACTCATCCTGTAATTATTGAGTACCTATTGTGTTTCAGGCCTGGGAAGGGCCATAGGTTAGCTTTGTGTGGTCTGAGCAAGAGTATGAGCTGAAACCCATGTGCCCTGCCTCAACTCCTGTTGCTTTGGCTCAGGGAGAAGGGGGACTCTTTTGCAGATCCCTCTGCTTGGAAGGAACATCAGTTTTCTGATTTCCAAAAAAAGAGAAGTATGTGCTAGCAGCAGCAGAACATACTGTGAAGGATACCTGTTCTAAAGAAAAATGCAGCAAATGGAAATGGGGTGCTCTTTGATATTTTGGATCCGCTGGTCAGGAAGGCTTTCTCCCAGGCAGAAAACTTGGTCTGGTTCCTGAGAGATGTGGGGGAGAGGTTTAGAAGACAAGATTGCTAGACAATGGCACAGCAAATGTGCAAAGGCTCTGAGGCGGTATCATCAGCTTGGTGCATTTGAGGCATGCAGCAAGAAGACCAGTGTAACTAGAAGGGAAGGAGAAAGAACAAAGTCTAGAAATTGGGTCAGATCATGTAGGGCCCCATGAGCTATATGGTAAGGAGTCTCATAGATTATTCTAACACACAGGGAAGTCCCAGGCAAGTTCCCAGGAGCAGAGTGAGCCTTATGTTTATAAAAGGACCACTCTAGCTACTCTGTTTCTAGCATTGTGCTTTCGCTGTGAAGGCACATATGAGAAGTTCCTCTAGGAACTTCCTTTTTGTCAGAGACAAATGGAAATTCAATTCCATAAATACTGTGTTATCAACCACAGTGTAAAAAGCATAGGGCTCTTCCTAGCAGGATTAATAATGCTAGCCAAAAGGTGGAAACAATCCAAATGTCCACACACGGATGAATGGCTAGACAAAGTGCGATATCTACATATAATGGAATATTACTAAATCTTCAAAAGGGATGAAAATCCGATACCTGCCACAAATGGATAGACCTCAGAAACATTATGCTGAGTGAAGTAAGCCAAACACAAAAAGGACATATATCATACGATTCCACTTATATGAAGTACATAGTTAAACTCATAAAGACAGAAAGTAGAATGGTGGTTGTTATTGGGGGTTGAAAGGAAAGGAAATGAGGCGTTATTGTTTAACGGGTACAGTTTCAATTAGAGATGATGAGAAAGTTCTGGAGATGGATAGTGATGATGATGCATAACGGGAATATACTAATGCCAATGAATGGTTTAAATTGTAAGTTTTATGTTATGTATATTTTACCACTAAAATAATTTAAAAAAACATTTTTAAGGTATAGAGCTAAGATCTAGGGATAGAAGAGTGAGCCTTCTAGGCAGAAGAAGCCTTTCTAGCAGTAAAGGACCTCTGATGATAGCAAGAAGGCAAGTGAGCTGGGGCACAATGAAGAAAGAAAAGGTGAGGGCTCTTCATATATGGCCTTGCAGGATCTTGCAGCTCCTTATAGAAATCCAGGAGATGGGAAAGCACTGGACAGATCTGAGCAGAGGGGTGATACTAACTTCCCGTTGTTAAAACCCTGCTAGTGGCTTTCTTTAATGAGTCTCCTTTGCAAACCAGGGTAAGAAAAGCACTTACTCCACAGGGTAGCTAACTGTGGGCATTGAAAGAAATAATGTGTGTCAAGGGTTTAACGTGGTGTCTGGCACAGAGTAAGCCTTCAATAAAAGGTCAGCATTAGGGACGCCTGGGTGGCTCAGTTGGTTAAGCTGCTGCCTTTGGCTCAGGTCATGATCCCGGCGCCCTGGGATCGAGTCCCGCATCGGGCTCCTTGCTCCACAGGGAGCCTGCTTCTCCCTCTGCCTCTCTGTCTGCCTGTGCTCACTCTCTCTCTGACAAATAAATAAATAAAATCTTTAAAAAAAAAAAAAAAAAGGTCAGCATTACTGTGACAGAAATTCAAAGAAAGACAGCAGCCCTCTGAGGAGAAGTTTTGGAGGAGTCCGTGGAGGGGTAGCAGTTCAACTAGATGTGGAAGGATGAACAAAGATTTCCATCAATATAGATGTGGAAGAGGAGCAGGCTTTCAGGGTGGAAGGAACTTCCTGGACAACAGCACATAAAGGAAAGCAACCAGCAACATGGCAGGGCAGAGATAAAGCAAGGAGTGTGAACTCTGGAGCCTAGGTGACGGGAGTTGTTAAGGTTTTGGAGATGCCCAGATCCAAGCTGTAATTTCAGCAAAATAGAACCCCCATGGCTCAGCCTGGAGCTGGAACAACGGCGAGGACGGCAGGATGGCGGTTAGAGGGACTAGGCATGGGGGTCAGTGGTTGGGTGGGAGACGCAGAGAATCCAAAGGACACAGGTGGGGGGTGGCAAAGAGAAAGGCATCCGAGAGGGTGCGTCATCCCTCGCCATCAGAGAGGAAGCAATTAAGGCAGAGCACTGAGGAGCCACAGGCATCACCGTCAGAGACCGCTCCGTGGCCGTTCACAGAGCCCAGGCAGCTCGTCTTCCCCAGAGCCCTCATCGCTGTTGTAGACACACTCCCTCGTCTAACGCAATTATGCATTTAATGTTTCAGCACCCAGATGACAGGGCTCGAATCTGTTTTCATTTCATCCCGGTGCCCGGCACAGTGTCTGGCCCAAGAAGACATTCACTAGTGGTTTGCTGAATAGCTGAACAGGAGACAGAAACCGACAAGAGTTTTCGAGAAAGGGCTCCATGAGCTAAGCACCTAGAAGTATTCATGGGAGTGGAGGGCATTCCTACGCCAAGGAGACTGGGCTTGCGAGCGAAAAGCTCTTGCAAAGCTCCTGCAGGGAGGCTACGGTCCCCTCCCGCCGCTTTGCAGGCACAACAGACGGGGGCAGGCAGGCGAAGCACTCCACAGTTTACAGAGGGCGTTCACAACTAACGCCAGGAACTCTGAGAGGAGGAAAACTAGGGGCCCGCCGCAGACCCGTGCGCGTGGAGCACAGCTACGGCTCCGTTGCACGCCTGGGACTACCGAGTCCCCGGGACAAAGTTGGTCCCCAGAGCGGAGCCACTCCGAGGGGGTGGGCAGCCGCAGCCCCGAGCGTCCCGCCGGGCTCCAGCACTATCTGCACACCCCGGTGGAGCTCGCAAACTGTCGGGGGGGGAGTCCGGAGCAGAGCTTGCGGACAGAGCTTGGGGCGGGGGGGCTGAAGGGGGGGCGGTCTCCGGCGCGTCCAAGCGCGCGGACCAGCACCTTCGCTCAGCCCATACCAGTTAGCGCCCAACTCGCCAACTCCCGGACTTTCGCAAAGCTGCCGCGGGCGGGGTAGCCGCTGAGGAGCGGACCGCACCATCGCGGCGCGAGAGGGGGAAGCGCTCGGCTCCCGGGCCCCGGCCGCGCCGAGGCGGGCGGAGAAGAGCCGCGACGAGGCCGGGGCCCGCGGCGGCCAGAGTTCAGCCGCCGAACTGGAGGGGGGCGGTGCGGGGCGCGCGGCTCGGCCGGCTCAGGGGCGGCGGCGGCGGCGACATCCTCCCCCGTGGCGGCGGCGCGGTGGCAGAGGCCGGCTCCCCGGCCGGCGAGCGGCGGAAGTGCCGCGGAGTTGGAGCGGGGCCGGCGCCGCGGCAGCTTCTCCTCGCCCGAGCTGCTGCCGCCGCCGGGCGGACGGGCGGACGCGCGGAGCCGGGGGCCGTGCGGCGGGGCCGGCGGGGCGCGGCGGGGCTGACCGGCCCCGATGAGGCGGAAGGAGAAGCGGCTTCTGCAGGCGGTGGCGCTGGTGCTGGCGGCCCTGGTCTTTCTGCCCAACGTGGGGCTCTGGGCGCTGTACCGCGAGCGGCAGCCCGACGGCACCCCCGGGGGATCGGGGGCGGCGGTGGTCCCGGCGGCCGGACTGGTGAGTCCCCCGTTGCTGTGGGGGTGGGAACACTCTCTCCCCGTGTTCACCTGGAGCCTTCGGTTCCTTCCTCCACCTTTCCTTTTCTGCCTCCTCAGTGTCAGCCCCTGAGACCCTTCAGTTCTTCGGTTCTTCCCATTTTGGGGATTGGGAACATTGAGGCTCAGAGAAGGACAGGGATTTGTCCAGGGCCCCCGCGTCAGCCATAGGCAGAGTCAGAACTAGAAACCGAGACTCCTGTTGCTCAGTCTGGAAGGTCTGTTTCTTACCTTAGGTTACCATCCTCCTTTCTGTCCCTGTCTGGTATCCCCTTTCCTCCCAGCATCTCTTGCTTTTGTAGAGTCCTGTCTGCATTCCTGTACCCCCAGGGTGACTCCTTCTTCAGGAGCTGCCGGTCCTTCTATTTAGTGTCCAGGTCTTTTCTGCTTTTGCTCCCACCTGCTGATCCAAGATTGCCTCCCCAGGTCAGCCCCTTTCCTATTTTCCCGTCTGCGCAATGGGACACCTGGCCTCCCTCCTCTCCCCATTTGTTTACCCTCCCCTCACCTCTCCCTCTCCCTCCCTCTTACCCAGACCTGTGAGTGCCTTGGAGGATACAAAGATCATGCTCCCCTTGGAGCTTCAGATCTTGGGGGAGGGAGGAAGCTCTTGGTTCTTGAGGGACCTCCTGCCTTTGACCTTCTGGGAGTCCAGAAGTGGGAGTTCTGGTGGAGGGACCCCCCCAAATTTCCCAGAGGCTATTTGTGCGCTGTGTGACCTGAGGATGGAACATCAGGTGCCTTCCGTGTCCCTTTGCAGAGTACGCATGATCCCTTTTGAACTTGTCCAGCTTGATTAGGTGCGTTGTTTCTTGCAGCCAAGACTAGGATCTTAATTGTTCCTGCTTCTTCTGAACTCACCCACGTGTGTGTGTGTGTGTGTGTGTGTGTATTGTGTCACACATAGATATAGACTCGTAGCAGAAAGCTCTGTCGGAGCACTCCTGCCTTCCCAGCTCCTGGCTCATTCGGTATGAGTGAGTGTATACATGCTTGAACTGTTTCACGCAGTGGGGCATTTCAGGTTTTCTTAGGGCATTTCTTGGCCCCATGGGAAGTGGATAATTTGTCCATCGGGGTCAAACTTGACTGATTGTTGGCAGGATGAGGGAAGAAGCTGACTTTTGAGGTTGACGTTTTTCTCTCTCTTCCTGGTATCAGGCTGCTGCCTGGGCAGCCTGGCATCTTGAACACGGAGGGAAGGCTGCTTGCCACAGGGATGACCAATATGAGTACAGCCTGTCACTCTGGGAATTGTTGCAAACCGTCCTGGAGGGCCTTGGTGATCTTTTTGGTAGATATCATTGTTTGGATATTAAGCTCCCTCAACTCCTTCTCTAAACCCCTGGTTCAAACCCTGAGAGACATATTAGACCTCTTTCCCTTAAATTCTGTATGCATATGAGTTTTTCCTTCATGAAATTTTTCTTCTGTTCTTACCCTGTCCCAGCATTAGGGGCCAGAGGTCAGGGTTCTGTCTTAGCACTACCTGTAACTTGATGTGTTTGTCCTTGATCACCTCTCATCTCCCTCTCTGAACCTCCCTCTCTCTATCCGTAAAATGTGGTTATTGGTCCTGGTCCAGCATTATGATACCATCAGTGAATCAATGAGTACAGTGGCCACTTGTGCCTTTCCTGAGGGCTGGGGTCCCTCGTAGCATCCCTGGCAGTGGGGGCTCCATACTGGACACAGCCCCAGGTCAAGGTGGGGAGTGTCCTGCCTGAGCACTAACTCTCCTTTAGAATAGCTGTAGCCAGTTCTGAAATAGCTCCTGACATTCTGCCTCTGCCTGAAGAAAGCCCTCGTATTTCATTTGCCGTGAATGCCAGAGACGTCCTGATTTTCATTTTCTATAGACCCAGATGTGTAGAGAGAAGGTCAAGGTTAACTGCCAGTTTGGCTTGAGCTTTCAAAGTAAATTACTCACTTGTGCAAGAGGGAATTGATGGAGTAAGGCAGCCTTTTGGGCGAACAGATCGGGGAGCAACAGCTGGGCCCTGCTTAGAGCCCTTAACTGGAATGGACAGACAGGCTCATCTGCAAGGGTCTAGTTCTCGTTCATTTCTTTTGCCCTGGAATATCAGGAGGAGGAGGAAGAAGACGTGAAAGGGTGTGGTGGTGGTTATGGGGGGTATGGATGGCTTATCCTTGCTTTAAAGAAACTCCCCTTGCTTCCTGGGAGTAGCAGAAAGGAGCTGTTTCCCCAGTGAGAAGCTCTGCTAGGTGCTGTAGGATTCAGCATTCATCTGCTGCCTTTCAGGAATACTCTGCCAAATTTCCACACAGCCACTTTTTGTGTCACTCTCCTGCAGATGCACAGCACTGGGCTTGGCCCCCAGTCCCCTGTCTGAATGTCAGCTGGCCTTGAGGGAGGAGGCTGAGTTCTCAGAGTGATGGTGTTCTGTCCTTCATCCCAGGGCACTGGAACATGCGCTGAACACGTCAGCCTGCTCTCTGGAAAATCTGGCATCTTGAGCACACAGGGCTCCTTTCGACAGGGCTGACCAGTTCTGAGCTCAGCTTGTCACTGTTGTGATTGTTGAGCATCATCCCAGAGCACCTTGTTGCTCTTTCGGGGAGAAATAACTGCAGAGGCTCTGGAGGAAAGTCTGACAGGACTTTATCCACATGGAAAATATGTTCCCTATGGGTTTGAGGGTTAACATACCCACTGTTAGAGCAGTCCTTTAACTCCTTGACTTCTCCCCTGGATTGAAGAATAAAGAGTTTCAAGTTATGAGCATTTATCGTCTGTTAGAAAGTAAATCTGTAGAACTGTCCTGCTGGCTCATCCTAGGTATAGCTCTGGAGCTGGGTAGGGCAGCTGATTTATAAAGGACACACAATGCTTTTAGGATTTCAGCATTCAGCTGGTGAGACAGCTGGCTTCTCAGAGAGTTGCAAAACTGAGCAAGAAAAGTCAGTCCTGAAGCCATCTTCATTCTACTTATTGATTGATTTAAAATTTAACTAGAGCCATCTTCATTTTAATTTAGGGGTCCCGCTCATTCCTAGCCCCAGTGTGTTTAATGCCTTGTTTTGATCCTGCAGTCCGTTTCCCATTCCAGACCTGGGAACTAGCTGTCAAATACCCATGTTAGGAAATGTGATGTAGTCTCCTCCCCCGTTTCAGAGCCATAATCTCTTGTGAGAAATGACTTCATTGGATAATAGCGACTGTGGAATGGAAATTGGTAGGATAATAGAATACCAGTGATTTTAATTTTCAAGTATTAAGAGTTTTTTTCATTGTGTCAGAGCTGAACCTTATTCTTAGAACGTCCAGAAATCAATACCTTCCCTCTCACTCCACCCCTTTTTAGTCTTCCTGGTGGCAGAGCCTTACCCATCAAAAAGTTAAACACCATAGAAATGTAGCCTTGGAATTATTTCTTTAATTTTCCACGGAGGGCTGGGACCCTTTATCCTGCTAATCTCTTGTCTGTCTGCATGCCCAGCTGAAATCTGATGCCAGTGGGGCTGGGTTGGTTTGGGTTGGTTTCCCTGAGCAAATCTGGCTCCCTGCATTCCTCTTGTCATCCTAGGTTTGTACACTCCTCAGGAGCCCAGCTAAGGAAGGCCTGGGAACAGAGGCTGGGGTTCTAGTTCCTCTCTTCTGCCCCTAAACTCCCTGTGGGATCTTAGGAAAGTGGTTTAACCTCTTTGAGCCTTGGATCTCTCAACCGTGAAGTAAAGGTTTATATTCAGGAGAGGAAAGGTAGATGTGTATCATAATGGTGCTCCCCATCCCTGGCTAGGGCAGACCTTGCTCATTAGTCTCTTTCCCACTAAGCCCAGACTTGGCTTCAGACTGTTTCTCCACATTGCTACCCAAGTGGAGTTAATGGCATGTTGAAATTTATTTGCGACATAGGGAATAGATCTTCTGTTAGGATGTTTCCAACTTGAACTTCCTGGGGCTCCATGAGTTTGTTTGGAAGCACGTACTGCAAAGGTCCAAACAGCAGAAGTATGTTAAAACAGGCCTCCCTGTACCTAGGTTGTGACACAGCCAGTACTACTTAGGGATGTGTTTATACTCTGAGGATGGTCAGTCTTTAATCTGTTGGCATCAGTGGCATGATAACAAATAAGGGAATCAGGAAAGAAAACGCAAAGACCCGTTTCAAAGATAACCATCTAGCTTGCTGATCGTACTTTGTACACAATTGATTCTTACACAAGGATGGCATCAGGAGCCCATCACTGAAAAACACCCCGAGGCAAACCGGCGGCTTATGATGTTGTTTGCACTGGGTTCTGTATTTTGTATATATCTGACCCTCAGCATCCCATCTAGATATCCTGGCTTCCAGGAAGACTGAAATAAGAGTCTTGCTTCTCAGAGTACCTCTGTCTTCCCGCCAGTGCAGTGGGGAGAGGAGGTTCCCTGTACCTGCCCGAGTTACTTTGGCCATCAAGTGCATCAGGGCCTCCCCTTCCAGAAAAGTCTTGAAGGAGGAAACGCATCCTTTTCTAGAACGTAGCGTAAGGCTTGGTACTTGGAAGATGGTCAGAACGTGTTTGCTGAATGATTGAGATGTGTCGGAGCTTCAGAAGTCATTTCGTCAGCCTCCTTGTTTTGTAGGTGTGGAGACTGAAGCCCAGGAGAGGGGAAATCTGTTCTCAGAGCGGGTAGTGCAGATCAGAACCCGGTTCTTCTCCACATTCCTCTCTATTTCACCATGAATATTTTTCCCCCCACATCCTAATAATTGATCCTTCTCTACCATTATCCCACATTAGTCAAGATCATCTGTCCCGGTTTTGGAGGGTGATACTTATTGCCCAGTTATTGGCTGGAACTTATCTGGCTTTTTTGCAGATCCATTTTTATACATTTCTTCTCAAGTTTTTATAGCATTAAAGCAAGTAAAATGAATCAGGTTTTAAGGTGGCAAAGGGATCCGACAGGGAAATTGAGGAAGTAAATGGGTGCATCGCATGCATCGTCATTACCGCCACCTGTGGCAAATGGCACTCATGTGAGCTGAGGAACCACTTCAGATTCTCTGTCACTTGAGAGTAACAGAATGGGCTGAAATGAGTAAGGGGATATATTAGCTACTGTAATCATGATGGCTTCAGGTGTGGTCTGATCTAGAGGTTCATGGCCTAGACTGAGCCCTTATGGTAGCAAAAAGTGGTTGTAGCTCTTTCCGACCTCATATCCATACCCAGATCCTGGAGGAGAGAGTCTGTCTCCTCTGGTAGCTTCTCTAGAAGAGAGAGGAAACTTTTTTCCCCCTCAGAAGTGCTAGCAAGATCTCTTCAGTTATTAACCGCCCAATTTAGATCGAATATGCTCTCTGAACCATTCACACTTACCAAGAGCAGGAGCTTTGCTGATTGACTTAACCCACCCTGGAGCTAGAGTGAGGCTCAGGCCATCGGAATTGTAGGAAGAACAGTTCCCAGAGAAGAATCCGAGTGCTTTTGTGGAGAGGAGGGGAAATGCAGTCTAGGGATGAAGACAACAGGTATCCATCCATTCCAGAACCTCTCTGACCTAGTGTCCCAAGCTGTCACTACTCGGGGAATCAGGGTTGGTCCCTGAGGTAAGAACCTCTCGACCATTGTGGACTCAGCGTTGATCACTGTACCTTCAGTCCGGAGGTCTGTGTTCTCATCCCAGCTCTGCTGTCCTTTGGCTGGGATGTTTCACTCTGGGAGCCTCACTGTGCTCCTGAGGAAAGCTGGAAGGTGGAGGCTTGCCAGTGAGGAGTAGAGGGCTGAGATGAAGTGTGGTTGAAAGCTGTCTTTATTCAATCTTGCCTATGAGTTCTGCTGCTGCCTTCCTTCCCCTCCCAGACGTCCTGAGAGCTGCTGCCCACCCTCCCTGCGCGCTCTCACACACACACGTTCAAAGTCAGTTCATTGAAAATTTCTCTCAAGCTGAAAAAGAACTTCTGTCTCTTCAGCTTCGACTTTTTTTCTGCCTGGCCCTCTTAGCTGGAGGAGGCGGAGTGTTCATACTTTGGAAGCTAGAGGAAGCTAAACAATTCAGCTTGCTGTGGTGGGTGGGTGTGTATTTATGAGTGTGTAGCTTTCTCTCCATGTGTCTCTCTCCTCTCTCTCTCTTATCTTTGGGTGGTTCCTGTTTGCTGCCCTCTGCTGAGTGTAGATAGGAAAAGGAAGGGAAAAAAGCAGGCCCACGTTTTCCTTCCCTTTGGTTTTGACAGAATTCTGAGCTTTGGATGCTGGATTTTCTTCTGTCTGCTCGGGTCATAAAAGCCCCAGCATTAAATGACACTAATAAGGATGGTGATGGTACAGATGACAGGGAGAATGATGAGGTTAATAATCGTCATCATAGCAGCTACCATGTGTTTGGCACTTACTCTGCTAGGCAGTGGACTAAGAGGCCCTTTACCTGTACATCTTGTTAAATACTCCCAATTATAAACAGGCAGGAACGAACGAGAGAACCAGGGCTCAGAGGTGCGAGTGCTGGCTGAGGATGCGCAGCCTGCGCAGCCTGCGGTTGTGGAGCTGGTGTTTGAGCCAGGGCCTAAGCAGGACAAAGGACCTGTTTCCCACCCTGCCCTTCCATGTGTTCCTACAAGGCTGCTAGGGGAGCCCTGACGTCTGAGCAGATGGGAAATACCACTGTTCTAAGACTGAACCTCTCCCATGGCTGAGGAGCAACCCACGAGGTCAGTTGGTGGTGGTGTGACCTTGACAAGGAACCCTCGCCCACCACCCACTAAAGCCCCATTGGCAGAGGGACTCCCCAGTCCTCCTAGATTGTGCTGCTCAGGGGCAACGTGTAGGGCTCTAGTTTTGGAGCTACACTGCTTGATTCAGATCCCTAGCCTTGGGCAAGTCACTTGACCTCTGTGCCTGGATTTCTTGATCTGGAAAATGGAAACAGTGTTCTGTATGTATGTGTTGGGGGTCGGGGTTCTTTCAGTGGTTGAATGAATTGTTGCTGGAAGCTGAGCAGTCTTGCTGCTGATCAGGGGTGGGAAGGAAGTTGTGTCTGCACAGGCTGCTCTTTGTACCCCACTCCCCCTGACTCTTCGCAATCTGAAGCAATTATTGAGGGCACCTTCCCACTTCCTACCCTAGGAAAGAGCCCAGCCCCTCTGCATCCTTCTAGGAAGTATTCTTTGCCACCTCCAGGAAGTTTTTTTTTTTTGTTTTTTTTTTTGTTTTTTTAAAGAGAGAGCTTGGATGTGGGGGGGTGGGTAGGGAGTGAGAGAATCCTAAGCAGGCTCCACACCCATTGTGGGGCTGGCTCTCAGGACCCTTGAGATCACGACCCAAGCTGAAATCAAGAGTCAGATGCTTATCCGACTGAGCCACCCAGTCCTCCCCAGGAAGTCTTTGGTGGTCACTCCAGCCCCCAGAAGTTGCTCACTGGTCTTAGGTCCCCTGAACACTGATCTTATCATCTGCCCGCTTAGATCAGAGGACTTTGCAGAAACGCACGGCCTTGTGCTTCTTCCTGTGGCTCACTCCTGGCACCTGTCAGGCTATTCCTCATCTCTCAGCCTCCACCCACGCTGCTCCCTTGCCTCTCATATCTCCTTCCCTGCCACCTGGCCCCTAAGCCTCACTCACCCCTGCAGGTATGTGGTCCCCTAAAAGGGCCCAGAGCCCCTTACATAAATGTATCATGCAGTGTAATTGTTTTTATTTAATCTGTCCAGAGTGTCGACTCCTGAAGGCAGGGAGTAAACTCTGTCTCAGTCACCCACTCTTGTTTGCCCAAAATATTTGCTGAGTGACTGAAGAAGCGAGGGAGTGGATGTTATGGCTGGTACTCAGTAACTTTCTGGCCGAGAGCAGGAAGCTTAGCCTTAAAGAATGGTTCTTTGCGGGTGCTTCGCAGTCCCTGGGGAGCCTGTTAGCAGTGGGGACTCCAGGGCCGAAGGAGCACAATGGGGCCAGTCTGGGGTGGGCCAAGGATTTAACAAATTCTGTTGAGGGTCCATCCAGGAACTCTCACCTTTCTGCCCACATCCTCAAACTCGTCAGCACCCCTGGGAGGCAGAGCTCACCTTCCCCAGGGGCCAACTCCATTCTCCCGAGGAGCGCTCTGGGACTGCCTTTGAACTTGTATTCCTGAGGAGTGTGTTTATTTGCAGTTTCCCAGGTTGGCAAGCAGTGCTCCCAGAGGGCTCTGTGGTGCCTGCTATTCATGGCACTCTATCGGGTTCCTGGGGTTGCGGAACCGGGATCCAGGATCCGGGATCCAGGATGGGTGGGATGGGCGGTGCACTTTGAAAATTCCTCTGCCTCAGGCCGGGAGGACTCTCTGGGTGTCTCATGTGTTTTCCCCGATGCCTGTGGTCTGTTGCCCTTCTGGGGTGGGTGCTCTGCCCTCCTGCCTTGGGGGCAAGGAGGAGGTGTCTGGAAGTAGGGGTTGGGGGGAGTACTGAACCAGGGCCTCCCTGGGAAGGTGTGGCATTAGGAAGGCCTGTGTATCTCTCCACTGAGCCGGAAGGAGTGCAGGACTGGGCACAAGCTTCTCTGATCCCGGGCCCACCACTGGCATTTGCTCGCTCACTCAGTTTCCCACTCAGAACTTCAGCTCCAGCCTGATCCTAAAATGAGCACAGTGGTCACTGCTCCACAGTGTTGTGAGGATTATAGTAACGATGAGAAAGCTGAGGTACAGAGGGGTCACTGACATATCTAGGGCCACACAGCTAGGAAGAGATGGAAACAGGATTCCAGCCAGGTGTCTCACTCCAGCAGAGTGCCTGGCCCCAGGCTTCCTTCCGCTGCCTTGCCACCTGCTGGCCCTATGACCATGGGGGAAATCTCCCTTTACCTTCTTCCCCAGGACCACACTTGCTCCCTTGGGCAGCCTCCCAAGAGCCCAGTTAACTGGGGTTGTGTGTGTATATGAATCTCTCCTGTGAGTTACAAATGCCAGCTTCCTCTGAGGGGCCGAGGGGCCGAGGGGCCGTCTGTGAGGCAGAGGGTGCTGGTGGGGGCTTCTGGAGGAGGGGGGTTTCTTAAAGGGAACAGGTTGGAAACATGTGGTGGGGGAATGTGTGTGAGAATTACTTCCTGCTGCTGAAGCACATTGTATGTGCTCAACTGAACACTGTTATTTTAGCGTGTTTCCTCCTGAGTATTGATCAGCGTCAGCTGCTGACGGTGAAAAAATATATATGCATGTCTATTTGTGATATAATAAGTTTCTAAATCTGGCATTTTAGTAGGGAAAAGTTCATGATCATATTTTGGGGGTGTCGGGATCTGTAGTAGGATTCCTGGTCATTTTATTGACAATAATCCTTAATGACTCTCTCCCTCAGAGAACTTCATTTGACCTTTGTACTATTTTTTTTTTTTTTAAGCCTTACCTGTATGCTTTAATGGAGGTGCAGACTGGTGGCCTGTGGCCAGACGCAGCCATGTGGCTCCCATGGTTCACCCAGGGTTGGCCCACAGATGGATGGGCATCTTTATTTTAAAAAAAAAAGCTTTTTTTTTTTTTAATTTTGTTTATTTATTTGAGAGAGAGCAGGTAGAGGAGCAGAGGGGGAGGGAAAGGGCAGGGAAAGACTTAAGCAGGCTCCACGCTGAGCACAGAGCCCTAAGAGGGGCTTGATCTCATGATCTTGAGATGGTGAGCTGAGTGGAAACCAAAAGTCAGCCGTTTAACCAGTGGAGCCACACAGGTGCCCCGAGGGCATCTTTATTTTTAAGTGTTGGAAAGTTGTCCCTACTTAACACTGGGATATTTCACATTTAAAAAAAATTCTCACTTCTGGCTTATGAGAAAAAATGTGAAAATCTTGCTGCTGGGCCCAGTGTCACAGAACGTGTCTGGAGCTAGGCCGAAGTTACCTGCTCTAGATGGGCCTCAGCTCAAACCTCGGTTCTTCTCCCTTTCACATAACCAGCCTGGCCTCTGGAGGTTTGTGAGCTTGGGAGCCCCCCTTTCTAACCTTTGTCTACTTTGTTCTGTTGATGTCCCCGGGGAGGCACAACAGGGCTTATGACCCCACTTTACAGAAGAGAAAACTGAGATTCGAAGGGCATAGGGACGTGTGTGACTAGTCACAGAGCCAGTAAGTGGAGGCTCGTCCTTTTTGACTCTAAGCCTAATGCACTTTTTGGTGTGGGGGAGAAGATAGTTACTTGAAAATAGAAACATATAAACCTTAGGCTTTTGAACAAAGTCACTTAAGTTTATATCCAGATGATTTATATTCCAGCTCTGTCTGAGTCCAAGAACCATTCACCTTGTTTCTCTGTGTTTTTAGGTATTCTGAATTTGAGGGCTACCCTGTCTGATGAAGTTTGCTCTAGCTGCATCAGGGGCTGCTGTAGGTTTGTTAGAAACGATGAGAGCACAAAGCCCACTTTGTTTTCTGCCTTGGGCTTCCTGGCATGTCAGGAAACCCAGAACGTGCATTCTTGTTACTGCTGGAGTGTTGGGAGTCTAAAAGGAGAGGAAAGACAGCTTTCCAGCAGGAATGGCACATGCTGCATTCCCTTGTCTGAGGAGGCCTCAAAGGCCTCTGGGGGCATTTCTGGAAAAGAGAGGGCTTCTATGAGGGCTCTGAGCTAACTGGGTGAGGCAGTTCAGCTGAACACAGCCACCTGTGTCTATGAGTACGGGACCTTTTGCCGGGGGCAGGGGTGGCTGCAGCTCTCCTCCCCCTACCTGCTTCAGGAACCTCCTTTAGAGGTTCCAGGTGGCTGCTGGTGTGGCAGTAGGGCATGGGGTGTTGGGCACAGAAGGTGTGGCAGCCGGTCCAGAGCTGAGAGTTTGCTCTCTGAGCCCTGGCTCCTCAGCAGTGACAATAATGATCATTAATTTGTTGAGTTCTTGGTGCATGCCATGTACTGGGCCCTTCTCGGTTCTTCAGCATGGTATGTGCTCTTACTGTGGTCCTTTCGCAGATGGGAAGGCTGACGCCCAGGAAGCTGAAGCAGCTTCCCAGACCTGCAGGGGAAGCAAGTGGTGGGACTGTGACTCAGATTTCTGACTCTAAAACCTGTGCTCTTAACTACCATGCTTTATTGATACCATGGCAAGTCATGGAACCTCTCTTAACCTCTATTTCCTCCTTTGTAAAGTGAGGGTTGTGTTCCTGGCATGCCAGAAGAGTCCAGCTAAGAGGACTGGTCAGTGTTCAGACTTGCTTGTGCCCCTTGCCGTGGGCAGTTGTCAGACAGTGCTTTCTGCTCTGTTCTCTTTCCTGCTGGGGTAGGCAGGTCTCCTCTGTTCTGGAGCGCCACGGTTTCCCTGAGGAGTCCGCAGGGTATATGTGGAGTATGCCTCCCTCCCCAGCTGGGATCCTGACTGGGCTGCTGCCCTTCCTCTCCCCTGGCAGTGGGAGGCCTGGCCGGGGAACAATGGGGCACATTAAGAAGGCTGCCAGGTGCCAAGCCAGAGGTATTGAAGGGACATTTGATTTGTTTTAACCCTAGTTGTCAGGCTTTTGCTCCTTCTTTGTAGCAGTTAAAGGGGAAGGAAGCTGGGATGGCTTTCCTGTCTGTGTGGTTCATGTGGGCTCTCCTGCTTTGGGAGTGAGTATGCCTCTTCCACCCCCTCCTGTCCTCAACCCTCTCTGCTCTGTGTCCGTCTGTCTCTGCCTCCGTCTCCTGCTGTTACTATGCTGTGTGTGTCTCGCCTAGCAAGTGGTAAGAGATGAGACTGAAGAATCCACAATTCCAAGGGGCTATCTTTCATCTTCCCCCATCTCCCCCAGCCTCCTCCTTGCCAAGAGGTCAGCCATCTTTGGCTTGAACACCTTCAGCGAGAGGAAACTCACTCTCTTAGCTCAGCAGAGTCTTGGGTAATCTGCTGTGGCTCAGGGAGGCTTAGAGGATTTCTTGAGTGCCCACTATCTTTCTTTTCAGGCTCTTCTCAAATCTTTCCTTTCCCAGAAAGTCTTCCCTGATCTTTCCAGTTAGAATTAATATCTATCTCTTGGAAATGCTTATAGAATTTAATTTGTCTAGCTTTAGCGCATGAATGTTATAGTGCTATGTTTTGCTGTTTCTCTAGGCAGAGGAAAGTAATGTTGGAGGAGCTTTCCCAGTAGGACAGCCATTGGGTGAGGTTCCAGCTGGAGAGAAGGGATCCCAGAGAGCTGCCATGTGGGCCTGGGCTTCCTCCTGTTTCTAGAAGGTCCATCTCCAAACTTGGCCAGTGTATGTTATGTATTCTTTCAGTCCAGAGAATATGTTAGGCTTCGTGGGCCATATGGTCTCTGCGGCGACTTCTCAACTCTGTCGTTGTAGTGTGAAAGCAGCCAGAGATAATACATTAATGAACAACTGTGCTGGGTTCCAATAAAACTTTATTTGCAAAAACAGGCTGCAGACTGGATTTGGCACATCGTGGTTTGCTGACCCATGTTCTAGTCTCTTCCCAGTGGAACAAATGTGTTTAGTTGCTATGTGACCCTAGGGGTGGTGAGGTCCTTCTCCCAGGACCCCATCTACCATCGAATGGATAAATGCAATGTTATGGGTTGAATCATATCCCCTAAAAAGATACGTTGCAGTCCTAACCCCCATACCTCAGAATGTGGCCTTATATGGAAATAGGGTCGTTGCAGATGTAATTAGTTCAGATGAGGTCATGTTCAAGTAGGTAGAGCCTCAATCCCATACAACTGACTAGGGTCCTTACAAGAGAGGAGACACTGCGAGGGACAGGACTGTGGGGAGACTGAGGCGGAGACCAGGCTGATACTGCCTGCAAACCCAGGAATGCCTGGTGCCCCCAGCAGCTAAGAGAGGCACAGGCATGTCCTCCAGAGGCTTTGGAGGGAGTATGGCCCTGCCAGCACCTTGATTTTGAACTTGTACCCTCCAGAACACCGGAACAATATGTTTCTGTTGTTTTAAGCCGCCTGCTTGGTGGTGCTTTTTTATGGCAGCCCTAAGACACACATACATGGACCGTTTCCCATTTTCTCATCAGATTGTTTCATGGGTGTGCGTGAGTGTGTTGGTGTGTTGTGTTTGGGTAGAGGTGGATAAAACACTCTGCAAGGCAGGCATAATTGTCATAATCTCTGCCAGCTACTTCGATTCCTTTTTAATTCATGGAAAAATCCTCTTTTCCTATGGAGGATTAGCATATTACCCTGCACGTATGTATTCTTTAATGCCACTCTCCTTATTAACAGATCAGCCTCTTTTTTTTATAATTCTTTAACTTAGCCATTAGCCTGGAATACCAATGAGTAAATACTTGGTGCATACTGCCTTTCATTTAACCGTATTATCTTTCTTTTTCTGAGTTTCAGGTATAATGATTTCAGTCATTTCTTTTTGTTTTGGGTCCCAGCTTCATTGATTTGGGGGCCAACCATGTGTTAAGTACAGAAAACCACCCCTGCCTTCAGAGGGCTTGTGGTCTACAAGGGACCTAGACAGTTCTCAGTGATGTATGCACAAGGCAGGGCATACTTAGTACTGAAGAAGGGGTCAGCCCGGTGTTGTGGGATACCGTGCGTGGGGAGCAGATTGCATGGATTGAGGTCAGGAAAGACATCTGGAAAGTGGTGACTTTTAAGGTGGCCCTGGGGAAGGATTGAGGCCTCTCAGGTAGCAGAAAGCGGGGAGCCCATTCTAAGAACAGGAATAAGCCAAAGTCACTGAACTTTCAGATGTCTGTTAAGTAGCTGTAGGGAGGTAGGGCCAGAGCTCCGGTGGGAGGCTGGGAGGCTGACCAGGCTGGACTTCTGGAAGTAGGGAAGCCATGGACAGTTTTTTTTTTTCTTTTTAAAAGATTATTTATTTATTTATTTGACAGAGAGACAGACAGACAGGCAGTGAGAGAGGGAACACAAGCAGGGGGAGAGGGAGAAGCAGGCTTCCTGCTGAGCACGGAGCCCAGTGTAGGGCTCAGTCCCAGGACCCTGGGATCATGACCTGAGCCAAAGGCATGGGCTTAACAGCTGAGCCACCCAGGCCCCCTAAACCCCCCGCCATGGACAGTTTTTACACAAAAGTTGATCTGAGCGGAGGGGCCAGATCAGAAAGGTGAATATGGCAGTGTGGGAAGCACTGGGGGCTGCAGGCCATTTGGGGGACATACAGGTGGAGGCAGAATGAGTCCATTCATTTGTGCATTATACCCTGCAGTGGTCCAGACACCGTACCAGGTAGTGAGGACATGAAGAGGTGTAACCTGCAGCTCTGAGCATCAGACCCTCATAATACGAACTATACCTTGCAGGCTACTTTTGCCAGGCACAGTGTGAAGCACTTTATATAAATTGCTGTTCTTAATCTTCATAGCAACCCAAAGGTACACACTCTAATAGCCCCATTTTATAGATGAGGGCACTAAGCACCAGCAAGAGGAAATGTTGCACCCAAGGTCACGGGTTGGTCACTGATGGGAATGGGATTGGCCTGCAGGGTCCTGAGCCTTCATCACTAACCTTGACTCCATACACCCAGCAGGTCATTCAGAATAGTAGGATCTCCTTCTGGTGACTGCAGGTGTGGGTTCTACGTGAGCACACAGGAGAGCAGATAAATCCAGGTGGGATGGGTGGGTGGAGCAAGGAAAGGCTTCTTGAAGGAGGGAATCGTCACCTAGGCCCTTGATGGTGAATGGGATGATTTACCCAGGCAGGGAAAGGGTTAGCTGTGGAGTGGGGAGTGCAGGCATTTTTAGCAGAAAGGGACAGCACAGTCAAAAGCCCAGAGTGGGGAAAACAGCATGGCATATGCAGGGCCTTCCAAGTTCAGTGTTGCTGGCCCCTAGAGAATAAAGACAGGAGGGGACTTGGGAGAAGCTAGAATGTAGGTAGGGCCAAGTTCATGGACTGGACTCTGCCTTCTGGTTCCCAGAGACTTAAAGGGTATTCAGCAGAGAAGTCTTGTGACCAGATTTGCTTTCGGATGGGTCCAAGAGTTGGAGAAGATCCAGGAGGTCATTTTGTCAGTCACTGTCAGATGGCTGCATATGAAGCCAGATGACACAGAGGAGCTCCCAGGACAGGATTCACGAGGCCAGTGCACTTCAACTGTGGGACGTGACTCAGAAGGCTCAGCCTGTTGTTTAGCCAGTGTTTGGGTCTGTGGTTCTGCTTCATTCAACATGTCATTTATCCAGCAGATTTTGACTGAATACTGAACGTGCCCAGGCTGGCTTTCTGCTAAGCACTTGATAGTCCAGGAGGAAAAGACTTGGGCTCTGTCCTTGAGGACCTGCTGGACCACTAGGCAGATAGTTCCCGGGCAGTGGGATGCAAGCAGCCGGCGAAGTGGCCAGGGGGCCCCGAGAGCATGGCAGAGGATGCACGGTAGGCTTCAGGGGGATCTCCTGGCTGCCCCCGCTCTCCTTGCCCCTGACGCAGCTCACTTCCAGGCTTATAAGGCCGCAGGTTTGCCTGGACTTGAATCCCAGCTCTGCCCTTCGCTAGTTTTGTGACTTCGGAACTTCTGTCCTCTGTCTTAAAATGATCACCATAATAGTCCCTACCTCAGCAGATAATCATCAGTTCATGTACACAAAGCACACGGAATAGTGCCTGGCGTATTAGAAGTGGTCCATGGATGCTGTTGTTCTTTTAGGTCCAGAATCCCTCAGCCCAGACCCTCTATATGAGGCACATTTTAGGTTTCGGAATTACATTAGTCAGGGTCCAGTCAGGAGAGAGAAACCACCCAGTAATCTAAACACAGAAAATTTCATCTAAAAATTATCATCTGTGACAAGAAATTGCAATAATGAAGGACTGGCTATCATGAAGTAAAGAGCGCTCTAAGTATATTCTAAAGAATGTGAGAGTAGCAGAGAGAGGAGCAGCCTCTATGGGTAGGGCTCCCCCCCACTCCTGTTGAGACAGTTTCTAAGGAAGACACCCCACCCCCCACCTCGGGGCTGAGATAGAGCGCTCCCAGAAGAGGCCCCCAGGCTGTGATCTTGGCTTTGCTGGGAAGGGCACAGGTGTGCTGACCGAGTGACAGAGAAGCAGTTGTGGTGCCACATCAGTGAGCTGTGCTGGGGATGCCGATCATGGTGAGGGGCCTCACAGAAGGCCCTCTGCTGCAGCATGGCGCACGGGAGCAAGTGTGAAGGGGGAGCTGCTTGGTACTGTCGGTCACTGCAGCGGGACAGTGGGCAGGTTGGGCCTGCTGCTCTAGTCCCGTGCTAGAGAAGTTGTAACCGAACTTGAGTTTGCTCCCTGGTGAGTCACAGATGGGAAACTGTACCAGGGGGAGTTGTCGCACAAAGGAAACTTTATTTGCGGCGGATAAGGAGATCCTGAGGAATAACTTCCAAAGCTGTGACTCTGCAAGCATGGACGAATGGGTTCCTTTCATTTAGGGTTAGGATGAATATTCATCGTATGTAGAGGTGGGCGCAAGGTTGCAGATACACCTTAAGGAAACATGCTTTATATGTACTGTATGTTATGGAAATGAGGCTTGTGCTCCTCCTTGGGGGAGATTTTAGTGTAATGAGGTGAAGGTGGTGGTCAGTCACTCCATGGGTCACTCTGTGGTCCATCTGCACAGGCATGAGTCGGAAGGGGAGCTGAAATGGGTCTGGGTGGTGTGGGTCGCCAGAGCTCTGTTGGACAGTCATCACTGCTTGTGGTGTGTTTCGGTTTCCATCATGAGGTGCAATACCCCTTGGGTCTTTTGCCTGAAATAGGAGATAAGCTGGAAAAAAAGAGCTTAAGGAAAAATGTAGGACAAAGGCTGGTGGGTATAAGCATGTGAGCGGTAAGGTCAGGTCCTGGGGTCCAGCTGGTGACAGAGTCATCATGCTGCCTGCCTGGCAAATACATCAGAACCAGGATGAAAAACAGAGAAACAGGAGAACCCTTCCTCCTGCAGTGTCTCTCCAGCATCTTCTACTGGTCACTGTCATTACTATTAACATCATGTTATCTGGCGAGCGAAAAAGGTGTAAGGGGCCCAGATCCCTTTTCGCACGGTGGTCCCCGACGGGGGATTTGTGGTTTAGAGGCAATGAACTGCTCAGTGGCACAAGAGTCTTTCTGATTTAGGAAAGTTGATACAGCGCATACACTGTATTATTAATAGCCCCAGTAGGACCTCTGGTAGGTCCCCATAATCATAACACACTTTTTCCTGTGGCAAAAATATAAGGATATTCACACTAAGTGATAAGTAAAGACTATAAGTGGCTTCATGTGCATTCAGGCCAGGTTTTGTCACTGTGTTATAAAAAAAAAATCTTATAAAACAGAGCTTTGGGGGGCACCTGGGTGGCTTAGTTGGTTGAGCATATGACTCTTGGTTTCGACTCATGTCATGATCTCAGGGTCCTGGGATTGGGCCCCGTGTTGGGCTCCCCACTTGGCAGGGAGTCTGCTGGTCTCCTTCTCTCTGCCTTCTGGCACTCCCCCTGTTTGTGCACTCTGCCCCAGTCGATAAATATTAAAAAAAAAAAAAAAGAAAAAAAAAGCTTTTAGATTCTGAACTCGAGGCTAAAGGATTGTTGCCTCGTGTTCTTTTCATCACCTTTGTCCACACAGCTGTCAGAGTGGTCTTTTTGGAAAATGTACATTATGCCACTGGCTAAGATAAAGACTCAACTGTACTCCAGGCTCCCTCCCTCCCTACACTACCGTCCCTGCCCACTCTGCCCTCCATTCATGCTGACCTTGAACAAACCATCTTGCTGCATGGAGCATTCTTTAGTTGCCCTGCTCCTCCAGACACACACACACACACACACACACACACACACACACATGCACAAATGGCTTGGTTAACACTGCCTCGCCCTTCAGATCTCAGCTCAGGGGTCAACCTCAGGGGAGACTTCACCCCTTCTTTGCCCCCATCCTCCAGCCCTCATCCATAATGAGGCCTTTTTTTCTTTAAAGCACATGTCTTAGTTTGTGATCACACAAACTTAATGTGATTACTTGATTCATATGTCACCCTACGAAACGCTAAGTGCCGTGGGGATGGTGGCTGTGTCTGTGTTTGCCCCTCGTGATTTTATCCCCAAGGCTTTACACAATGCCTGGCATACGGCATATTTGAGCAAGGAGAAAATGAATGGACAGGCTCAGATTGGATCCTGAACCAGGAAAAAAGGAATTTGCTGTAGAGGGCGTTATGGAAACAATTGGGAGAATTTGATTATGAACTGTCGGTGAGAGAGCAGTATTGTATCAATGGTAAATTTCCTGACTTTGGTGTCCTTATTTCTAGGAAATGCATCCTGAAGAATTTAGGAGTAAGGGGTTATCATGGCTCCAGCTTTCTCTCAAATGTTTCAGGAAAAAAATTACAGTTTAGATAGATGGGGGGAGAGGGAGAGAGAATACTAAACCATGTGGAAGACAGTAATAGCAAACATAGGTGGAAGATATGTAGGCATCCATTACGCTGGTTCTTGCACCTTTTCTGTAAGTTCAAAGTTACTTCACAACATGACATTTTAATTTTTTTTAAAGATTTATTTATTTGTTTATTTTAGAAAGAGAGAGAGAATGAGCACACATGCTTGGAGAGGGAGAGGGAGAGGGAGAGAGACTCTCAAGCAGACTCCCTGCTGAGCCTGGAGCCTGACACGGGGCTTGATCTCACGAACCCAAGATCATGACCTGAGCCCCAATCAAAAACGAGATGTCCAATTGACTGAGCCACCCAGACACCCCCACAACACAACATTTTTAAGAATTCAGTGAATAGAAATAAATGAACAAAAGAGAAAAGGGATGCTAGGAGGAGGACCCTCCCAAGTGAAAGGCAAAGGGGCAGGAAAGGGCTTGGCTCCTCTGGGGAACTTTGAGGGGGGCTGTGTAGGTGGCGTGTGGTCCTGGGGCTGGGGATAGGGTCAGCTGGGACCGGGGAAGGGTCAGCCGGACCTGGGTCCCTCATCTGGGCCGCTGGCCTGCACATGTTTTGAGGGGGTTTTGCCAGCCTTAGCTACAGTCGTCCATATTCCTCTTCTGTTTCCCTGTGGTGGTTACTGAGCTGAAGCCTGAATGGGTGAAGCCAGCCCATCTTGGGTCTTCCGTCTCATTTCTCTTGTGGCTCAGTAATAGGGAAGCTCTCATCCAGGTATGAGGATTACTCCTTCTACCCCAAAACTACAACTTTCCTGTTGTCTGTCTGTTGTTTAACTCACCGCATGGCTCCCGTTTTGGTTATGTTTTGCTGTGTAACAGATTATCCTGAAATCTGTGGTAGCTTAACACAGCATTTATTCTCTCAGTTTCTGTGGGTTAGGAATCCAGGCTTAGCCGGGAGGCTGTGGCTTTTGGTGGGTCTCTCATGAGACTGCAGTCAAGATGTTGACCAAAGTCTTGACGGGGGCGGGGGGATTTGTTTCTAAGAAGGCTCATTGATGTGGCTGTTGTCGGAGGCCTCAGGTTCCCAACGCCACAACGTCTCCATAGGGAGGCTTGAGTGAGGCTATTGCATGGCAGCTAGCTCACCTCAGAGCGAGTGATCTGAGAGAGCGAGCAAGAAGTCACAGTTCCTTCTGTGACCTGGTCTCAGAAGTTGCATGTTGTCATGGACACTTTGTTCTGTTAGTTAGAAGTGAGCCACTGCATTTAGCATACCTGCAAGGAGAGGAGATTTAGACCCCACCTCTTGAAGGGAGGAATGTGAAAGAACTTGTGGGCATTTTTTTTTTTTTTAAGATTTTTATTTATTTATTTGACAGAGAGTGAGAGAACACAAGCAGGCAGAGAGGCAGACAGAGAGAGAGGGGGAAGCAGGCTCCCGCTGAGCAGAGAGCCCGATGCGGGGCTCGATCCCAGGACCCTGAGATCATGACCTGAGCTGAAGGCAGAGGCCCAACCCACTGAGCCACCCAGGCGCCTCGCTTGTGGGCATTTTAAAACCACCACAGTTCGTGAGGGCCTACTGCGTGCTTGGCACTAGAGATGGTTCAAGAGATCAGAGGCATGGATCAACTAATGCCCTCTAGAAGTTTACATCTGCTTAGGGATGTAAGACATGCTCCGAAATTGGTCATAAGAACCAAGATAGTCCATGGCAAGCTAAGGCAGAATGGATAGCAAAAAAGAGCTCTTTGGAACACCTGAGCCGGGCCTTCACAGATGAGTAGCTCCTCTGGGCTCTTGACCCTGATTCCTGGCACTGTCGTACAATGCTGATGAATACTGCTTGTAGCCTTGGAGCATTTGTACCGTGATGGTGCCATGCCAAGGAGGACTGCCTCATAGAGCAGCTCTGTCTGTGAATTGCATTCCTTGGAATTAGTGTAGTAGGACAGTCCCGATGCCTTATGTCATCTCATTTATTGCTTTGAACTGCCTTATGAGCTTGCTATTAGTATCCCCGTTTTACAGATTACAAAAGTAAAGTTTAGAGACCGTGAATAACTTACGTAAGATCACACAGCTAGAAAGTGGCAGAGAGCTGAAGACCGCAGGGCCTGTAGGTTTAAATTCCAGCGCTGTGCTTCAGAGCTCTAGAGCCGTGAGCAAGTGACTCGAACCTCACTGTGTCGCTTACCTCATCTGTAATGTGCAGATGACACTGTTTCATGTCCCCAGTGCAGTGCCTGGCAGGTGGTAAGCATTAGCTCCTATTGCTGTTGTCATCAGCGCAGAGTCAAACACACAGCGTGCTGGCCTCAAGTTCTGTGCGTTGGTTTGTTATAAAGGGCAAGAAGCAAGTGGTAACTCAGCCGCCCCCCGCTTTGTGTGTAGGGATTGCAGATTTGCAAAGAAAAATAATTTGACCAGGCTGAACATGCCAGTGGGTCTTCAGTGACTGATGCTGCCGTTTTCAGTTTCTCCTCTATTCCATGAGGGTGTGAATGCTTCGGGAGACACATGCCCGTTCCCTCCTCTGCATGGGCCTAGGCGATGGCCAGACTGGGTTTTAGGAAGCCAAACTGGAGTTGGCAGCTTTCTTTGGAAATGCTTTCCCTGTTGGGAAGCAAGGAGCACCAGACTGAATATCAGTCAGGATGTAAGTCTGTGCTGTGTGTCCTCAAGTCAGCTACCAAACCTTTCTGGGCTCCAAGGGCCTCCCCTCCAGGGTTCTCCATCAGAAAGAAGATGGAGAAAGAGTATTTTGAAATCCGTGAAACTCAGCCTCAAGGCTTTGGACCTCTTCATTTCTTTCTTTTTTATTGATTTTTTTTTTAAGATTTCATTTATTTATTTGACAGAGAGCACAAGTAAGCAGAGCAGCAGGCAGAGGGAGAGGGAGAAGCAGGCTGAGCAGGGAGCCCGATGCGGGGCTCAATCCCAGGACCCTGGAATCACAACCTGAGTCAAATGCAGCCGCTTAACCAACGGACCCACCCAGGCGCCCCTCTTCATTTCTTTCTAACCATTTGAGAAACGGTGGTTCCTTAAGCAGTTGGAATACAGAAAGGCCGTGTGATGAGAGTCACTCCTCCCTACCCATTGCAACCCACACCCTCTTTGCTAAAACATTTTTGAGAAAAGTCAGTTTTGATCTGAATTCTGAAGATCAAAACAGCCTCTAAACAAAATCAAGAACCAGGTGGTCCTCTTTTTGAAAATTCAAACCCGACAAGCAACTTGGGGGACTTATCTTTTAAAATTAATCTTTTTTTCTTCTCTTAATGAATTGGCATTTGTCTTCTGCACCAGTTCATTATGGGATTCATCCGAATGTTTCATTCACTGTGATCTCAGAAGCAGTGTGCACTCACTCACCGCCCGTGGGAATGACAGAACCCACTTTGAAAAAGAAAAAAAAATCTTCCTCCTTTCATTTCCTCACTTTAGACTAGAACACTTCTTTTTTAAACTTAAAAAAGGGACTAATTTTTTTCTTTTTAAAATTCGGATATGCATGAACCTTTTTTTTTTTTTTTTTACAAAATCACTGTGCATCTTTGTATCTTCGTTACCCATGGAGGTTACGCGTAAGCCCTCCCTGGATCATCTGGTGGCACAAAGTGATGGGAGGGGGTTCAGTCAGTTGTCTGTATAGGAGGCTCGTTCTCAGTGTCTCTCCTCCATTTTCCCATTGTTAAACTGTACTTAGCGGAAGACAGAGAGGGGAGAGGTTGGGGGAAGAGGAGGAGGAGGAGGAATGTCAGAGAGGAGGCTGGAGCTGTCAGCGATTCCTGCTCTCTAGCTGTCTGACCTCAGAACAATTACTTTAACCCAGAGTCTTGTCCCACCTTTAAAATGGGGATAATGACAGTAATTGCTCTGTTGTAGGGCTGTGGCGATGATGATCTGAGAAAGTACGTGCCGGAAAAATGCTTTTGTAAATGCCATTATACTGGTACTGGTACTGAGAGATGATTGCATATATGTATAACTTATATGATTTTTTAAAAATTAGTTTTAAAAGGGTTGTTCATATTTTTAGAAACAGAGTTTGAGTTGGAAGGGAATATTAGGAGTCTTTCAGTACATTGGCTTACCGTGGGGAGGAATCCTCCCTGTGGCAGCCTTTGGCTTGAATAGCTCCAGAGATGGGGAGGTCACTACCTCTCTCTCTTCTTTTTTCTCCTCATCCCAGCCCTTCAGTTCTTGCAGATATAGGACATACCAGTGATTTCTTTTTCCGTAAGATAGACAGCAGAAGAATAATGTCACGGTTAAAAAAGAATAAGCGTGCCATGGCATGCATTATGCAGATCTGCCGTCTGTACACATTGCTGCTGGAGGTATGTTAGCCGGTCTCTGAAGTATTTGAATTACTTGTTTGGGGGATCTGGTATTCTCTGTACCAGAAGCTACTGAGTTATCAGGACTAAGCCTGCCTGAGCCCCAGAGCAGGAAGACGACCTGGCAGGGCCCTCTTAGCTCTGTGCATCTGAACACCTTTCTCTTTTTCAGCCAGTGGGGTCTTTTTTAGCTGTAGGTAGATATGGATTTCTCTCAGCAGGTAGAGTCTGACATCAGTTGTTACCACTCTCCTTCCCCTCCTCACTCTCCCTTCCAAAAGGGGGGTTGGGGGAATCCCTTGGTGGAAAGCCTGTTTCCTTCAGGCCTGCTCCTGCCCCTGGGAAGTTCATTCCTTCCTGTTTGAGGTGGAACGGTGGGGGTAAGGAGGGGGGCCCAGGGCTGGGAGGACTTCAGACGCTGGGAACACTTTACAGACCGCCTGTGGAGGTCTGCCTGGGTGCTTCAGGGATTCTGGAAACGTTTGTTCACGTTGTGTGGACTCTTGTTAAGCTGTCATACAATTTTAAAATCGCTTATATATGTTATAGACTACGTTTTTACATGTCGGAGGTCACCAACTTACTCTTCTAGTATCTGTTTAATTGAAGACCGTCCCGACATTGCAGAGCAGGCTGTGTTTAAAAAAAAAAAAATACATTTGCTTATTCATCAAATATATTTACTATTCATTACATCACAAATGTTTTCTCAATACCAAGTAACTAAAGCAGAATAGGGAAACTGTACTTTGAGGCAGAGGTGAGCTATAAGATGTTTTGTCTCTCTCCTGAAGTCAAATTATGTTGATCAGAACAGCCGCATTGTTCTCATTGGTTGACTTCATACTAAAGACATGTTATTGATTCAAAAAGTTAAAATTTATAATAATAAAATGCAACTTAGTAATCAAAGACTTCACTCACTGAAAACCTACCAACCTTTCATAGAACATAGAACTGGCATCCTTCAGAGTAGCTGGGACCCTCTTCTGGCCCATCATTGCTTACCTATTAAATTATGCCCCAGGTTGTTTGGATAACAACATGGTATTTGCATTAGAAGGCCTTTCAGCTGGCGTTTTTATTTTCATGTGTATGTCCCAAGCACCTGCTTTTTACTTGTGAGTGGACCCTGTCAGATTTTTCCCTTCTAGATTTTGTTGACACGTGGAAGAAAGAAATTCCCCTCTCCGTGCTCATGAGTGAGAAATTCTTCCTTCTGCCCAATCCCAGATGGTCATGCTTTTATTATAAACCCATAACATTCTACCTCCTGTCCCCGTTTTTTTCTCATGTGCTTAGAGGCCTATTGGGCAATTTTTCCAGCTGCTGTGGGACACCTAGAATGATCCAGTAGATCACCCCTAAGCTTTTTTGAGGCGAAGCAGCCCCCATTTCCTTCCTATTGTCTCACCGGATCTCTCTTTTACCCTCTCAGTCTGTCTGGCGGACCTCTCTGATCCCACTCCCATTCTTCCAAGTTTTTGTGAACTACAAGGCTTCAGCCTAAAGCCCTGTTTTCCATCCCAGTGATGCAATGCTAGTGGATCCCAGAATTTGTATGTTCTGGGACCTCTGGCAAGTCAGATCCCCCGCCTTGTGGAAAATGAAGATATTGCCTCACCCTCCCTGCTCACTGGGGTGCTTGTTGCCATGGGAACCCCAGGTTCTGCTGCATCTTCCCATGGAGTTGGTATCTGTGCACTGCCCCAGCCCTGGCTGCTAGGAAGTATGTTCCCTTCTCTCTCCTCCCAGGACAGCAGGTAGTAAAGGAGATGGCAGGAGTTCCAGCTTGCTTTCTGAATGAAGGAAAATCAGTGAAGGTTCCCCCACACACAGAGTGAGCTCATCCCTCCTTTCCCTGTCATCAAAATCAACCTGGGGAGGGGGCATCTCCCTCAGATGCCACCTCCTCCTCAAGCGGAACAGAGGATTGGCAATCAGAAAGGCCTAGATTTAGGGCATCTGGGCGGCTCAGTTGGTCAAGCATCCAACTCTTGGTTTCAGCTCAGGTCATGCTCTCAGGGTTGTGAGATTGAGCCCTGTATTGGGCTGAGTGCTTGGCATGGAAACTGTTAAAGATTATCTCTCTCCCTCTCCCTTTACTGACCACCTCTACTTGCTTGTGCGTGCTCTCTTTCTCTCTCTGCCCCCTCCGCCCCCTCAAAAAAGGGGGGGGAGCCAAGATTTTAATCTTGGCTGTGTCGTTTGTCATAGTTGTGTGAACGAACTTTAAACAAGATGCTTAACCTTTCTGGACCTTAGTTTCCCCGTGTGAGAAATGGAGATAATAGTCATCACGTGCATAGATTTATGCTAGCGATTCATCCTGAGACTGTGTAGACAGGGCTTGTGCCTGGCACTTTGTTAAGGCTTCATAATTGCTATTAATTTTTGGGTGATAGTGGTGTTTAGAGCATGTTTTCCCTTCTACAAGTAAAGTGTACCATGTGACTGACCTGACTAGCCCCAGAGAACGCTGTCGGGGGTGCGGGGAGAAGAAAGGGAAGCGTTCTGTGCAATTTGTCCGGCTCCTCCTCCTGGCTCCCTTCCCTACTCCAGCCAGGCCTCTCCTGGTCCATCCGGGCAGGATTATTCACTCCTCCCCAGAGCTGCACAGCCTGAGTCTCCTCCAAGTGGGTGTTTTCAGCCCAGGTGATGTTTGCTAACAGGCTGGCAGCCTCTTCCCCTTCCCACCGCCTAGTCCCTCTCATTTTAGAAGCCCTCCCAGGACTTCAAGATGAAACACTTCCACACTGGGTAGATCATTTTCATTGAATTCTCCAGGTCGCTGTCTCTAGGGCTGAGGAGAGACATTTTAATTAATTACAGCCCCCGTGGGCTCCGGGATCAATAGCAGGGAAGAGCTGTGGAATGAATTCCCAGCCTCTGCCCTGTTTTCCGCTCTCCCTGTCAGCTTGCAGCAGGTGCTCAAGCCCTCTGGGCCTCAGTTACCTGCTTTCTGAAATGGGAGTGGCTATCCCGGAAGTGCTGGGAGCCTCCAAAAAGTATGGTGATCACAAGTGTAAACTGTCGTGTGCTGGCCACCAGTAAGATGTTATTGTGCACGTATATATATCCCCAAGGGGCAGGCATGAGGGAAGCCATTCCTTTCTTTTGTTCCTTGATAACTTAAGACCACTAGCAGGTTTCATCCCCCTTTCTGAGCCCGAGAGAATTAGGCAGGTGGGCATGTGGGTGGGGTACAGGTTCCTCCTCCAACAAGGGAAGATGGTCATACCAGTGGGACCTGGGATGAGAAGCCACAAGCCTGAGCGTCAGGGTCCCTAGCGGTTCTGACACTCCGCCCCTACAGCCAAGAAAGTGGTGTTTATTCCAGCCTCTGCTTCCTGCTTCCTCCCTCTTGCAATGTATACTGCACGCAGCAGCCCAGGTGATCTTTCTAAAACACAAGTCTGGTCGTGTCCTATCCTGCCTGGAACCCTTACATGGCTGCCTGGAGCCTTTAAGATAAAATGCAGAATTCTTGGTGCAGCTGTCTAGGCCCTCATGACTTGGTCCCTGCCACCTTCTCCCGTGTCCATCTCCCGCTCTCCCTCTGGCCACCTTGCATCTAGCCAGAGCCCATCCACTTCACAGACACATGTTCTCTACCTGGTTTTCAGGCCTTGAGCACGCTACCAATCTGGGCTTTCCCTGGCCAGGTCGTCCATGTGCTACAGGGCTCTGCTGAGACATCACCTCCCCCAGTAAACCTTCTCCGACCATCCTGCCTTCCTCAGTCTGGATGGCTTCCTGTGGCGCTCTGTGCTTGTGGGTGTTATGGCCCTGACCACATCCCAGGGCCCATATCCATTTCCTTGGAAGCCTCTCCTTGCCTACCACCTGCATTCCTGCATGAGCACCTTGAGAACTATGCCTGTGTGACTTGTTTACTGTCATAGCCCCGTGGCCCTGTCATCCCTCCTGCCACAGAGCGCATGCCAGATAATGAAGTGGAGGAAGGACTTAGGATCTTACCACTAGATGACAAGTCTGGGGAGATCAGAGTCACCTGGGCACTTGTCAGATACCAGCTTTTTGGCCCTATCCCACTCTCCAAGATGCAGGATTTCTGTGGGTATGTGGGGAAATCCGCAGGGGCATCCCCAGTGGTTCTAATGCAGATCTGAGGACCTCTCAGTGATCTCATTCAAGCCATGCATTTCACAAAACCGGAGAGCGAGATGCAGAGACAGACAGTAAGTGATTTCTGCAAGGTCTCAGTCTCTCTCTCTCTCTCTCTCTCTCTCTCTCTCACACACACACACACACACACACACTTCTGTAAGACAAAATAAAGGCCCAACGTTTCTTCTACTCCTACAATGCTGATCTTCAAGAAACCCACGGAAGCACAGGAGAGAATTTTTTGTTTTGTTTTTTGTCCTTGTTCTACCCTCAGGTCTGAATTAGGGAATTTTGACTTTTTTTTTTTTTTTTAATTTCTGTTCCATAAAAGGTATGTAATCTCAGAATATGGGGTACTTATTTTAAAATTTGAGACAATTACTCTTACTCCAAGACTTAGGTCATTTTTCCAAGTGTGGGAAATCCCTGATGTTTCATTTTTCTAGTTCAGACATGATTTGTAAAGAGTAAGAATTATCCTGCCTGATGCCATGAGGTCTATTTTTATCCATATGAGGATGTTGAGACTAAACCCGACAGAACATATTTACTGTTGCTTATAGTACTCGGTGATGCTGCCTCTCTTCAAAGCTTGCCAGAGAGAAGCTGTGTGGGAACATGTGTTCATAGTTAATTTGACCTGCTCACTAGGACAAAACAGGGAGGAAGAACCCACCAGCTCCACATGTGGCAGAGAGAAAGTGGAGCATGCTCAGAGGAAAGTGCTGGAATGCCAAGGGATGAGGACATGTGTCTGAAGGGAAGGGCTAAAGACACTGGGCGGCTGTTTGGGTTTTCACAGAAGAACCAATGGCCGTAAATGTCTGAAGCACTCAGGAATGGTGGGGAGAGAGCATGAAAGGAAAGCAGAACCCTTACATGAGGATGGGAGAGACCTGCCACTTGAAGGTGTAAGCGGATGGAATCGTGCCCCTGAGGGTCCTCCAAGGGGGCGGATGAGTTTCTCATCGAGAGACGTGTTTTCTAAGGTAGGGGCCATCTTGGGGCCTGTCACGCAGTGTCCCGGGTGAGTAGTCTGGATTGGGTGAAGTCCACGTGCCCTTCTCACTGATCTGAGAACAGACTCAAAGCCCACAGGCCCAAGCCGGCGACCTAGGGGCGTGAAGGGTTCTCTGGAGGGCAGAGCAGCAGCTCTGTGGACAAGTGAGAAGGGGTTCCTTCCTCAGCTCCAGCTGTTGCTTGGGAATGTGGGTCCAGTCAGGCCAGGTCTTTGGGTTTTTCAAGAAAAGTTAGATTTCTGATTTTTTTTTTTTTTTTTAATATGGACTCTGCTGAGTTTTAAAAATTGTGTGAGCTAAATAAAGCCATCTGTGCCCACTGGGTCTTGGCCATGGCCTGCCATTTTGACCCCTCCAACCAGCAGAGGGGGAAACCAGGACACCTGGAAGCCAAGGTAATGGCAGACAAGGGCTACAGCAAGGGGAAGAGTCTCTCATTCCGTTGACATTTCACTTTTAAGATTTTTTCTTAAAATAATGTTTGATGATGGGAGCACTGGGAGAACTCAGTACTTTGTTGAGGGAGGGCTGGAACCAGGAATTCGACCTCCCAGGGGCACTTTCCCTTCCCTTCCCTGTACTCAGGGAGTGCACCACTTGTGCCACTGTGATTGGCGCCCCCTGGGGTTGTGCTCACTCAGGTTGCACATCCATGCCTGGAGCCAGGCAAAACTCTGCCTCTCCTTTCCTCCAGGGTTCTGTGTCTTTAGGCCTCTGGTCATGCCTGGTATCTCCCATTATAATTCGCCTTTTGGGTGAAGCCTTCACTGGCACCCAAGAATTTCTTTCAAAATGCACACAGGAAAAGAAAAAAGGCCACAGGAATGCAACCTGACAACTGTTTCAGGCTTGAAATACTGGACTGCCGGAGACTTGGGCACTGAATAAATTAGCTTTGCCACGAAGGCAACCTCAAAAAGCCAATCATATCCAAGCCACATTTATGGCACTCCCTGCTGCGATTTGAGGCCTGTCTGCCTAGCTTCCTGCCTCTTGGCCTTCCCCCCACTCTTTGTGCTGAGATGAGGCTTTCAAGAGCAGCCTGCAGACCAACTTTGGGTTTTGCTTACTTTGCCAGCGAACATCCTGCTTGCTTCATTTTGTTGTTCGTTTTTTTAAGAAAAAAAAAAAGGTTTAAAGTACATTTTTCCCATACGACTTTATTGAGGTATATTTGAAGTATAGTAAATTGCATACTTTTGAAAGTATATAACTTGATCAATTTTAACATATGTATAAACCTGTGAGCCAGCCATCACAATCATAATAAACATTTCTATCATCCTGGAAGGTTCTTTGTGCCCTTCCGTAACCCAGCCTTGCCTCTTTCCACGCAACTACTGACCTGCTTTGTCTCCCAAGATGAGCTTGGGTTTTCTAGAAATTGTATAGGACTCACAGTTTGGGTTCCTCTTTGCTTTTTTCACTGAGCAGGATGATAATTGAGATACATCCATGTTCTGTGTATCGATAGCTTGTTTCTTTTTGATTGCTGAGTCGTTTCCCATTATGTTACTGTACTGCCATTTGTTTATCCATTCACGTGTTGGTGGACCCTGGAGTTGTTTCTGGCTTTTAGCTATTGCAAATAAGGCTGCTATGAACATTTTGTGTACAGGTCTGCTTGTGGATGTAGGTTTTTTGTTTTTCTTGGTTAGATACCTATGAAAACAATGTATTGGCTAGATGGTATAGTGGGCGTATATTTACTTTTTTAAGAAACTGCCTAATTGTTTTCCAAAAGGGTTGTATCATTTCGAAATCCCACCATCAGTATATGAGAGTTATAGATGCTCAGCATCCTTGATGACCCTTGGAATGATCAGTCTTTAATTTTAGCTATTCTGCGGGCTGTGAAATATTTACACCTCTGACATGGCATTTAGATGCTCTCATGAAGAGCATCTCCTCATGGGATTATTGGCTATTTTGTATCTTTTGTGAAGTATCTGTTAAAATCTCTTGCCAACCTTTAATTGGGTTGTTTGTCTTATTATTGAATTTTAAGAGTTTTTAAAATATATTCTGTAATACAGGTCTTTTGTCTGATACATGTTTTGTGAGTGTATTCTCCTAGTCGATGGCTGTGCCTTTTTGTTTTCCTAATAAGTTGTCATTATTGTCTAGTAAAATCTGGAACATAGGGGGTTTCCAGGGATAACAAAGACACTGAATATTGAACACATGCCATATATCTTAAGAATCCTGTAGAACCTAAACATGGTACCAACGTGAATGAGAGCGTATTTAATAACATATTACCTCTTGGTTTAGAAATTATTTTACATAATTTGAGAAAACCATTGCATGGGGGTACCACACTGGGTATTAGAGGAGATAGAAGGAAAGGTAGAAACATCATCAGATGTGGATATACTTACATCCATGGAAGAGTGGGTATAAGACACATATTCTGATAATAACAATTTTTGTATATGCTATGTGCTTGATTGCATGATTTCACTTAATGTTCAGAATGATCCTCTGGTATAGATTTTCGCCATTTTGCAGATGAGGAAACAAGGCTTAGAGAAGCTTCATACAGCTAGGGCATGGCAATCTGGATTCAATCCCACTTCTGTCTGACTTTAAAGTTCATGTCCTTAACACTTAGGCCAAATTGCCTAGATAGAGCATAAGATAGGATGTGTGTGGAGAATCATAGGAGAATTATAAACAGAGTGTTATGGAACAAGAAGTAAAAAAATTTATTTTTGGCTCAGTGTGCAGAAAGCACCATGGAGGAGTTAACATCTGAGCTGGGCCTTGAGGATGTTCACAACCTCAGTAACAAAGATGGCAGAAGGGCAATGACACTTGAAGGGAACAGCATAAGCAAGGATGCAGAGGTTGGAAGGGTCATGGGATCTATTGACTAAAGCCTAGTATCCTTCAGAGGGAAAGGTACGAGAAAAGGTAATGAAAATCAACTCTCAAAGGGCCTTGAAAATCAGGCTAAAAGCTTTGAACTTGATTCCAAGAGACAGTTGTGACCCACTGAAACATCTGAGCCGGGAGGGTGGGAGGAAGTGATACCCTGATGGTTCTGTATCCATGATGGGATAAAGTCTGAATGGACAAGACAATAGAAGAAGGTCCGAGGGCAGTGGAGGACCTTGTGGCCCCTACTGTAGGTACAGAGAGCTTCAACTAGGGTATTAGCTATGGAAATGGACAGGAGGGAATAAATAATGTAATTCTAAAATAGAAGCTGCCTCCTGTCCATAATTTTTTATTCTACCAACTTTTCTGTAAGCTGGGACTAATTTGACCCCATCCCTTTCTGCTGCTGCTTTTCTCGTCCATCTGCATTTCTCATACTTCATTGCTCTCAGACGGTGGCCAGGGAGAAGAGAGCAACTCAGTTTGTCCTGCCTGTAATTTGTTGGCTAATTCTGATAAATGAAGTGGTACCTGGAGAAGGTTGAAACTTTTGGCCAAAATGAAGTTTTGTATTAGTCATACGTTTATTCATTCAACTAACCAGATTCATTCATTTTCCATCCCAATGGGTTTTTCCCCCGTACCAACAAGCAGTTCTCCAGTTCTCAGTGGACAATGACTTGGTGTCCTACAAATTTAACTCAATTCTGACACTATCAACTTGGAGTTAGCACCAGATCCCACAGGCTCAGGGCTCAGTCCCGTAAAACTGCCCCCATTTCAAATGTCAATTACGCGTCCAGCTATAAATCAGAGGTTCCCACCACTCCCTCTTCAGGTGTGATTAATTTGCTAGAGCACCGCATTGAACGCAGAGGAATGTTTACCAGTTGATCATAAAGGATGTTATAAAGGATACAAGGGAACAGCCAGATGGAAGAGGTACGTAGGGTGAGGTCCAGAAGGGTCCTGAGCACAGGAGTTTCTGTCCTGGTGGAACTGGGGCGCTCTACTCTCCTTTCACGTTTACCAATCCAGAGGCTCATCAAATCTTTTTATTCAGGTGTTTTTATAAAAATTAATCTGCCGCACTCCCTCCCCCCTCCCCCTTTCTGAGGTGCTTGGGCAGCCAGCCTTTCTGGTGACCGGCCCCATCCTCAGACTAGCCAGATTAAATCGCCTCATTAGCATAAATTCAAGTGTACTCAGAAGCAACCCCCCCTCCCCCGACGATTTAGGAATAACAAAGGGCACTCCTCCAGCTTTGGAACTTCTAAAGGTTTTAGCACATTTGTGCCAGGAACCTGGGGCAAAGACCAAATATATGTTTTATTCTACCGTCCATTCAGTGAAGCATTTATTTATTCACTTAGCAAACTCAGTCGCGTGATCTTTATCAAAGCTGGTGATATGTGCCAGGCACCGTGGTAGGCTCCGAAGGTCCCGTGGATGGCATCATACAGCCTCTCTCTACAGCAAGTTCACATTTTTAGTGGAGGCTTATTTCTGTCGTCTTCAAGCATTTCTTTTTATCTCACCTTTAAATGGTTTTTTTCCTCTCCTTCCTTGACTTCTTTTGGGGTTTTTCCCCCTCATTTTGCCTTTTTCCCTATTTTCTACTATGAGAGTTCAGTATTCTGTTTCTCTACTTTGAATAGTTAACTAGGAAATTTTAACATGTATTCTTGAGTCTAAAATTAGTCAGTATGCTCACCCTCCTCCCAGCCAATGCAGGGAACTTAGTGAACACCTGACCTTTGATCACCCCCTCTCCTGATTTAACACGCTACTTTTGTCATGTATTTTAGTTCTTATTCTTGGGTATGGGTGAGACACGGCGTTATGTTATTTGCAGGTGTACAACTTAGTGATTTGACAACTTTATATATTATGCTGTATATAACCACAAGTGTGGCTCCCATCCGTCCCCTTACATCGCTGTTACTATATCAGTGACTGTATTCTTTATGTTTCGTTATCGTTTTTAATTCCTTAAGACTGTATTCTTACTCTTTTATGTAGGCCTTCCAAATGGAATCACTTTCCTTCTGCCTGAAGCATATCCTCTTAAATTCCTTTGAGGGTTTCTTAATAGCATACTCTAGGTTTTGCTTGAGAATATCTTTATTTTGCTCCTGTTCTTGCTGGGTATACAATTCCAGTTTGACAGTTTTTACCTTCATATATTCAATGCATTATTCTGCTGCCATCAGGATTTAATATAACTGTTGAGAAGTCAGGGGTAATGTAATGATTTTTCTTTTATACTAAATCTGACTTTTCTTTGGCTACTTTTAAGATTTTACCAAAAATAAAAAAGATTTTATCTGTTTTTGAAGTTCTGTTCTGCAGTTTCACTATAATGTAGATTTTTAAAGACAGCTTTATGGAGGTACAGTTGGTGTCTAGTAAATTGCACTTGTTTAAAGTGTATATGTAATTTGGTAACCTCTGACATGTGTGTATACCTGTGAAACCATCACATCAAGATAAGGAACATACCTGTCTTCTGCCAACATTTCCTTGTGTGCCATTGTATTTATAACCCCTCTCTCTGTCCCTCCTGCCCTCCTCCATTCCCCAGACAACCTCTGTTCTGTTTTCTGTCACGGTAGACCAGTTTGTATTTCCTAGAATTTTACACAAATGGAGTCATATAGTGTGTACCCTTTTTAAAATCTAGCTTCTTGCATGGAGCTTGAATATCTTGAGATTCATTCTTGCTGTAATATTATCAGTAGTTTATTCCTTTAGCCAGTAGTATTCTTTTGTATGGGTATACCACTGTCTGTTTATCCGTTTACCTTTTGGTAGATATTTGGGCCGTTTCCAGTCTGGGGCTAGTGCAAAGTTTTTGTGAGTTTTAACATACAAGTCTTTTGTGGGCATATGCTTGAATTTCTCTTGGGCAAATACATAGGAATGGAATGGCTGGATTGTATTTTAGGTGTATATTTAACTTTAAAAGCTGTGGTGGTACCATTCTAGTTCCCAGCATCAATGTATGAGAGTTTCAGTTCCTTCCTCAGTACCATCAACGTTTAGTATGATCAGTCTTTTCAATTTTAGCCATTCTGATTGGTGTGCGCTGGTATCTCACTGTGTTTTTAATGTGTATTTCTCTGGTGACCAGTGATGTTGAGCATCTTTTAATGTACTTACCTGCCCTTTGTATATCTTCTTTTTGTGATGTCTCTGTTCATATCTTCTGTCCATTCTTTTAAAATTGGGTTGTTTGTCTTCTCATTGTTGAATTTTGAGAGTTCTTTGTATTTTGGGTAGAAGTCCTTTATGAGATATATGCTTTGCAGTATTTATTCCACTCTGCGGCATATCTTTTTATTCTCTTAACAGTGTCTTTTGAAGAGCAGAAGTTATTATATTGCAGTTTGATTTATCAATTTGTTTTTTCATTGATCATGCTTTCAGTGTTGTATCTAAGAAATCTGTGTAACTCAGTCTCACAACATTTTTGTTGTTGTTTTGTTATCTTCTATAATTTTTATAAAGTTAGGTTTTACATTTAGACCTATGATCCATAGTGAGTTAATTTTTGTATGTAGTGTAAATTATAAAATGTGGATATCCCCTCCCCTTTCTCCTCTTCTTCTATTTTTTGCATATTGATACCCATTTGTTTCATTATCATTAGTTGAGTAGACTATCATTTCTTCACTTAAGTGCCTTTGCACTTTTGTCAAAAATAAATTGCCCTTATATATGTGCATCTGTATCTGTACCCTGTATTCTGTCTCATTGATGTATTATTTTTCTTTAAGCTGATACCACACCATGATGATTACTCTCACTTTATACTATCTTGAAATCAGGTATTATCCAACTTTCTTCTTTTCCAAAGTTGTTTTGGCAATTCTATGTGCTTTGCATTTCCAGATGAGTTTTACATATTTCTGTAAAAGAGCCTGCTGGAATTTTTTTTTTTAAAGACTTTATTTATTTATTTGACAGAGATCACAAGCAGGCAGAGAGGCAGGCAGAGAGAGAGAGGAGGAAGCAGGCTCCCCGCTGAGCAGAGAGCCCGATGTGGGGCTCAATCCCAGAACCCTGGGATCATGACCTGAGCTGAAGGCAGAGGCTTTAACCCACTGAGCCACCCAGGCACTCCCCTGCTGGAATTTTTAATTGGGATTACATTGAATCCATAGGTCAGTTTTAGAAGAATAGACATTTATTGATAGTCTTTTGACACAGCTGCATTGTATAGTTCATTGATTTGATTTTTCATTTACCTTAGCAATGTTTTATAGTTTTCAGTCTTTACATCTTTGCCAGATTTAACCATAGGATTTGATAAATTTTGATGCTTTCATAAATGGTGTTTTAAAAATTTCAGTTTGTGGGGCCCGGGGTGGCTCAGTCGGTTAAGTGTCTGACTCTTGGTTTCAGTTCAGTCGTGATCATCTCAGGGTCATGAGATTGACCTTCTTGTTGGACTCCATGCTGGACATGGAGCCTGCTTAAGATTCTCTCTCTCCCTCTCCCTCTGCCTCCCTGTACCCACATATGCCTGTGTGCTCTCTGTCTTTCTCTCTCAAAAAAAATTCAGTTTGGGGTTGTTAATTGCTCATATATTGAAATCCAATTAGTTTTTTTTTAATATATTGATCTTGTCTCCAGTAATCTTGCCAAACTCATTTAGTAAGTTCTAGTAGCTTTTTTTTTGTAGGTTCCATCAGATTTTCTTTTTTTTTTTTTTTTTTTTTTTTTCCATCAGATTTTCTACACAGGCAATCATGTCCTTTGTAAATTAAGACAGTTTTACTTATTTCTTTCCATTCTAGGTGGCTTTTTCTTTTTTTCTTGCCTTATAACACTGGCTAGTACCTCCAGTATAGTGTTGAATAGAAGTGGCAAGAGTGGACATCTTTGTGTTGTTTTTGATGCTAGGGTGAAGGCGTCCAGTCTTAATGGTGATGGTATAGATGATGCTAGCTGTAAGGTTTGTTGTTGTTGTTGTTGTTTTATCAGATTGAGGAAGATCCCTTCTATTTTTAATCCCTTCTACTTCTTGAAAGTCTTTATGAGGAATAGATTGATGTCAAATTTTGTTAAACTTTTTCTGTATTTATTGGGATGATTATTTGGTATTTCTTATTTGCTTTGTTAATATACTGGATTACAGTGATAGATTTTGAATGTTAATCAGCTGTGCATTCCTGGGATAAACTCCACTGGTCATGATTATCTTTTATGTTGTTGGATTTGATTTACCAAAATTTTATTTAGAATTTTTATATCTGTTGAAGAGGGAATTTGTGTATAGTTTTCTTTTAATGTCTTTGTTTGGTTTGGGTATTAATATATTTTTAAAAGCCCTGCTTGGATTAATTTTGTGGAATCTTAGGTTATTGTCTTTTATCAGTTCAGGAAATTTCTCAGCCATGATCTCTTCAGTATTTCCATTGCTGCATTTTCTCTTTCCTTTTCTACTTTATCATTTTTTAGACCTTTACCGTCTATTTTCTGTGTCTCTTAACATCTTTCATACCTTCCTTATTCTTTCTGTCAATGCAGCTTTCTGAATAATTACCTCAGAATTCTTTTCCAGTTCATCAGGTTTTTTTTTTTAAGATTTTATTTATTTATTTGACAGACAGAAATCATATGTAGGCAGAGAGGCAGGCAAAAAGAGAGGGGGAGGCAGGCTCCCCGCCAAGCAGAGAGCCCGATGCGGGGCTCGATCCCAGGACCCTGGGGATCATGACCTGAGCCGAAGGCAGAGGCTTTAACCCACTGAGCCACCCAGGCGCCCCTCCAGTTCATCAGTTTTATTTGAGATCAAGTTCGGTACTGTTATACCCTCCCATAGACCTTGGGTTTTTTTTTTCTTATTATTATAGTTGTAAAAGTTGTTTTGTATTTTGATCTTTTTAAAATCTGCTCGTTCTTTTTAATAGTCCCATTATTTTTCATATTTTAAAATCTTTTTATTTATGAGAGCATAATTAAACACATCCCATGTTTGGCAATTTAAGTTTTTTTTGTGGGTCCAGTTTTGCTGTTTTTGTTTTTGTTTTTCACTGCTTTTCTGTTTCCCTTTTTCTTTATATATTTTTTATATTTGTTTGGTTTTGCTTATATTTCTTGACACTTTTTTTCTTTAGGGGTTCTTTGAGGCCTGGTGAAGGTGTGTTCTGCTGGAGAAGATTGGCATTTGGTTCTGCTATATATCCAGTGGGGTCTCTTTATACTAAATTCTCAGCTTCACATTTTTCAGACGCCTGGGTATTCTGATTATTACACAGACCTGTATAAGCTGGCTTGTGGTAGCAAATTCTCAGGAGAGATTCCCTCCCACCTAGTTTACTCATTTTCAAAAGTTAAGCTAGTTTTCTGGTGAGCTGGGTTTATTTCTAGCTGATTCTTTTTTTTTTTTTTTTAAAGATTTTATTTATTTATTTGACTGACAGAGATGACAAGTAGGCAGAGAGAGAGGAGGAAGCAGGCTCCCCGCCGAGCAGAGAGCCTGATGTGGGGCTTGATCCCAGGACCCTGGGACCATGACCTGAGCTGAAGGCAGAGGCTTCAACACGCTGAGCCACCCAGGCGCCCCTATTTCTAGCTGATTCTTACATGAAGGATGTAGGGAGTCCCATCTATCTATGTGTGCTGGTATAGAGTAGATGCCTATCAAACTCCCCACCCCGTGTGGACTTTGGCTTTGTCCTCTATGTCCCGTATTCTAAGATGGTGTGAGAATCAATGCTTGTATTAATCTGGTTTTGTAAATACTCTCAGACAAAAAAAAAAAAAAAGCTGGTCTCAATTATCCACTTACCTCTGGGTTTCTGTTTTCATTTCTGATTTTTTTTTTTTGGCGGGGGGGGCTTTCTTGCAAGTTTATCAATTGATTTAAAATACGTGATTTTGTTTTTGTTGTTGGTCTTTATTCTCCCTTTGTAGTTGATTTCAGCTAGTGGTTCTGTTGGGGTATCCAGTCCACCATACCACTGGAGATGGAAGCAGGGCCTCCAACTTTTTATGTTGTGCTTTTAAAGATTGTTTCTTCTGTGGGATTGATTGCATTCATGTTAGTTTTTATTTCCTTTGGTAAACACTAGAGAACCAGTGGAAGAAGGTGTTTACTTTTCCTGCTTTGGTGATCTGTACACTGTGATGTTACAACCACCTAATGAGCCCTTGGGCTTTACATCTTTTCCTTTTACTAAATCATCTGTGCCAACAGAGCTGAGGTTTTGTTGCAGTACTGTTAAAATGTCTGTATTCCACAGTCTGTCTCTCTCTCCTTTAGATTATCTATTAAATTAAATCTATATGATTATTTGTATTCATGTTGGATTAAAATCTACCCCCCCTGCTAAAAACACAAGTTCTTTGAGATCAGGGACCGGGACAGCCTTTATCCCTGTTTTTCTAGCACAGTGCCTGGCACGCAAAGAACATTCAATAAACAAAATGAATGAATGTATGACGGGGTTTGTCAGAATACACCGAGGAAGCAGAACTTTGCAATAACTCAGTTTTAGCTCAGCACCCTTCGATGGAGCCCCTACTCTGTCATTCTTCGTGCCAGACATATTTGGAGGATGCAAAGATGGACAAAGCAGGGGTCTCACCCTCAAGGAACCCACAGTCCAGTGGAGAAAAGGCCGTATTTACATTGTTAGCCTTTCCCCATTCAAAGGATAAGTTCCTTACCTGCTGAATAGACTCTTTTGGGTGTGAACTGCCCAGGGCTTAAGTACTGTAATCCTGTGTGCACAAAACTGTGTGTCCCCGCCACAGCCCAGGTGGGCACACCCTGCTGAGATGGGGAGACACCTGTCTCAGCCCTCTTTTTAGTCCAGTTGAGTATCGTGTGGTTCACTGTGTCAGCTTGGGGAATTGTGAGTTTAACATAAAATATTGGTTCTTTTCCTCAAGGAGTTTGTTTGGGAATGAGGAGATCAGGACTGGATCTGCCCATTGAAGCCCTGAGTGGACATAGATAGAAAATTCTCTAGGCCCTGCAGCGTAGGGCATGGATAAGAGGACCCTGGCACACACCTTAGGCCTCTGTGTCTAGCTTGCTGGGATGCAGGTTTATAGTCTTAGAAGTTGCTTCCTAGGATCAAAGAGGCTAGAAATGTAATAGGTAACAAACCCACAATTCTGTGCCTCGCAAACCTGCAGACGTGTCTTCATGGGGCTGTGTGGATCCCTCTGAGAAGACACAAGGCACTGGGGAGCTGTGGCACGTACCCCCTGCATCTCATCCCACTGTGTGCCTCCTCGGCACTGCTTTGGAGCTGCTGCCAGGCTAAACCAAAGTTCCGTGACTGAAATTAATCCACATTGTGGTTCTCACTCTTTCTGCAACCCAGACCATCCCCAGGGTTCGCTGTAGCCTGGGAAGAATAGATGCAACATCTGCTAACTAAAGGGAAGTCAGGCTCATGTGACATCTCTCTGATGCACGTGTGGTCACAGACCAGGTGAGGCCGGGGCTCCTGAGGGCCTGCCACTAACCAGCCTCGTGGAGCTCGGGGTCGTCTTGTCCTTATTTATAGATGAAGGGGCTGGGCCGGACCTGTGCTTCCCACTCACTGGTCCACAGACCTGTTCCAGGTGTTGAATTGTTCACCCGTCCAAGGTAAAATGAAGAGAAAATGAGGGGAGAGCAATGAGTTTTGTCAAAAAGCTCAGTGGGATACTGATCCTGAGTGGACGTCTTTCCAACTCTGTATCATATGTCCTTTATTTTTTGAAGTATGTCCTTATATAGCCTTTATTTTATGAAATGATAGCAGTCAGTACGTTGTCTTTGTTGTTTTGAATGTAGTCCCTGAACAGAACACAAAGCTGACGACACTGTCTCTTCCCAACAGCTTTTGAAGGGAGTGGAGGGGGAATCTCTTCAAGTTCATTGAATTCAGAAGTCAGAAGACTGCCAGCTTAGGTGACTTTGAAATTGAACAGCTTTAGCTTTTCCAGTGTGTGGAATGGGGATGGGGAGAGATGACTTTCCCTTTCTTATTAGCTGTGAAGTTTGGGTTTTGATTCATTTCATTTTTGGTTTAATATTTTACCATGAGTATATTAAAATGAGAGTGAAGCCCCTTCCTGCGGAGGAATGAGGTCCTTGTGGGGCAGCATCTTGGTGCATTGTGTCAAGGTCATGCCCATGGTTTCTAGGTCATGGGTTTGGTAGGAGCCTTATTTCTGGCATCTGTCTCCTTTTGTACCCTTTTTGGCTCTCTGGGATACAGATGAGTCCTTTGACACTTGCATGGTTGCCTTTGCTGAATCCTAGAAAACTTGGGTTTTGTGCCCATCAGCTTTTCTGCACAAGATCCTGGGTACATCGGGTTGTGGATTAGCTTTACCCCAGAGACTCTGTTAATTCACATTCCTGGCAGTATGTCAACTCAAAGAAATGCTGCAGACATGGGCACCCCCTGCCCTCTTGGGGTGAGCCAGAGGGCTCAGAGCATAACACAGTGACCTATGAGAATCTTTAAGGCAATGGGAAGAAACTGAAGGAAAACTATTTTAAGCAGAGTTTTCTAAAATTTGACAGTATTAGAAAGCCAAATCATGAGTGAACTCAAGGCCCAGCCCCATCTCTGATTGCTGTGTGGCTTCAGGCAAGCCCCTTAATTTCTCTGGGCCCCTTATTTTCATCCTTAATAAAAATGGAAGGCTATTATCTGTCCTACATTTAATTGATTATTGTAAGGTTATTTGGCTAATAGATATGATTTGGTTACTATAAATGGGTTGCTGTGGGCTTTGACAATGGTCAAATGCAAATAAGCTTTATTTATTTATTCAGCGTACTTATTATTAAGTGCCTGGTACGTGCTAGGCATAGTTCTGTGGAGTGGGTATGCTGGTGAAAAAACCAGACCCTGCCTTCAGGAAGCTTAGCTTCTAGTGGAAGAAACAGATGAGAAAAGACATGAATAAGACAGGGATGATGAGCACTGTCCAGAAATGAAGAGGCTGGTGTAAGAGGGTCAGGGGAGGGAGTTCAGAAAGTCTCTGTGAAGAGATAATGGTCAGGCTGTGACCTGAAGGCAAAGAATGAGCCAGGGCAAGAATGTCCGGGCAGAAGGAATGGCAAGTACAGGGGCTCTGAGGCCACCGAGAGCTGGCGTGCTTGAAGATGAGACAGGATTGCCTTGTGGCCTGAGTGCTAGGACTTGTAACAGACTGACGCTTGACTTCGGAAGGTATGGAGTAGCTTCCCCTTTGTTTCATGCTTTTCTTCCTGTTTTTCAAACTCGTTTGTCTTGGGGAATAAAAATTAATTTACAGATACGTTCAAGATTTTATAGTCATTCTTAAAAATACCTTTAGCATCGAGAAGGGAGGATACGGTATAACAGGGTGCGGGCTAGGGAACCGGTTGTCCCCTGAGTTCTCATCAGGTCTGTCACTTAGGAGCTCTCTGACCCGGGACAAGGTCCTCTGCCTTCTTGAGACTCAGTCTCCTTATCTGGAAAATGAATAATAAACCCCAAGCTTTGCCCCTCAGAAGATTGTTAGGAAAATAAGATTTTTTTAAAAGGCAGTGATAAATGCAAACATGCTTGGGCTGTTTAGAGAGTGTGGTTGATGGGAAAGAGGGCGTCTTGACTCCAGATTGCCTCTTTGCATCCCAGGCTAATTTGGCTGTCCATGATTGGAGACCTTCAGACAAGATTTGCTGTGGCTGGGTTGAATCAGTGCTCGCTTGCAGTGGGGGAAGTCTGTGCTGGGGCCATGTCCTTCGAGTGCAGCAGCAATGGTCTTACAAGGAAATAAATGAATAATAAATGAAGGGCTCCAAAGTCTGGCTGCTCCTGCAAGATTTCCGTGCGCAGGAAACTCAGCAGAACGAAATGGCCTCTCCGCCCTGTGTCTGCAGGGCTAGGTGGGTGTGCTGCTGGTGACAGTAGCAGGGCACAGGTTGTGGTCTCCAATGGGCCCCAAGGGCTGGACGCCTCAGCCGGGGTTACCCAGCGGGTTAGTGGCAACACTGGGATGAGACTGAGGCTCTTTGGAGGGCCACCCCAGTGCTCAGTGGTGTTGCACACCTAGCGGGCTTCTGATACTGTGCTAGCCGTGGGGATCCGGGCCAAACAGGGCCCTCCTGCGTGGCATCACAGCCTAGCTGGGACACAGTGCTGTAATGGCCAGAGGTGACAGAAGCGCTTTCGGGGGCCACGTGAAGGGTGCAGTGGGAGCACACAGCAGGTACCGAACCCAGGTTTGTTTTTGTTCTGCAGTGTCCGGGAAACCTGCTTGGGAGATGCACCCTTGAAGCAAATATCGAAGGATGAATTCGCCAGGTTAGAGTGGGGAAGGAGTGGATTCCAGGCAGAGTGTCCTGCAGGGGTGTGGCTTGTCTGATGGAGGGTTGGCCTTGAGGGGCTGCACAGTGAGGTTGGGGACGGGAGAGGGGCTGGTCTTGGAAGGAAGAAATGCTCCATGTTAAGGAGCTTTTATCCCAGTGGCAGCTGGAAGCTGTTGGAGGATTTACATGGTCAGGTTTGCATTCCTCCAGAATCACTGCAGCTGCTCTGTAGAGACAGGTCAGGAGGGGACAGGGGTGCCAGGAGGACAGCCATCTATCTGGGAGTGTGGAGCCCAGGGAGGGATGCTGGAGAGAAGTAGACACAGCCAAGGGTATGTTCTCTTAAGATTTGCAAAAACAAGATGGTTTAACCATACGCAGTTAAGACCTCTTTCTCTCTCAATTCTGATTTCTCCTCTTGTCAGCTGATGTTGGGGTGGCCTCAGGCATTTTTAGGGTCCTCCAGTGGAAAAGTTGAGCTAGAACTACATCTGGTAGCTTGTTAAAAATACATAGTGTGCATGCCTTAATTAAATCTTCCTTTTCTTAAAGATCTTCTTACCCTCACCCCCAAAACATAAAGGTGTATGAGGCTGTAAGAGCCAGCTGCAGGGTTGGCATGGAGATTGCTATGTATACTTCTTTTTCTCTCTGTGCAACATGGGCAGAAAAATGATTTGTTTACTCTGTGCCAGGCATTGTTCTAAGCATTTCACGTAGTGACACATTTAATCCTCAGAAACAAGTTTATGAACTAGGAATTATTACCTCCATTTTACACATGAGGCTAGTACAGGTCAGTAAGTGGAATCCAAACCCATGGAATTCACTGTTGGAATCAGAGCACATGGGCTGTGACCAGTGCAGTTGCTCAGGGTCCAGTGTTTAGAAAGACCTCGCATTAGATTAATGGCTCTGCTGTTGCCATTTTAAGATTCTTAATAATTTTTGATCAAGGATCCCTGCATTTTCATTTTGCATGGGGCTTTACAAAGATATATCATCAGTTCTGGTCAGGGACCCATTCTCTTAACCTTTCTCTACCTTATTCTGATGATAGAATATGGAACAGGCTGCCTCAGTAGGTAGTGAGTCCCCCATCCTTAGAGGTATTCAAACAGAGGCTGGCCAGTCCTTTGGTAGGAATACCTTAGAAGGGACCTAAGTGGCAGCAGGGAGGAAGGGGTAAAGGGTAGGAGAGTGGAGGAGACAACCTTTAGTCTCTGAGAGCCTCTGAGCCCGGACAGTCTACGATTCTGTAACTTCCCCTTCGACTGGTTTGCAAGAGTCAAAGATAGAGGAAACAGGGCCTGAAGGAAATGGTCTGATGCATAGCATTTTGTGGAAAAGTGGGACAGTTCCCAAAGGAAAGAACTCTGTGGAAGGACATAGAACCTGGAGACGTTTCCTTCGGCAACTGGCAGTGGTAGCTTTGCAGGCTAGCAAAGGCCTGCTGCTCTTCCTCACTCGTATCAGATATGTCCCCACCAGCTGCAGATAAGAGCATCAGAGGGGGCAGCCTTGTGGTCTTCATGGGCCTGCAAGTTCCACCTGCGGGTCCCTGGCCACAGCAGCGACTGTAACACTGTGCTCAGGGCAGCACAGATGGGGCTCCCTCTGAGACCATGAGGTCACTTGTCTTCTGAGGCCAGCCTCTCTGCAGTCTTTCCCTGCCACCTGCAGACGTAAACACTGCTTGCAGCTTCAGCGCTGGGGGACCTTTGGGAGTTCTCCCCAGGAGTTCTCAGCTGTGTTTTCTGCAGCCCTGGGGTGTGTGTGTGTGTGTGTGTGTGTGTGTGTGTGTGTGTTGGGGACTGAGAATGGAATTGGGAGCAGGAGGAACACATGGCCTTCCAAACCCTATTGTGGCTGTGTCATTGACTCTCTGTTCTGAGACCCTGAGCAAGTTACTTAATCTCTGCTCACCTTCAGTCTCTGCCTCTGTGAGGGGGACATGAGGGAATGTATGTTAGCACCCTTCCTGCTCAAGTTGATCCAGTATCTTCACTAATAACACAACTTGTACGGTGCTTTGCACATATGTGATTGCGCCAAATTGTCCGAATGGCCAGGCGGTATGGTATCGCCCTCATTTCTTTGATGCAGGAACTGAAACTCAAAAGTCAGGCTTTGGAAGTTGACAGTTCCATCATAATAGGGACCCTTGTACTTTCTAAAAGTTTGTCCCTTTGTTCAGTATCCTGGTGACAGGTTCCTGAAGCCTGGCATTTGTGTCATCCACAGTCCTCCCTGAGCACACAGTGCTGTTCTGCTGAGGTCAGGGAGTCCCTGGTGTGCTCCATGGAGAGGGAGACCCAGAGGGTCACACACACCTTGAGCTCAAAAGCTCCAATCTGCCACTCCCCAGCTAGCTACGTGACCTGGGACAAATGATTTGACCTCTGGGAACCTGCATTTTCACATGTATGAAATAAGGACAGTCGGAGCACTGACCACATGGAATGTCTGAGAGAAGGCAGTGAGATAATCCATGTAAAATGCTCAGCCCCGTGCCCGACCCAATCCGTCTTCGCAGTCATCGTTACTATTATTATAATCGTTAGCATTTCACACTAAATGAGCCACTTTCCATATTTTGGCCATTATGCATTAGACGCATTTTTAATAAACTCGTTTTAGGCTTGAAATGGTAGGCTCTTCTGGTTTTCTTTTCAGCATCTGTTAGAAGTATTTTTAAAAGCTCCGTCTGAATTCACAGGGAGCCCCTGTAAATCCACTTGAAAGCGGATCTCATCACTAAAAACCCACAAAACACCTCAGTGAGAATGGAGGAGTCGGGTTGTAATTTACAGCGTCCACTTCTCGCTGCCATTTGGCATTTTGCAAACTGCCACTGCCATTAGCTGTCACTTTTGAGTATTTATGATCTTGCGGTTGAAGCACTTTGATTCTCATAACAGAAACAGGGTCACATTTAGAAAATGTACCCTACGCCGAGCTGGAAAATGAGATCCCCCAGGGTGGCTGATGGATGGGGCCTCGCAGGGAAGTGTGGCCTGCCAGCCAGGCGGAGCTGTGCCCTTTCCCTACACCCCTCCGGGAAACCGTTTTTGTGTCTCGGCCTCAGCCTGCCAGGCCTGGGCTTTCTGCTTGGCAATGGCCAGGGGCCTGGGGCAAAAAGATGTGTAGCTAAATACTACACTGTTTTCCACATGGATGCTCTTTACAGCCATGAGTTGGCAAAGATAGAGCTGGAATTTGGCAGGAATTCCTCCATGGCCCTAAACTGGTTCTTTGTGTCCCAGGTAGCAGGGTGACTTTTGGATATTGCAAGTGAAAAAGTGTGAATGAAGTATAACTAAGCATACTAAACTGGGAGTAGGCAAGACACCGTCCCCTACTTTAGGCCTCAGTCTTTCCTCTGTGATATGGGAGGATTTGGTGTTGGTGAGCTCTGAGGATCATACTTCCAGTCCTTTGAATTCCTGGGTTCCTGTGAGATGTTTGGCTGCCAAATTATTCAGGATTTTTGGTCCATAGAGGTTGAGGGTTTTCAGAGGAGGAAGGAAACTGCATCTAAGTTGCAATTAAAAAAAAAAAAATCAAAGTATTCACTATGAAAAGGAGCATCGCTTCCATCATTCTGTGATGTATGTTACGAGAGCCTGTCTACCAGGAGAGCCTGTGAGAACTTAGATGGGTCCCTTCTCCTCCTAGACCCACTTCACCCTCTGTGACAGCCCTCCAGGATGCCACATTACACTAAATTGTGCCTCTTGGCCAGGACGGTTTCTTAGACTTTCCCTGTTTCTGATGACCTTGACAGTTCTGAGGAGTCCTGGTTGGGTATTTTGCAGAATCCACTGGGATTTGTGTGATGTTTTTCTGCTGTCCATAGACAGGGGTTACAGGCTTTGGGGAGGAATACCATGGATCAATACCATTCGCATTGCCGCACGTCAAGGGCACATACCATGAACATGACTTAGCACTTTGACATTGACCTTGATCACCTGGCTGAGATAGTATTTGTCTGATGTTTTTCCACTGTGAAGTTACTCCTTTTTACACTGTACTCTCTAAAGGAGAGTCACCAGGCGCTCCCTCACCCTACCCTTTGGGGGTCATTTGTTTGTTTCATTACATGGTATTCACTACTGCCTACATGCCTGGCACAGGGTTGGCGACCAGGAATAGAGGGGCATGTCAGATGTGGCCACTGCCCTCAGGGAATTCGGGGTCCAGAACTCAAGGCCAAAGAGGAGGCTTGCAGCCACAAAGACCTGTGGTTAGTGCAGTGAGAAGGTTCCACGGGAGCGCAAAGGAAGTCCCCTCCCTCACACCAGGCTTTCCTCTTTTATGTTTTTTGTGCTTTAAGTGAATTTTCCTAATGCCCTCCATTTCCTTCAACCATAAAATTTTAAATGTTAACAAAAAAGAGCCTAGCTTATTTCCTTTCCATACTTATCCTGTGACTCCTGGATGTTGTTATTGTCTTAAGCATTTGCATAGCACTTTCCATGTTGAAAGCATTTTTAGTCATTAATTAGTAATCCACATTAATATGCAGATTGAATTAATCTATTTCAGGCAGAAGTTTGTCTTGAAGAAACAAAGTAGCTTAAGTGTTCTTCCTCCCCACCTGCACCCTCTGTGTCTCCCCCCCGCACCCCGCACTTTACCCTGATCATTATTAGGATTATTGCTGTGATTAGTAAACGCTGATTGAGTGCCGCAAGTGTGCACGGCGCCTCCAGGAACTCAGGGGAGGGCGCGTCCCTGCTCTCTGGGCTCGGAGCTGCACACAGCCTGCCGTGGGGGATTCATTAGCACTCGGAAACTGAAATTGGCCTCATAAATAGTCATCCTCGGGAAACAGTTTCGGCTCTCCTGTTTTTATTTTAGTTGCTCTAAGCTGAATTCCTCTTTGGCTCTGTTATTGTCTGAGGAGTTTGGCTTTTACCTTCAGAAAAAAGTGTATCCTCCATAATAAAACTACCATTTATTGAGGTCGTACTATGTACCGGTGGCTCAGCACACCTTCTATTTGATTCACAGCAGTCTCCTGGGGGAGGTTCTGTTCTTTTCCTCCTTGTAGAGATGAGGTGGCGGAGGCTCAGGGAGGTGAGAGTACAAGGCTGATAAATGTCGGAGCTGGGATTTGAACCTGTAACTGTAGGGTTCCAAAGCCCTCCCTCTAATGCCTGTCTTCAGTCCCAGCCTCGCTGCCCACTCTGCCCTGTGCTGTCACAACCTGCCCCTTTCTCCTGGGTCTCAGGTGGGCAGAAGGCTTTCTGATGATATTTCGTTTCTGCCTTGTTAGAACTCTGCAGGGTAGCCACTGTTTTCATCCCCATTTTATTTATGTATTTATTTATCCCTGTGTTAGAGGTGAGGCAAGCCCAGGAGCCCTCTGCTGCAATGGAGGAGGTTCTCTCTCCTCCCTCCCGCCTTGCTGCCATCTGTGCACAGCTCAGAGTCAGCGCCCTGGGCGGGAAGGGTCCCCAGCAGCCGCAGCCATTTGTTGAACAGTGTCTATTGGCCAGGGATGGGGTCACAGATGCACACATGCTAGCCCTGCCCTCGAGGAGGTCACATTCCAGTGGGGAGACCGAACGCCTGGCATTCCACGTGGCCCATTAATTGGGCACTTCTCTTTCTGGCCTTGCAGTGATAGAGGTCTGTGTTTTAATAAACCGCTACTACATGCCTGATCTGTGCTCAGAGATCGATATCCCTGACTCCTCTTCATTCCTCATACCCTCCTAAGAGGTAAGCTGGAGTCCCCATTTAACAGGTGAGGAAACTGAAGGTCAGAGAAGCCTGAATTGCTTAAAGGGAGAGACACTTTGGATGAGGCAGAGCTGCTGCACAAACCCAGGTCTCTCTGAATCCAGAGGCCTCCTTCTGAGTTACCTGCCCTTGTAGTATGTCCCTTGTGTGTGTGTAAGCTTACGCTTATCGGGTCCGGAATTGGGTCGGTGAAGGCACAGTCCCGAATAGGATGCCATCCTTGTCTCTCTGATGGGGTGACAGACACAAAATTAACCCTCAGATGCGACCAGCTGTGGTAGGTGTTACAGGGCACGTCTCTTAGACTCTCTCAGCAGTTTCCTCTCCTACAGAACAGTGAGGGATATCTCACAGGGTTAGGACAAGGCTTAGAAGAGAGAAAGTTTGTAAAGTACTTGGTATGTGGAGGGCGCACGGAATGGTAGCGCTTACCACAGACCTGTTAGTGAGACCGTCATCACAGGTCAGAGTTCCTGGGAAGGGTCAGTTTGCTTGCATTTTCGGAACCTCTCAGTCTGTGGGTTGTAGATCTACAAAGAGATGTTTAGGTGCTTAAGGACATAGGCCATTTCCCATGGTTTTTGTATGGTGTCCTGGGTTGAGTGTGAGTCTCAAGCACTCAAGGTATATACTCAACACTAGCTATCAAGGAAGGTAACTGCAGTTCTGTGTTGTGAGCAGTCTGGGAAGTTGGGAAAAGTCACATGCGGGCAGCTATGAGTACCTTATTTAGCAGTCTCGAGTGTAACCAAGAGCCCAGCTCCTTGGCTGAGGAAAGGGAAATTCAAGGCCGGGTACACTGAGGTCTACCAAACCCAGGAGAAGACGCTGTGTCACTGGCAGGTAGGAGGGTTAGACCCGAGGCTGACTCCCTCTCAGTGCCTTCCTAGCTGTGCAACCCGGGGCAGGAGATGGCAGAGCCTCAAGTGGCCTGATCCATAATTTGGGAGAAAAATACTTGCCTTCTCAGGCGGTGGTGATCAAATAAGATAATGCTTGGAATGCACTTCACACAGCTCTCTGGTGCAGGGCAGAGCTTAAACGCTCAGTAAATGGCTGGAGGTGTTACTTTGAGGGGCTCCTTGCCAAGATTCTCAGCCGCACAGCCTTCTGCCTGATGGATGGTCTGTTTCAGATACCTGTCATTCTCGCTTCTGACCGAGGTTCTTTCTGGAAATGCCCATGGAAAGAATGTGTTCTTGCCAGTTAGATGAGGCCCCTTTGGAGGCCCCACTCCAGCCCATGCCTGAGGAGTATGGGTTTGGAGTTTGGCAATTCCTTGGAATGCAGGGGCCCCAGCTGGGGAGCGAAGCTGCAAGATCCGTCAGCCCAGAGTCCCCGGAATGTGGGAAAAGACATTTGGCGGAAGATAGAGGATATTGTAGAATGCTACAAAATACAGATAAGCACAAACACAAAAGGATAATCCCCAGTGATTATGACCTTCCAGAGATAACCACCCCGGTCACTTTGTAGTATCTGTCCACTCACGTTTTGTTGTTGCTCATGTGTCTTGGCTTGGGCTGCAGCGACAAAACACCGCAGACCGTGTGGCTTAGAAACAGCAGAAGCGTATTGCTCAGTGTTGTGGAAGCCAAAAGTCTGAGACCAGGGTGCCAGAACGGTCGGGTTCTGGTCAAGGCCTCTCCCACACTGCAGACTGCCAATTTTGATTTCTCATCATCTCCTCAAATAGAAGAGCCAGTGTGATGATATTCGGAGGTGGGGCCTTTGGGAGGTAATTAGGTCATGAGGTTTGCTCTCTCTTGAATGAGTTAGTGCCTTTCTTAAAATGTCATTAGACAAGCAGTACTCTTTTCCCAAAGGATCTTTGAGAAAAGATAATAATAATTTTCTGTCCAGGGCTTACTCTGTGGCTGTCACTATTTAGGGAATTAACTGTATTAATATTTTAATCCTCACAATGACCCCATAAGGTAGAACTACTATTGTCCCTATTTTACAGATGAGGAAATGAGATACAAAGTGGTTAAACTGTTGCTCAGGGTCACACAGTACTAAATGAAAGAGAGCCAGGAGTCAAAGCCAGGCAGACTGATTCCAGCTGTGCGTTAACTGTTATGCAATATTGCCTCCTTTGGATGAATCTCAAAGAGAGGGGAAGCTGTTTATGGGGGAAGGTGTGAAAGCCTCCAGGAACACCCAGGTTCTGGCACCCAGTCCTAAGTCAGAGAGCACCTGGATAGAGACAGGAAGAGTCACGTCATATGTTCAGTGAACGCTGTATTTCTCATCTGTCTCCCATGTGAACTGCAAAGTGCTCAGAAGGGAGTGGGGTAGAAAGCAGGAGAGTCATCCCGGTTCTCTCCTCAGGAATGGCACTTCAGTTTATGAAATGTTCGAGCTCTGAGCGCTAAAGGGTATTTAGAAAGCTTCTGGTTTATCACTCTGGTTTCACAGATGAGGGTCGGAGGCCCGATCAGGAGAGGGCTTGCTAGGGTCACCCTGCGAGTGAGTGATGGTGCCGGAAACTAGAAGCCAAGCCTCCAGCCCAGTGCTCAGACTATGGTTGCAAGCTCTTAGTCTTCATGGCCACATTCCACACCAGTTGGGGATGAGAAGGCTCGTTTTCTCCTAAACCCAGGGCTTTGCCCATGCTGGGAACTAAATGACCGCCTGGTGATGGATGGATTACATTGTGAGCTATCATTCACACAGCCTGCTTTACTCATTGCATAATCACAGCTACATTTGTGCAGAGGATCATTCCAGCCTGCTGTGAAAATGAGATGGGATTCCAACCCCAGAAAGGTTTTCCTGAGAAATACTAGAGCAGGTTTGTTCTGTGAGCCTGGAGGGCAGCACTGGGACTGGTGAAATTGGGGGAGTTCAGTGTTTATCCATTTATTAAATAAGTTTAGAGTACCTCCCCTGTGCCAGGTTGGGTGATAATCCAGCAGTCAACAAGGGTGGCAGATGTGAACACATATAAGCCCAGGAAGGTAGAACAGATGCTGGGAGGGAAGCAGGTGCAGCAGCGAGAGAGGGCACAGACAGGGGTAGTCACAGCTCCCTGAGAACAGGACTTGGAGCCGGCACCAACTCTGGATACATCTGGAAAGATGAATGTGGATGTGCCAGGCAGAAGGGGACCAGGCATTCCTGCTGTGAAGAGGCCACCGTTCTTGGGGTCCCCAGAGTAAGTAGTGTAAAGCCTGGGAGGGGCCCAGAAGTAAGATCAAGGTAGGGGTGCTGATCACCAGGGGACTGGCACATTCTGTCCAGGAGCTGGAACTCGACCCCATGGACCGCAGGGGCCCCTCCAGGGATTCAGGAAGCTTACGCAGCAGAATGAGTGGCTGAGCTTTGCAATTTTTAAAGCTCGCTGAGCTGTCATCCTATAGAGTGTACCAGGGGCCGGAGGACCTGTTGGAAGACTTGTGGGGCGGGGCAGGAGGACGAGCTGAGGAGCAGAGCCACTGCAGAGGCAGTGGGGACAGGCACACAAACGAAGACAAGAGGCCAGATGTGGGAACTGTCAAAGAGGTGGAGTCAGCATGACTTGGTCCCCAGCTGGACACGGGGAGAGTATGGGTAAGGTGTTGGAGGCTAGCAGTGCCACGTAGCCATGTCTCAGGCACAGTGCGCAGCACCGGACTGGGTTTGTTTCATTTCATCCTCCCTGACGGCCGCTGTCCCTGGACACTTGCTGTCCTCAAGTCACAACTGAGGAAAGTTGGCTCAGAAAGGTTCCAGCTTGCCCACAGTAACACAGAGAATGAGTCACATAGCTGGGATTTGAACCGAGGCAGTCTGCTAAGCTCCTGCTTGGAACGGCACTACCCCTCTGTTGTTGGGGTTTCTGGCTTTGGTCATGAGATGATTATGGACACTTGCCTCCGTTGCCGGCCATATAGAGGAGTCTGAAAGCGAGGGGGAGTCCTGGTCTGATCATCCCACATGAGGACTGGAAGTGCTCAGGGCTCAGATAAGTTGCTAGGATGTATGCAGAAATACTAAAAATGGTTAAAAATGGCTTTGAAATAGCTCACTGTAGGTTTGTGGCATTGCAACTTTGCTTCCTTTTCTGGTGCAAGGGGAGAGGCACCAGACAGGGGGTCAGACACAGCTCTAGTTTAGCCTCTGCTGGTTCCCAGCCACGTGATCCAAAGTAAGTCACTTTAGGCCATCTCGCCACTGCATGATGAGGGCATTGGTTTTGTCTCGTGTGCGCGGGAAGTCACCTGGAGGGCTTGTTAAAACAGATTTCGGGGACCCACCCCCAGAGTAGTGATCCAGTTAGCCTGGGGTGAAGCCTGAGAATTTGCATTTCAGGGAGATGCTAGTGCCGCTGGACCGGGAGCTACACTTCAGGCCCCACTGCATGGGCGCTCTCGCTGTTCCCTCTGCACTTAGAGTCCCATTCCTGTGGGCAGGAACACCCCAACCAAATAAGTGTGCACTCCAGTATCAATAGCAGAGAATATTCAGCCCAAGGCCAAGAGCATTAAACCAGTGACAGGTGTGGCACTTTGAAATGAGAACAGGATACAGTCCACCCCACCCTCCCATCCTCTTCTGTTCCTTGTGGTCCTTTCCCCACTGCTGGTGACCTCAAGTTCAGCCTCCTCCCCAGAATAATTTGTTTCCCTGTGTGGTTTTTAGGATGGATGGGTCAGTGGAGGAACCCCACATACCAGCTGTTGTTAGGGCCAAGACGCCTGCCCTAAGCAGTTGATGAATTGAAGACACTCAGGACAGGCATAGGCCCTGTAGATCTTAGGACTCACCAGCCTGAGGGGTGAGAGTTCTCATAGAGCAGCCAACAGACTGACCTTCCACCTTGGTCACAATGGCCCATGGCCTGACTATTGCCATGGGCTAAGGAATGGAAAAGCTTTTCTCTCTTGCTTTCCCCCAGATCACCTGTCTTGGCTTCCTTGGCCTTCAGTGACACATAAGGGGATTCTTTTTTTTTTTTTTTTCTCCTTCCTGACCGCACTCTGAGCATGAGCAGCTTTGTGCCTCTCTGTGACCCTGTGCCAGAGATCTGATGAAAGAATTTCAGGGAGACAAATGGAGATTACATGGAAATCAATCACACGCAGCTGGTGTTCTCTGCAGGCAACTGTTCAATTTTATTTCCTTTTCATTTTTCTCCCCGTTTCCTGGGATCAACTCCTTTAAGAGTTTGACATCAGCTAGAGTTGTGTGATTAAGTGGTAAACTTAAGCTGGCTGCTGGAACCTTCTGTGTGTTTCTGCAGAACTGGGAGATTGTTCAGGGCAACCAATTGGGTCATAAGTCCTCTGGACCACTCAGGGCATGAGCCTCTTTAAAGACAACTTTTTTTGGCGCCTTATCTGTAAGGGTCTAGCTGAGCTTTTTAAATTATTTTCCCTTAAAACCTGTTTATAATTTTGGCTACTTTGGGCTGCAAGTAATGGAAGACCCAATCGTTTAAATGATACAGAGATTTATTATCTCACATAACCAGAACCCTAGCAGAAGGGCTGCTGTGGGGTTAATTAATTCAGTGGCTCAGCAACATGATCTGAGATTCGTTTTCCTACCATCTTTCTGCTCTGCCATACTCAGCATGTTCTCCCTGGTTAAAGTTTCTCATTATCCCTAGGCAGCTGCTGTAGCTCCAGACATTTCATGTAGACACAGAAACCTGTAGGATGGGTAACTGGACAAAATCAGAGTTCTGTTAAGAAGGAGGAAGGGGTGGGGGTGAGAAATGACCATTGGGGTATCGTTATCAATCCTTGTTCAGAAATATTCATTCTTTCTCTTTCCCCTTAGGCATTAACATCTTACACAGGCATAATGAGACTGCCACAGGATAACCTCAACTACTTTTCTAGTTTTATCTCCTACTTTCTCTGCGCAGAGCCTTTGCAGAGCCAAACAGGACCACTTGTTTTGCTGGAATGTGCCACATCTCTCATCTCTCCCACTTGCCTTTGTTTTAGCCTGTGCCCTGTATCTGGGAATACAGCCTCTCTGTGATCCATGTCTCGACGCAAGACATGTCAAGGACAGGGATAGAAATAGTGCCTTTCTTCTCTCCCTCCTGTTCCTATCTTTTAAGAACAACTTTTTTTTTTTTTTTAAGATTTTATTTATTTATTTGACAGACAGATCACAAGTAGGCAGAGAGGCAGGCAGAGAGAGAAGGGAGGAAGCAGGCTCCCTGCTGAGCAGAGAGCCCTATGCGGGGCTCGATCCCAGGACGCTGGGATCATGACCCGAGCCGAAGGCAGAGGCTTTAACCCACTGAGCCACCCAGGCGCCCCTAAGAACAACTTTTTATTGTAAAATAAGATACAGGATACAGAAAGCCATACAAAACAACTGCAGACTTGAAGAATTATTTTAAGATGAGTCCCCTTGCAACCAGCACCAGCCAAGAAATAAATTCTGTGGTCCCTCTAGAAACCCTTTCGTATGCCCTATCCAACCACTGCCCCTCTCTCCCCTAATAGGACCACAGCAATCACGTCCTTCCATTTAAAAAAAGAGATTTATCCCCCAAATGTGCATCCCTAGTCGTTCAGTCTTACCCATTTTAAAAGGTGGTGTTTAAGCCTTTTAATCTACAGAGTCCCCCTCCAGTTCTTTCTTTTCCTTATAATCTGTCTTTTGAAGGCAAGACTTTTGAGGAATCCAGGCCTGTCAGGTCTGGATTTTGCTGATTGTGCACTCACGGTTCAGATTAACACGTTCCTCCATTTTCTTGATTTCCTGCAAATTGGCGGCTGGATCCAGAGACTTGCTCAGACTGGTGTAGATCCCTCTGGCAAGAATCCAGGGGCACTGTGCTTCAGCAGGAGGCCGCTGACGTCTCTTGGCCTCCTGATTCTATCATTTCTTCTTCACTTACTCGGTAGGAGTCTCTTCGATGCATCCTGAGCTCCGCAGCATGACCGCAGTAATCTTGATCATTTCCTTGCTCTCTGATACGTCCAGATATTTCAGATGCTTCCAGTACGTATCCTGCCCTCAACCTGGACTCGGTCATTTCTCTCAGAACCCTTTCGTTTCTTTTAGCGGGAAATGGTATTTGAAGACCCTTATGGGGGAGCTCGAGATGGTCTTTGCTAGTGGACTCACTCGTAGACTTCTCAACTGGACAGAGAATAAACATATAAATATGTTTATGCTTATATTTGATTTACATTAAAAGAGCAAATAGCTCATGAATTCATAAATATGTATTTAATGGAAATTCAAGGCTGGAGGTTTTTTTTTCTTTGTTGACATCTGTGTATCTCCTTTCTTCGCATCAAGAACCCTGGTTTTCAAGAACACAAGAGATAATGGAATTGAACTCTTTTGTCTTAGTCCATAGTATACACCCAACAGGTGTTGGCATCACAAGACAAATACTGCTATGAATATGATTACTTGAAATAGTAAAACATCTTTTTTGCATGTCCTTTCCCCATTGCCTTGCCCCAACTTGTCTTATAGTTGTCTTTTATTATGCATACTACTGTTTCCCTCTAACTCCCATTCAGTCTTAGTTCTACAGGTAAGTGTTTATTTAATGTTCACCATATTTCTACAGTCAATTTGGTTGTCTGAAGCTTGTTCTGTGGGACATTCTTTGGAAAGACCACATGGGAACAATATTTCTTGAGTTCTTGAATGTCGATAATAGTTGTGTCCTTTATAAAATTCTTGTTCCATATTTTCTTTCCTTGGGTATCTTGAATATGTTACTTCTCCCATTTCTTTTGGCATATGGTGTTACTGTTAAAAAGTCTGGTGGTGATCTAATTTTCCTCCCCTTTTAAGTACCTTGCTGTTTTGTTTTTTAGATACCCAAAAGATACTCCTTCCCTCCCTGCCTCCTTTCCTTCCTTCTTCTTCCCTCCCTCCCTCCCTCCCTCCCTCCCTCCGTCCCTTCCTTCCTTCTTTCCTTCCTCCGTCCTTCCTTCCTTCCCAGTACATTTGCTGGATTATGTCTTAGGGTTGGTCATTCCAGATTGATATTCTTAGTTATGCGGTGTGCTCTTTCTCTCTGTCATCTTTTAATCCATGAAGAAATCCTTCCCTAACTCATGCCTCTAACCCCAAATAATGAATACCTGCCCATTTGGTTCTATCCTTGCACCAGTGCCTAGAAAGGAAAATCGAACCACCAAGATTGGCACAGATTCACCAACATATATTGGTCAATTACGTGAAGGAAATGTGGTAGCTATATGAAAATTGGGGCCCTGCCAGCTTGGCACATGGGGAAAAGAGCTTTTAGGTATTCAATTCCAGCACTTCTGCAATAAGGAGTATTGTAATTCATTAATGATGTCTCTCACAGACACAAGGCAAGAGATACAATGTCTTATCCTTATCTGTTGCACCGGGTGCAACACTTCGCTTTAAAAAAAAAAATTGCTTTCATATCTCTTGTCTACTGTTACTTAAAACTGTCCTTGACCTAAGCTGTTTAGGGATTCTCATCTTTATTTTATAGTAGTGACATGGAGACCCAGAGAGGCAGATGGAATCACACAAGATCACACAGCTAAGGATGACAAGGCAGGGTTTCCTGACTGTGGATCTCGTATGCCTTCCACTTTCCCATACTTTACAACTCTGATGTCTGGCTGAAAACCTGATTTCTTTTCCAGGAGAGGGACACTAAAAAGGAAACCGGGAGGCTACCAAGGCTAAACCTTGTCAGTATTGTAGTCTGGTCGAGACCTTGACCTCCTGGGAGCCTTTCTTCCTCCTCCTCCCCCTGTTTTACCCTTTCCCCCTCTTCAGACTCCTCCACTTCTGGCTTTATTGAAACATAATTCACATACCATTAAGATTACCCTTTTTAAGTGTATATTTCTGTGGTTTTTAGTATGTTCACAGAGTCGTACATCCACCACCACTGAAAGTCTTCCTTTCTTTTTTTTTTTTTTAGATTTTATTTATTTATTTGACAGAGAGAGAGCAAGTGTGCACAAGCAGGGGGAGTGGCAGGCAGAGGAAGAGGGAGAAGAAGCAGGCTCCCTTTGAAGCAGGGAGCTCCACGTGGGGCTCGACCCCAGAACACTGGGATCATCACCTAAGCCAACTGCAGATGTACAAGTCTTACCTTCTTAGTAACCCTTATAATTTTGCTTCTGGAGTGGGGAAACTGACAGAGAAAGAGGCCGATGATGGCGTCCTAAGATCCTAGATCTACCCCTTCTCAGGGGCAGCAAATAGATTCTTAGAGGGGCTCCAGAGGCCAGTTGCATGAGCGATGCCTGCCAAGTATGAGAGTGGGGCAGGTTGGGAAGAGAGAGCAGATGGCTGGAGAACATGCCCTCCGCCCCACCTTTAGGGGCATCCACTAGCAACTCAGCGGCGGCCGACTGCTGCCATATAAGGACCCAGGGCTAGGTTGCCAGGCCTTGTGATTACTCAAGAGAAACTGGACATCTAGATCTTTAAAAGAACTTTCTGGCTTTTTAGTAGTTGGCAAGATATGTTTGTATTGTTCTAAACAGGCACTGTGTGTGGTCCCTTGTGGATTGGGAGGTGACCTTAGACCTCTAGTTTGAGACTTCTTTTCATGTATTCCCATTTATTTTGCATTCCTTTCTTCCATGTATTTATTATTATTTCATACCAAGTAGGGCAGGTTTTCTTGGTATGCGACCGGAGCCAGCTTTGGGAAACCAAAGATCAGCTCCCAGAAGTTCCATTAGTGGAATGTAACTGTGTTCTTCCATGTGAAGACTAAATAGAGCCGTGGACAATAGTGGGTTTGTGACGCGCTCTACCACCATGTATCTTCAAGCACCATCGCACCATTTGGACAGGATGGCTTGACTTCCCCCTTGTTTCATCGTTCACCACAGATTTTTTTTTGTTTTGTTTTGTTTTGTTTTAAAGATTTTATTCATTTATTTGACAGACAGAGATCACAAGTAGGCAGAGAGGCAGGCAGAGAGAGAGGAAGGGAAGCAGGCTCCCCGCTGAGCAGAGAGCCCGATGCGGGGCTCGATCCCAGGACCCTGGGATCATGACCTGAGCCAAAGGCAGAGGCTTTAACCCACTGAGCCACCCAGGCACCCCACCGCAGATGTTTTTGATGTTAGACTTCCACGTGGGCTTCAGCCACCGTCTCCTGAACCCATTGGCTGCCCTCCTCCCCTGCCACCTTCTCTGTGCCCTAGCAAAGGAAAAAAAGAACCTGTGAGACCAGACAGTGCTTCCCTGGGTCATCCAGTATCTCTTTGGTTTTTATACCAACCCTGTGAAGTTACCACGCGCAGCTGAGACATGTAGAAACAGAAGCTCAGAGAGGGTTAGCGGTGGCCCAGGGCTGTTTACCTGGTCAGTTGCATAGTTTGGAATCCCATTTCTGAACTTCAAAACCGGTTTCTTTTGACTTCTTTTTGCTTTCTTGCCCTTATGACTATACTTTTGTTTTTTTAAAGATTTTATTTGTTTGTGAGAGAGAGAGAGCACACACACAAGCAGAGGGAGGGGCAAAGGGAGAGGGAGATAATCTCCAAGCAGATTCGGTGCTGAATGTGGAGCCTGATGTAGGGTTTAATCTCATGACCCTGAGACCATGACCTGAGCCGAGACCATAATCTGAGCCAAAACCAAGAGTCAGACGCTTAACTGACTGAGCCACTGGGCGCCCCTGGCTATCCTTTTATCTGCTTAGAATTGTCTGACCATAGATCTAAACTTGAATTTTAGAGGTTAGAAAGCCCTACTTCATCTCTGCCTTCCCAATATTCTCTATTTTTTAAAAAAAGATGTTTGTATGAAGACTCTTTTGGTTGCAAGTGACAGAAATTCTTCCCAAATGGGCTTAAGCAGAAGAGGGACTTCACTGGATTATGTAAGAGAAAGACTGTGGAACGGACTGCCTTCAGGCATGGCTGCATCCTGGGGCTGGGAGGTTTTCAGTAATCCTCGCTGGGGGCTGGTTGTTTCTTCTCAGGCCAGCTCTCCCCTTAGTGGTGGCAGAAGGCCTCCCACAGCTCCAGGCTTCCTTCCTTCAGTGTGGGAGCTCCAGCAGAAAGAGAAAGGCTCTTTTTTTGATCTTCATAGTGAAAGTCACTGAGCCAATCTCTGTGTTCACTCTGGGCCATGCACTTGTCTTTAAACCTTTTATGGTTGTCAGGAAGATACCATACGCTTTGTATGGGTCAGGTCTCCATTTGTGGAACTGAAAAAGAGGCCAGCCCCCCTAAGCTCTGTGAACCAGACACTGGGAAAGGTTCTAGAAAAACAAAGGAATGAAGACCAAGAAGGCAATTCCTACTTTTATATTTAAAACAAACAAACAAACATATATTTTAATGTTTATTGAGTTTCTTGAGGACCCAAAAAAAAAAAAAATACTCACAAGGACCCTGACTTTCCAAGAAAGAAGGGCCAAATGCAGAATTTTAACACCTCTTCAAAAACAGGTCATCTGTTATCAGCAGTTCAGATATTCTCTTTTAAAAAAATAAAAGAACCTACATTATACGTTTATAAAATAATTAAAAAATTAAAAAAAAAAAGAAAAGAACCATGGGGACATTGGCCAAACGCACACTTTTAAAATAGAAAAAGAAAGGGCAGGCTTTATTTTCCCATGCATAGCTAATGTATGTGCAGTGCCGATTTCCTGAGGTCTTAACACAACTTCCTGCTAGAGCAGTGCTTCCTTTATCTGACGTCATTAGGCAGCAGGGTTTTCTGGATGAGTGAGATTTTACAGATATGTTTGTGTTTTTAAGCTTTAGGTCTGTTAAAAAAAAAAAATCTTTCTTAAAAAATCTTCTTTGTACTAGCAGAATACACTGATACAATGAATATAAACATTTCCTAAGCCATTTATACACCGTGCTTCTGGAAGTTAGAATGTACACCAATAGGTGTGAGAACCCATAGAATTAATATGACCCTTCTTTTCTGGACATGATTTGGGGGTGGGCAACTGTATAATGACTAACATTTCTATGAAAATAATCATAAGTACATTAGGGAATAGAATGCAAAAGTCTCTTGAATTTTATGGGTGAAACCTGAGTTGATTCAATCACCAGTTTCCATCTTTCCCTCCCTGCCCATCCCTCTTTGCCTCTTCACCAGTGTGTCCAAGCTGTGGTGCTCTTCTTCTTCAGTGTATATTGTCTGGAGCTATTCTCTATCACCACTTGGTCTTTACTTTATTCTAGGAATAATGGAGGATTGCCAGGAAAAGCCAGACAGTCAAGCTTTTTAAAATGAATAACATTAAAATTCACACATAGACCTAAATCAGACTTGGCATGACAGGGGTTCTGTTATTTTTCTATATATATTTTTCATATTTGAAGATCAATCCAAAATTCCAATTCTATTTGTCTCAGATGGTGATTTTTTTAAAAGTTCACTTAGTTTGGAAACTTCTTCTTCTTCTTTTTTTTTTTTTACTTTTTATTTTGAGATAATTTTAGATTTATAAAAGATACTGTAAAAATAATCCTTTGGACCCTTCACCCAGCTTCCCCTAATGTTAACATCTTTTACAACCATAGTACAATTATCTAGACCATGAAACAATATTATTATTTTTTTTAGAGGTGGGGATGGGGCGGATGGAGGGGGGAGAGAGAATCTTAAGCAGACTTCATTTTCCACCTGAAGCCCGATGCAGAGGTCAGTCTTACAACCCTGAGATCACGACCTGAGCCGAAATCAAGAGTCAGACACTCAACCAACTGATCCATCCAGGTGCCCCATGAAATGGTAGTATTAATCATTCTACAGACCTTACTTGAACCTTGCCATTTTTTCCCACTAGGATTCCTTTTTCTATCCCAGGATCCCATATTACATTTAGTTGTCACATCTCCTTAGTGTCCTCCAACTTGTGATGTTTCTTCAGTCTCTCCTTTGTGTTTCATGACCTTGACACTTGGAAAAGAATAACCAGTTATTTTGTAGAATGTCCCCCAATTCAGGTTTGTCTGATGTTTCTCATGCATGTGGGTAAGAACACCATAAAAATGACATGTGTCCTTCTTAGGGCATCACATCAGATGTACATGGTGAGTTATTACCACAATGTTAAGATGATATATGCCAGGCTTCTCCAATGTGAAGTTACTATTCTTCCCTGTGCAGTTAGTAATTATCTGGTAGGGAGATACTTTGAGACTAATGTGAATGTCCAGTTGTAGGACTTTTTTCTTCAAAGGATGGGGCACTTGGGTGGCTCAGTCAGTTAAGCGGCTGCCTTCAGCTCAGGTCATGATCTCAGGGTCCTGGGATCGAGCCCTGCTTTGGGCTCCCTGTTCAGGGGGAGTCTGCTTCTCCCTATCCCTCTGCCGCTCCCCCCACCTTTGCTGTCTCTCAAATAAATAAATAAAATCTTTTTAAAAAAAGAGAGAAAGAAAAGAAGGAAGGAAAGGAAAGGAAAGAAAAGAAGAAAAGAAAAGAAGGCCTAGCGTAGAAAACAGGTAGAAGTGAGTTGTTTCCATTGAAATGGACAAAGGATGGGGTTGGCAGCCCAGCAGTCTCTGCCCCTTCCCTCCCTAACACAACCCTTGAGTCACCTCTGTTGAACTGATAGACCTCTGTGGAATGCTCTTTGAAAATCAAGGCTCTGGACTGTGGTTTTTGGCTTTTGGCTTTTATGATACTTACATGTGCAGCAGGAGCCCCTGTACTCAAAGTATTCCATGAGATGGTGTTCTTCCAAATTGAAATTAGCAAAATTAGCTTTACCTTAAACAACATGATGTATAACTGAAGCCAGTCAGCAATCATTTATTTAGCATCTTCTGTGTACCATCACTACGCTAAATCCAGGGAATATAAAATTCATAAAACATAGTCCCTGCCTATTAGTCCTGTATCTAGTCTTCCAGAACAGTAAGAACTTTGTAATCTAGAGAAGGAAGAACCATGATGGGAGAAAACTAACAAAAAACCTTTGGCTTTGTTGGGGAAAGATACTTGAGGTTTGGGGGGTTGTGATTTGAGTGAGTGAAGAGGTCACTTTGACCTGGGTCGCCCTCATGACTTGGTTGAAAGCAATTCCTTTCCTTCTGAGAAGCATGTTTACTTCAGTGGGGAAAAAAAAAAGAGAGAACGACCGTTCTAACCCCAACCCCCTTGGCCCCCCAAAAAGGAGCCACCCTTTGGTGCCTTTGAGTCTCCTTCCCATATTTGAAAGACTCCAGGTTCTTGTCCTTCATGGCTGAGGTGTTTGAGCTGTCCATAATTGCATTATTATTCCAGACACTGTCTGAACGCTTCTTGCTGAGGAGGGAGGATTAGGCCGAGGAGGGAGCGTACAGCCAGTCATCTGCCCTGCGCCTGGCAAAGGAGATTATGCCTCTAGAAAGGAGGTTTCTGGCTGAGGCTTTGTTACTTAATTAGTCTCCTGTCTCTTTTCCCTTTATGACAGTGGCAAGATCGAGGACGTACCCCCTTTTAGATGAATGCAAATGCCTCTAACGAAGTTTTATAATCGTTCATTTTAAACAAATCAGGAAATTGTCAAAACCACTGTAGTCACAGGGAATTCAGGGGCAGGAAATAACTTTTAAAGGCATATGTTTCTCAAGGGAGTAAAGTAGCAAATACCATCTCTTTAAATTCTGTTTAACATGAAACCTTTATTGACTGTTCATGATGGTTCTGCACAATTTAATGCTCTTTTAAGTGAATATTATTTAGCTTCTTCACGCAAGTCAATGCGGACTTGTGGATCTTTAAATTTAGATGCTGATCACAACCAGAAGTCAATGTATAAAACGGTTACAATTTAATTAACTGGTAATAGATCTTATGCAATGTCAGGTTAAAGGGAATGTATAAATATTGCTTTATGAACCAGCCTCTGCAGAATGTGTAGACACCAGCCGTTCTCTCTCCTCTCCTTCTCTTGGGAAGAGTTATGGGATGGCCCTATTAACTGCCAAGAAGTATGAGGTGGGGTGAAGGGGGGGGCACTCATTATTAAACAGCTGTGTCCAGCCAATCAGCCTTGAAGAATTTGACTTCAGAGGTCAATAAAGATTCCTGACACCGTTAATTTCATTTTATGAGACACACTGAAATGCATCAATTCATGCTTTGTCTTTGTCTTTTGATGGAGAAAGGAAGAAAGTTTTGGAAGCTCATTAAGTAGATCTGAGCAAAAGAGCAAGCATTAGTTCAACCTGTTCACCTTGCAGGTGGGGAGACAGGGATACTGAGCCCCAGCAAGAGGGACCAGACTTTCAGCACTGTCCAAGAGCACTAGATGATGCTGCTAAAGCCAAGGACTTCAGGGAGTTTACTCAAAACTGAAGGTCCCTTAGCGGCCTGGCCCTGGTTTCTTGTCTCTTTAGGAGATGAGGCCAGTGGGTGCTGGAGTTCATTCATTCGGCAGCTCTGTATTGAGCCCTGAGGGGAAAAGCGTTCTGTTGCCCTTCCTACATCAGCCAAGTAGTCCCCGGGGAGAGCTGTATCCCTACCACCTGAAGCAGATCTGCTGCACCCTAGCAGACCTCGAAGAACCTTGGGTGAGGACTAGGTGTCGCGTCGTCCATGAGGCCACTTGAGGCCAACCACGAGCCTAAGTTAGACGCCCTGCATGGACTTCCTGCTCACATTTTGTTCTTGTAGCTTATTTACTCGTCCTCCGCACCCAGCTGAAAGCTCAGGAGGGAAAAATCTACCTACCTCGCTCACTGTTGTGCACTCAGGGCCTAGCACACAGCGCCGGACACTCGGTGGATGCTCCGTGATGGTTCAGCAACGAGCGAGTTCAGCTCTGATCTGCAAACCTTCACCTGCAAACTGGGCACGATTCCTCGTTCCCTTTCTACCCGCTGTGGGGACAAGTGAGCTGACATTTGTGGAAGAGCTGGAAGGTGCTGCACCAGGAAGAGCGAGCCCCCAGGGGTTACTGGTGCTGTGCTATAGCTAGGCTATAACCGGATTGCATCAGCTCTTCTTGCAGTGACCACCCTTTGACAAGAGCACATCTGAGTTATTGTCTGGTCACATGAACTGATAGTGTGGTGCCTAGAATGAGAGACTCCTAGTGATTAAAGAAACCTCACTTGTATTCCTCTCCCCCCACAGTAGAGATCAACGGAGGGCCCAGAGAGATGGATTTCCCTGCCTCATGTTGTGCAGGGAATCCGTGGCTAAGCCAGGAGTAGGTCCCAGGATCCCTGACCATACCCACCCCCCCCCGCCGCCACTCAGTGCTTCCAGTCTTCACTGCTGTTGGAGAAGCTGTGGTGAATTTAATTAGCTACAGTCTAAGATGTGATACATGTCAGAGCTCATTACGGTGGTGGAGCTGGTGGGTATGACTCCGCAGTGCCATCCCTGTTGTAGTTCAGTGCCCCCAATTAGCTCCGGCGCTCACGACAGCCCGGCAAGCAAGCGTCGTGGAGGGCTACTTCAAGGCAGGTGCCCAGATTCCGCAGTGCCCCTCAGACACGCTCTCCTCTGCCTCAGCTAACCTGCTGCTGCCTTCTCCTGAAATGCCTGCTGACGCCAGACGGAAGCCTTAAGGTGTTGCGAAGCATTTCCCACTTAAAGTCACAAGATCATTTTGCTTGGCTCTGACCAGGAACTTGTACAAGGCTAGTAAGCTCCTCAGCCCAGAGACTGCTCCCAGTGTGCTGATGCAGTGAGCAAGAGAAGGGTGCTCTAGGGCCCACCAGCATCAGAGCTGAATACCTTCTCTGGACTAGACTGTGTTTTCATTTTTTTAATGCCAAACCAGGAAAAACAAAAGAAGGTTGGGGAACAGGTCCAAATTAAAGAAAACAAAAGAGTAAATACAGTGTAAAATCCCTGATTGGATTGTGGTTCAGGGAAGAGGTAACTGTAAAAGCACTTTGGAGACAGACAATAACAAGTGTTGACAAGGAAGTAGAGAAATTCGAACCCTCAGGTATTGCTGGCGAGACTATAAAATGACGCAGCTGTTTTGGAGAACAGTCCCCAGTTTCTCAAGAGGTTACACACAGAGTTAGCATGTGGCCTAGGAGTTCTACTCCTAGCTGTCTACCCAAGAGGAATGAAAACACACATCCACATGAAAGCTAGCATGGGGGTGTTCGTAGCAGCATTATTCATAGTAGATATGGGGAAACAACTCAAATGTCTGTCAACTGATGAATGGACATACAAAGTTTGGCTTATCCATACTGTGGAATATTATTCAGCTCTAGAAAGGAATGAAGTGCTGACCTATGCTACAACATGGATGAACCTTGGAAACATGATGCTAAGTGAAAGAAACCAGCCACAAAAGGCTACCTTTTTTATGATTCCATTTATATGAAATGTCCAAAAGAGGCAAATCCGTAGAGACAGAACATAGATTAGTGGTTTCCAAGGGCTGGGGAGGGGAAGAAATGGGGAGTGATTGATAATGGTACAGAGTTTCCTTTTGGGGTAGTGAGAATGATCTAGAATTAGAGGTGAAGATTGCACAATTTTGGAGAATACCAAAAACTACTACATTGTACCATTTAAAAGGGTGGATTTTATGTGGTATGAATTATGTACTAGTTAAGAAATTAATAAAAATAACATGGTTGGGGGCTGCCTGGGCGGCTCAGTCGGTTGGGTGTCTGACTCTTGATTTCGGCTCAGGCCATGATCTCAGGGTCCCGAGACGGAGGCCCGAGTCGGCTCTGCACTCAGCATGGAGTCTGCCTGAGTATTTCTCTCCCTCTCCCTCTGCCCCTCTACTCATTCTCATTATCTCTCAAATAAATAAATAAATGTTAAAAGTAATAATTTGGAGGAAATTTGAACATGGAGTGAATATTAGATAATAGTTTGTCAATGTGATAATGCAATTGTCATTCTATAGGGGAAGGTTCTTCTGCTTGAGAAATGGATGCTGAAGTACTTAGTGGTCAAGTATCATGATGTCTGCAGTTTACTCTCACATGATTCAGCAGAAAATGTATAGAGAGGTTGGTGAACAAGTGTGATAAAATACTATTAATTGGTAAACTTAAGTGAATGGTATACTGGTGTTCTTTTTATTATTTGTACAACTTTTCCGTTGAAATTGCTCAAAATGATAGGTTGGCAAATAACGTTTTTTATAAAGTGAGGTGGAAATGTTAGAATACCAAGGGACAGAGACAAGTGAAAAGGCTTTTTGGCTGTCCTCCTTGACCCTTTAGTCTCTCCAGGACAAGGCTAAACAAACACTTGTTTAAGCGTTCCCTGGAAGAAATTAATTCCATTTCTGAGCAGTATAGACCCCCTCTCAGCTCTTAGGGAGTACCCAAAACCACAGGCAAACACTACAGACTCACATGGGATCTTCCAAAGAGGGGACTTTCTTCTGACCTCCCATGGGCAGAAATGACAGCCAAGGGGATCTCCACTCACAGCTCCCTCCCTGATCTTTTTTTTTTTTTAATTTATTTATTTGACAGAGATCACAAGTAGGCAGAGAGGCAGGCAGATAGAGAGAGGAAGAAGCAGGCTCCCTGCTGAGCAGAGAGCCTGATGTAGGGCTCGATCCCAGGACACTGGGATCATGACCTGAGCCAAAGGCAGAGGCTTTAACCCACTGAGCCACCCAGGTGCCCCTCCCTCCCTGATCTTATTCCAGGGTGGGGAGGAGTCATGATAGGCAGTTTTATCTCTCTTCTCTAAGGAAAACACTGAAAAATAGTCAGCAAGTATAATTTCTGAAGACAAAGAGGTCTCAGTGAGTTTTCCAAACCTTACATGTCTTCCCTTGTTGGCAGTATTTATATTTTGGGAAGGGGGATATGTGGAGCCTTATGGTAACTTGTCCAGTCCCTTATTTCTTATCCCGCTCCCCAATATATGAAAGAACCAGCAAGGTCTCAGGTCGTTTTTGAGCTCATGAAGGAGAGCTTGACCACATCACTTCCAGAATAAATGGTAGAACCAATAGTGGAGAACATCAGACCTCAGAAGAAAGGGACCTCCTTGAAAGGTATCTCAGAGCTGCTTTGCTTCCATGAGAGAAACCCATTGCTCTCGCACCTTGTGCCCATCCTGGAAGTGTAGTCAGGAACATTTGCAAAAGCTTTAAACCAACAACCGCTTTTATAGTCTGCAGACTGATTTTTCAATGTGCAGATTTGCTATAAATTTATAGAGTGTTTTGATTCTAAATTCACAATGTGCATCTTTAATGGCTCCAAGTTTGGATAATTCTGTGCTGTTTATATCCTAGCAGCAATGGTTTATGCATATTTCCCAAGCTATTACCCTCCTAGGAGAAGAGTGAACAACCTCCTTTCACAAAAGACAGTCCCATATGTCCTGTTTAGTGTGTCTCTCTCCAAAGATCATTTCTTATTGAGATGTGAGGAAAGCATGACAGCTGGATGAGGCACCCACCTCACTTTGCAGGCAGGTGGGTTTGTGGGTTTCCTGGATCCTCCTACCCGGCTCCCAGATGGCCCTACATTTGAAAATCATCAATTAGGCACTTTGCAGTCACCTGGAGTTTTTCTACTAAGACATTTTTCAGTTTCATTTAAAAAAAAATATGTTGCCCACCTCCCTCTATTCCCATCAGGAAAGAACTTTGTTATTAACATGTGATGAGAGTCTTAGAAAAAGAGCCAGGAATTTGCTGTCCGGGAGTCCAGCCTGAGATGGTAATCAGAAATGTGAGATGGATAGGATGTTTATTGAAACTCACAAAAAAAATTTTTTTTATTGTAGTAAAATATATATAACATGAAAAAACATAATAGTGGAAAATTGGAAGCAATTAAATGTCCAGCAGTAGGGGATATGATTCACCCATGTAATAGAATATAATGCACCCTTTGAAAATACTTTCAAAGAACTTTTAATAATAGGAAATTTCTCTTGACACAATGACAGGTAAAGAAAGCTGGTTCCAGACCTCCAATTAGGTCTTCAGATTTTAGATTTCAGACACATGCATTGAAACAAGACAAAAAGGGTAACCACGGAATTATCAACAGTGGTTATTACTGGGTAGTGGGATTATGAGGATTTTTAAAATTACATTTTTTATTTTGAGATAATTGTAGATTTCACATGTAGTTGTAAAAACATTACAAAGAGGTCCTGTGCGGCCTTTCCCCCAGTTTCCTGTATTTAAATTTTCTTCTCAGTGCTTTTCTCTTTTCAAAAAAAAAAAAAAAAAATCTACAGTCAGGGAAAATGCAATTAAGCACTCTCATTAAAAACAACAAATTTATCTGTCCTTTTGGGGTACCTTACTCTGGACTGTAACTGATCTATCTTCCCCTTTTCCTGGACCCCACAGCCTGTTGCCTGGCTTTTTGGTCCACCTGCTTAGCACCAGCTAATATGGTAGTTAATCACATCTTTGCCAGGAATGGGCTTTCATGCATTGAGTTTTTGTTGGAACAACAAAGCATACCTTCCAGAACCATCAGTAAGTTTACTCAAACTATTTGAAGAAGAAAGGAACACATTACTTTTATAACAAAGTTAAAGTAAGACATCCACATTATGGGTGGTAAGTTAAGATTTGAGCTACGATGAGTAAGATCAAAGTCATTGAGAAGCATTGCTAGTGAACCCTAAAGAAATGCTTCTTGAATTGAAATCATGCCGTCTGGTAGATACCAGGGAACACACAGCACTGTAGGAACTCACGGGGAAAGAGCATGACTGGAGTCACTCTCCTTAACTTCTGAAGAAAAGGTTTAGATTTTCTCTTTGTCCTCGTGCCACATCTTGCTGGAATGCATACTGCTGGAAAGATGGGGGCCCTGGGTTGGATTCTTGACCCCAGCATTGACCTCTGTGGGAACCTGGCAGGACGTCTCGTCTCTGGGCCTCCTTTCTCTTGCCAGCAGAATGAACTGTTCAGACCAGAGCATCCCTATGGGCTGAGATGCTTAGGGCAGTCAGCGTGAAGCAAGTGACTTTCCCAGGCTTCTCAGACTTCCTCCATTAAGGAAGCACAATGCACAGTGAGCCTGTAAGGGCTTTAGCATCCTTAGAAGTTAGTTTCATTGATTTGGGTCTTCCTCTGCCTCCTGGTGACCCTTCCTGTCAACATCTCTCTTTTGTCATTAAAAAAAAAAAGTCTCAAGTGAAAGAAGGTCATAGAAACTGATGAAGTGAAGACCCCCCCCTCCCTTTTTGGTAACTTTTTCTTTCCCCTAAAGATTATGTTGGGGATGTCAAAAGCAATTTTTATAGGCAGGTTGGTCTTTTACAAAAGATGTGATTGCAAAGCATGAAATTAACATTTTTGCACAGAGCCAGATAATTGCTTAAAACATGGTGACTTTCAAAAAGTTTGTAGCCTGAGCAGTTATTACCAAGGTCATGTGCTTTGTGCAGTAGTGCATTTATCAGATGCCATCACCAAAGCAAACTTGGCCGAGCATCTTGCAGGGGAACAGGCGTTCCTGAGGTGTTCACCCATGAGGTCATTTCAAATGTTGGGAGCAGCACAGTCCACCGACACCGCAGTCCCCCGAGCACCGCCCTGTCACAGGGCCACCCCACCCGTGGAGCTTCACACTCCTACAAGCCCGGTTGTAAGGTTACACCCCCAGAGGGGCTGAAGAAGTTCACCAAACAATGTCCAAGCACGAGAGGGGTGGCTTCCCCTTTAGACAAGACAGCACACGTGGATTAGAGAAAACCAGATGCCAGCCTCCAAGGGGAAGAGACGATAGAGCAGACAAATTTGGGCAAACAGCTAGCACATGTCCGTAGCAATTTAGGACATCCTTAATTTCCAAAGGTGACAAAGAATATGAAGTTCTATCCAGGAAAATCTACTCAAGGAATCGTGTTGGTGTGTGATTTTGGATTTGCATTCTTACTGGTAATGTTAGGTGGTATAACAGGTCAACCCTGAAATGTCAGCATTGTAACCCACAGAGATTTATTTCTCACTCACAAGTTACACTCTGGCCTAGTCTCCAGAGCCCTCCAGAAAGGAGAGGTGGGAGATGGAATTATTGAGAGGTTCCCAAGGAACTTAGCTACAATTCATTTGGGAAAATATGAAGAATCTGAGATGCCTTACCTTTTTGTGGCTCAGACCCATGTGTATAGACGGGAGGACATTCTCCCTTCCCTGTGCTCACCCACCAGCAAAATTTATACTCTAAAGCAGAGGAGACATATTTGAGATGTCCTCTTCTTCCTGGCTGGGATCAAGTTTTAAAAGAGTAAAGAGCACAAGCGTTGAAGTCAGGCAGACCTGGGTTCAAGTCCTGGCTTTACCACTTACTATATTTGTGGCCCTGGGCAAGTTACCAAACCCTTGTAAAATTTTAGCTCCTGTCTGCAACTTGTGGATAATAATTGTACCCGCCTCAGAGGGTTGTTTCGAGGATAAATGCGGTAATACATTGAGAGGGACTTGTTCCAGGGCCTGGCACATAATACACACCCATTCATCTGTTTGGTTTACTCAACCGACCGTGTCTGAGCGCCTTTGTGTTGGCTATACTGCTAGGTGACCCAGGACAATGCTGCCCCTGCCCTTCTGGGGCTTATAGTGCAGGCTCAGGTATGCATTAATTAAACAACCACTCCAGATAAAGGTCTGCTTACTAACTTCCTGTTCTGAAGAATGGGATCCCTGGGTCTGCCAGAAGCCTTGACTGAGAAGTCAGGGAGGGCTTCTTGGAGGAGTGGTATCTGAGCAGAGACCAGGCCGTGTAGGACCTTGTGAGGATGTTAAGGAGTTTGGTTTAATCTTAGGAGCAGTGGGAAATCGTGGCAGGTTTTTAAGCAGGGGCTTACAAATTATTAAGCTCAATAAATATTAGCTGTTATTGTTCCTTTCCAAGAACTTTTTATTACATCCCAACATTATTAGCTCTCTTACTGGATTCCATGAATACATAATTACAAAACAACAACAACCCTGTCAATGCATTTGGTGGTCTGAAGGAAGGATCTGTAATGTGCCAGAGCCACTTGGTCTCTTGTGATGTTCTTCCTCCTCTGTGTGGGATCGGAAGGTCTCGAAAAGCAGCCTGGACCCAGGACAGAAAGGTGAGACTGTGGGAAGTGGAGCAGGGCCAAGCTGGATGTGGCAGGGACTCGACGGGCTTGCTGAGCCAGGTGGGCTTCCACAGCCGAAGCTGGGCCACCGGCAGGCCTCTGACAGTTAGGGGATGCAGGACAGGAGAAGAGGGAGCTGGCATGGGCCAGGAGACAGGACACTGGGATATATCTGGGCAAGGAGCTTAGGGCCAGACTGGCAGAGGGCAGAAGGAGTGGGGCTCTGGGCCAGGAGACCAAAGGGGACGCCCAGGTGAAGGTGACCCTTGTCCGAAGGAAGGAGGAAGTTCGGGCACTGAAGCTACTGTAGGAAGGCCAAGTGTCTGACACACATGAGGATGCTGACTCCCCAAATCTGGGGGCCAGTGATCCTCCTCTTTCTCCTGTCAGAGGCCGCACTCATCCCCAAAGCTGGGTGACTTGACTGACTCCATGGTGAGGGTCAAGGGATCCCCACTCTCAGAACATAATCGGCTCCTCCCTGTGTGACTGCATTTGACCTGGGCTGCTCTTGTCAGCCATCTGGCTCCATGCTGGGAGTTCTCCTGTCTAACAAGAGCCATGTCCCCACCTTTCCACCTTCACTCATACATCAGTCTCCCGTGGGGAATCCTGAAGTTGGAACAGGATAGCGTGTCTTCCTCCTGCCAGGCTTTGATCTGGCTCCAGTCTGGTTGTGTGCCTGGATAACCAGTGACAGAGTTAACCAAGCTTAGCATCATTTTGCCTAAGAACAAGGGCAGGGCCAGGCTGAAGATGGCCCAGGCCCATGGATGCAGCAGGCTTTTTACAGACAGGAAGCAGATGGGCAGAGTGATTTCCACATCCTCAGCTCAACAACGTGAGAGCGCTGGTTTCATGGCTTCACAAGGTGACAGTGACCACTTCCACATGTCTGTCCCTTCATAATCACTGAATGCTTTCATATGTGTGTGTGTGTGTGTGTATACATATATATACACACAAACATACATACGTATATGGTCCCCTTTGAGCCTCCCTACAGCTGATGGAGTCTCCGGGGCAGGTGTGAGCCTCTCCCTTCTTCAGATGAAGAAACCGAGGCCTGGTCAGTAGGTGCTCTTCTCAGGGTCTCACGTGAAGTCACAGCTCCTGGGAATTCACAGGGCCAGTCAGGATTCACCTGCTGGGAGCAGCTTGTGTCACTCAATTCTGTGCTTTAAAGAGAGAAAGTGAGAACTCGGACTGGCGCCTTGACCGAGGAGATGCTGGCCTGGGACGGGTATTTAAATCCTGTAAATGAGTTTACATGCAGAGCAAATAGGGATCGGTGTGGGGGCTTAACCGGAGCGTCGTGGGCTTCTTTAGATGATTTGGCTGCATTCAAGCCTTCCAAGTCCAAGGGCTTATGTAGGTGTGTCTGTCTGTCTTATGTGTCCATTTCTCTCTAGCAAGGAGGCCGAAGTTAATATGTCTATAAATTTTGTGTTCTTTGAGCCCTGACGTGTTTCAGACAGTGACCCAGTCAGTGCCACGTGTCCAGTGGTCCATGACTCCTTTAGGAAACTAAAATGCACACCAGGAGAGGAAAGAGTTGAAAACCAGAAACGCAGGGAGAGCCCACATGCCGATTCAGGTCAGCCGACAGAGTGTGTTTCTTAGAAAATAAGTCCTCCATGGTATGAAGACTGAGTGGTGTCCCCCTCTCCTCCGCCTCCTTCCGGTGTAATTTTTAAAAGCATGGCAAATGAAATGGGGCCCTTCACAGAGGAGACAGCTGTTTGCTCAGGTCTCACACCTTCCTTTTGGTTAGCCTGAATAATACAGCTTATAGTTATGCCTGGCCTGGCAGCGTATTTTTGCCTTCCAAGTGTAGCTGAAATTTCTGGGCAAGTGAACGCCGTTGACAGGGAGCCTCTCTTCCCACCTTGGTTCTAGGTGGCCCCTCTGGGGTGCTCTTCCCACTCACACGGGCCTCTGGGGCTGAAGTGGCTTCAGTTATTTCACCGAGAAGGACTCCCCAACTTCCTTGTTTATCCGGGTGCCTTGGGGAGGGCCGAGCCCCAGTCCAGAGAGAGCACGCGGGTCTGATTAATTACGGTAAATAGGGGAGTGATCGGCAGTGGCTTAAGCTCCAGGCACGTAACCTAGGCAACAGCAGGGAGCCCGAACCTCTGCTGACAAGTAACATGGGATTAATTTTTTCACAGATCTAAGGCCTTCTCTTCTGCTCAGAGTCCACTTCAAGAGCCTTGAGAAAAGGCTGAGCTGTTGGATAATGGGGTGGGGGGGGAGCAGAGAATAGGGTAATTAGCCAGAGTCTGCCAGGGGTAAGGTGGGTGTTTTGTCTCCTTGCAGAGCATGATGTGAGCAGTGTACTGGGCAGGCTTGATGTCAGAAGCCTCAGGACCAAAGGCAACTCTTCAGCTTTAGGAACTTGAACAAGCCCCTCCTGAGCCAGCTCTGCAATCCTGGGCTAGCTTCCAAGTCACTTTCCATACCTGTCAAATGGGACAATAAGAGTCAGTGCCACCTAGGCTTATTGCGAGGCTAATACCTGTAAATTGCCTAGCACAGCCTGGTACGTGGAAAGTTGAATAAATATCAGCCCTCTGGGTCTTCCCTTGGAGAGAAAGAGCTCCGAGTGCACATATGTGCTCTTTACTCCCAGGAAGAAAATGGCTTCAGTCTGGAGATTGGTCCAGAAGAGAAAGCATGTAGGAAAAGAAGCTGCAGGTGGATGCAGGAGAATGAGGCACAGGACGCAGGCAGGAAGGTTGGGAATTGGGGGCTGCAGCCCGAGGGCCAGGCGACCAGTGAGGAGGTTGGCAGTGCCCCCAGAGAGGAGCCAAGGGTACAGAGATGTTGCCTATTCTACGACTTCTAGGATTTGGGGTTAAGCTTGAGTTCCCACCCAGCAGCTGAGACCTCTTGCTGAGCATGCACTTTGCTGCCACTGCTCCTGGCTTGAACACTAGCCAGTTGAGAATATGATCCTGGTTGTTTTTCCACCATGAAACAAAGACCATGGGAAAATAGGGTCCCATGAAAAAGACACAGAGTGTTCCTGTTCAGTGAGTGAGACCAGAAGATGTGTAATGTATGGTTTCTGAAGCTACAGGGACTGTGGAGTTTGCAATCTATGGAAACACTGAGACTTCTGCAAGCTAGGAAGGGGGAGAGAAATGCCAGGAGCATAATATTCAGTACATAGGCTTGGCTGAATAATCTCAAATAAGACAACCTCAGGGGTTCAGTCTCCTTATTAAAAATTCTGGAAGGAATACTCAGAAAATGTTAATAGTGGTTCTTTCTAGGGAGTAGGACTAGGGGTTGGGAGTGGGGAGAGATTTATATTTTTCATTGTATACCCTTTTGACTTTTTAAATCTTTCACTGTGTGCCTTATTATTGTTATAATTGCAGATCAAATTATAGGGTCTGTCTTTTAAAAATGCAGTGAAGGGGTTGGCTTAGATCATTGGTTTTCAAATTTGTTTTTTTTTTAACAGTGGAACACTTGTCGTATAATCTTACTTGAAAGCCTAATGAATGTATTTCCTATAAAGAAATCCAAGCCCCTCTTGTGAGGACGTCCCTGGCCCAGCTCCCAGGTGCAGCATCTCCAAGGGATCCATTGAACATAGTTTGAAAATGGTAGGTTTAACCAGTTTCCCTCAGACCCCTCCCACCTCTCAGCCCTGTGCTTCCCTTCTGTTTAGCAAAGGATGCTGGGGTGTCCTGGCCCTGTAGCACAAGCTGCTGCTTTCATTACTCTGACTGCAGACACACACCCTGCCCCTCTGGGGAATCAGCAGTTGGGAAGGATGAGCAGTGCCCAGGCTCAGTGTCATTCAGACTCTGGGGTACAGGAAAGAGGTCACCCTCAGATTGCTGCTACTGACTTGAAATGATAGACAGATGTTGAAGGGTGGATTTTGTAGCCATTTCAGGTAAAACTGAACCTGGAGCTTTGCTAGGATGCCAAAGGGACAGTGAAATGATGCAGGATGGTAGAAGACCCATTTCCCTTGTACACATTGGTTTGAACACAGACCCACTGCTTATTTACACAATATTTTGGGCAAGTTACTTAGCTTCTCTGAGTCTCTTGTTGGATCTGTAAAAAGAGGAAATCCTGGTGCCTACTTTCTAAGACTGTCGGAGGGGTTAAATGAGATTGTAAGTCCCAAGTGCTTGGCGTAGCGCCTTGCCCATAATAGGTGCTCGGTGAATGTTCGTAACACCAATCATCATCATCACCGAATTCCTGGGCAAGTCTGAAATAAGCTCATCGCTGCTTCTTGTATGTTCTTGGTTAAATCTGTAACCTCTCAGGACCTTTAATTCTCTTACCTATAAATGGGAGGTGCTTCAGGAATTGCAAATTGTTGGGCCACTGGACAAAATTTAGCATGCAAACATATTTACCTAGATAGCATATCAAAAATTAAGAAGTAGTGTCTAGAAACTTGAATTCTCCAGCTTCTTAAAAACTGAACATCTGTCTTCACTTGCCCTCAATTGGTGGCAGTCAGCTGGCAGCTGCCCCTCCCCTTAATGGGCTTGCATTCACTTGTCCTTTTACCAGTCTCCTTCATTCCATAGTGTTTCAGACCTGGCTAACCCCTCTTTACATGTAGGCAGTTGGGCTGGCAAAGCCTAGATTAGAAGGTTTCGTGGCTCTACATTTAGCTTATCCCATGACCCCGAATGTATCCCTTCACCTCTCTGGATTGCCGCATTGCCATCTATAACATGAGAGAGTGGAGCTTTCAGCCATGCCTTTCTTTGGATGTTCTAGTCACTCCATAACCACTTACTGAATCCTTCCTCTTTCCAGGAATTCTAACAGGCATTTGGGAGGATGCAGAGGTGAATAAGAATGGGGTTGGCCCAGAGATAAAGAACGGCCACGCCTCCCCAGGTGTAGTCTGCAAAATGGCACCAGCTAACCCTGAGAGATGCATAGAAATGGAAGATAAGCATTTAGAAACTTTTATGGCGATTTGACCACACCATTATACCACGTACACGCTCAGTGGGTGTGTCTTACGGAATAGATATACATCAGTTCACATGCTCTTGAATTTACAGGGTGAAGGACACGGGGTACAAGCTGTACACTCATTCTGGTTACCGTTGCTGTTTAACAAACTGTCCCAACACCAAGTGGCTTAAAACAGTAGTCATTTATTTGCTCATAGATCTGCAGTTTGAGCACGGCTGGGCAGAGCAGCTCATCTCTGATCCACACCGTCCCTGCTGGGGTGCCTCCACAGGGGGGTGGGAGGGCCTGCCTCCTAGGTGGCTCACTCACCGGTCTGGCGGCTCCTTTCCATGTTGACCTCTCTACAGGAAGAGGGAGTTGTTTCTTCATCGCACCGTGGCTGGCTTCCACGAGAGCCAGGCAGAAGCCCACAGAACTTTCATAGTCTAGTCTCAGGAGTCACACTGCATCTCTTCTGCCAGGCTCTGTTGGTTGAGGCATTCGCAAGGGCCTACCCAACTTCAAAGGGAGAAGACACAGATTCCACCTTTTAATGGGCTTGTGGAAAAAGGTTTTAGAAATATACATGGGTTGTAAGAGTTTGTTACAGCTAGCTTTGGAAATTATAATCTGCCACACTATACAGGGGTGCATTAGTTGTGTTTTGCAACACTTACCACACACTTAGTGGCTTAAAACAATACACATTTATTAGCTCGTAGTTTCATAGGTCGTGAGTCCAAGCCGACTTAACAGTTCAGGGTCTCACAGTGTGTCAGCCAGTCCAGGCTCTTCTCTGGAGGCTGTGAGGAAGAATCCACTTCAAGGCTTGTTCAGGTTGTTGGCAGGTGGTTGTGGGATTGGAGTCCTTGTTTCCTCCCCAGTTGTCAGCCAGGGGTTGCTCTCTGCACCAAGAGGCCACCCACACATGGTCCCTCAGGCTTCAAAGCCATCGGTACCCCATCATATTCTTCTCACTCTTTGAATCCTTCTGACTTGTCATACTGCCAGATGGGGGAAATGCTCTGCTTTATTGTGTGATTAGATTATGTCAACCTGGATAATCTTTGGCCGTGTACCACAGTGTAATCAGAGAAGAGACCTCTCATTGTATTCACAGGTTCCACCTACACTCACGTGGATAGGAGTGTAACAGGATGAGGGTCATTGGAAGTCATTCTTAGAATCCTGCCGACCACAGATGGCTTGGTTCACAATGAATTGGAAATTAAAACAAAGTGGTTCTTCATCACAGAGAGTTTGACAGCACTGGTTTAGAATCCAGTGGAAAGGAGTGACACATATACAAATGGTTATAATTGGAGACCTTAGGGCTAACTTCCGAAAAGAGAGGGATAGAGAGAGTGCAGTGAGAGGTTCGTGGGGGGAGGATGATTATTTAAGTGGAAGGGAATAGAATTAGGATATCGTATTTGAGGATCTGGTATTTGAATTGAGCTTAAGAACACAGGTGTGATTTGGATCCTTTAAAAAATGAGACAGGAGGACAGGATTCCTACAGTTTTGTTTCTATTTTGGCACCTTTGGATGTAAACAGAACTGAACTGAAGCCTCTCAAAGGTCATTTATCCCTTCTCTATTACCACCAAAAAAAAAAAAAAAAAAGAAAACCCAGAAACCTACCCCAGGCTTAGGCAGTGACTTCGAACAGCAACCATATATTATCCCTTATGGTCCACAGATCACTTGGGTGGCGTCTCTGGCCTTGGCTGTGTTGTCTCATGTGACTCTGGTTAGCTATGGGAGGGCTGGGCAGCTCTGCTGGCCTTGGCGGGGCTTGCATATCTTTGGGGGTTGGCTCTCTGTCCAAGCTGACCTCAGTTCTTCTCCACGTGTCTCAACTTCCGCTCACCCCTCACATCCCTCTAGCATACTAGCCTGGGCTTGTTCCCGCAGATGAACAAAACGCAGGCTGGAAAGCGTGCAAGTCTCTTGAGGCTTAGGCTCACGACTGACACGCTGTTCCTTCTGCCTCATTCTTCTGGCCAAAGTAAGTCACGAAGCCTGTCCTGATTCAGAAGGTGAGACAATGGATGCCACCTGCTGATGAGAGGAGCCTCAGGATCCCACTGCAGAGAACATGGACACAGAGGGGGTTGGAGGATCTGGGCCACTTTCTCAGTCTACCACAGTCATCCTGAGAAATCTTCCTGAATTCTCTAGAGGAAAAACAAGAGCTTTTGTTCCAACTTCAAGGGCATTGTTTCTCAAGCCAATCAAGGGGTTTTGGAGAAATTTACATATGAGAAACTGTAAGGGCCTATTTAGCCAGAGCGGCCCCACCTCGGTTGAACAGCCATTTTGTTGTTTATGCAGTAAAACTTAAATGGACCCTGCCCCCCCCCCCACCGCCCCCAACCCAGGGGAACTTACTTAAAAGCAAGTCTGGGAAACCAGTCCCAGGTAACAAAGCCCAAATACAAGGGTGGGTCAGGTCAGGTGGAGATAACAGCCCGAATGCAGGGATGCGGGGATGAGTCGGGTCAGGTGGAGACGTCCAATCAGTGGAGTATGCATATTGTCTCCCTAGCTACCAAGGAGTATGGGCCCCACCTTTTGGGCACCAATTCTGACCAAGGTGATAGGCTAGTTCAAATAGCTACTATGGGGTGAATTGTAATTCAATTGGCCACCCGTGCGGGACCGAGCATAACTGTGCAGCTTTCTATGTGTGTTACAATCTCATTGGCCACCTGTGTGTGGCCAGGCCCAACCACATGGCCTTTGCTCTATAAAAGTTAGTCTGTGGGGCAGGGAAGGATCGACCTCTCTGTAAGGGGCGGCCCTGACAAGTCTGATTGACAGTCGGTTTGAGTCTTGATGCTTGGCGCGAAGTAAAGCTTTGCTTGACCTTCGCTTTGTATCAGTCTCGCTCCTTTGACCATGGACCCATTATTGAGGGACCCAACAAAACCATTCCAAAAATGTAAAGTGATCCACTAACCAGAGTTCTAAGAAGCCAGGCTTTTAAAATAGTCTGTACTCCTCTGTGTGAGGGACATTCCTGGGTAACCTTATCACCTTCGCTTTTGTGGCATCTTCCCCAGCCCGCATTGTGGCCATCCTTCAGTGCCCATTCCCAGTGCCCTCTGCAGAACTCTTTCCAGAGGAGTTATTCTGGAATAACTCATAACTCATGGTTCTTCTTCCATGTCCCAGTAGCAATTTTTAGAAAGAAATGGTCTCCAGCCGCCTGGGTGGTTCATTCGGTTATGCTATCTGACTTTAGCTCAGGTCATGATTCCAGGGTCCTGGGATTGAGCCCCAAATTGGACTCCCTGCTCAGCTGAGAGTCTGTCCCTTTCTCCCTCTGCCTCTCCTCTGATCATGTCCTCTCTATCAAATTAAAAAAAATCTAGAATGAAATGATCTCAAATCTGGCTACACTGTAGACAGAAACTGTGTCTTTTATGATAGTCCTGGAAGCACGTAGCCTGGGACCAACAAATAGTAGTTGCACAATTAATGTTTATCAGATGAGATGAATGGATGGGTGAGTAGACATGGATGTCAGAGGCTTCAGCAGGTGACTAAAGCTTTCTTTCAGAAAATCTTAGATGATCATAAACTTTATTTCCCTCCTTCCACATCAGTATGTCAACTTGAAATCTTTGTGTCATTGTTCCATGTCTACATGCTTCAAAGTAAAAGAAAAAAAAACCTGACTGCACATTGCAGAGGGAGGAATCATGTTGTGTTCTTCCTCATAAACCCTGTCATTAGCATAGCATTTCAAAACAGGGTCCCTGAGTTCCTCAGGGTGTTAATCATTTGCAAGCAGGCGGGCAGGGGAGGGGGACTTCCTGTCAAATAAATTCGTGAAATGCTGGATTAAACAAAAGTTAGGCAGCTTTCTTTCCTGTGAGACTTTACAGAGCCTAAATGTGTTAACATTGACTGTGAATTTCCAAGAGAGTTATTAGACTATGTAAGGGTTGAAAATTGGAAGAATTTGCTTCTTGGGGACATGGGGGAGAATGAGGAAGGTATTTCTTTTTAATGTGGGAAAGATACATAATATAATATTTATCATTTTAACCATTTGTAAGAGTACAGTTTGGTGGTATTAAAGACATCACGGAGTTGTGTAACCATTAACACCATACTCCAAACTTTTTCATCATCCCCAACAATAATGACTCCCCCTAAGCACTAATTGCCCTCTTCCCCCGGTAAGCTCTGTTCTACTTTCTGTCTCTATGAATTTGCCTATTCTAAGTGCCTCATGTAGGTGGAATTATGTAATGTGTATCTTGTGTCTGGCTTATTTCATTAAGCATTATACTTTCAAGATCCATACATATTGTGACATGTATCAAAATTTCATTCCTTTTGATGGCTGAATAATATTCCATTGTATGTATGTGCTGTGTTTTGTTTATCCCTTTACCTGTTGAAGGACACCTGAGTCGTTTCCACTTTTTGGGCTTGTGTATAATGCTGCAATGGACATTGGCATAAAAATACCTATGTGAGTCCCTGCCTTTAGTTTTTTGGGATATGTACCTAGAGGGTTATTGCTGGGTCATCTGGATACTTTGAGAAACCACCAAACTGCTTTCCACAGTGGCTGCATTATTTTACATTCTCTGTAGCAGTGTACAAGGGTTCCAGTTTTTCCACATCCTTGCCAACATTTGTAATCTTCCATTTTTTTTAAAGATCTTATTTATTTGACAGACAGAGATCACAAGTAGGCAGAGAGGCAGGCAGAGAGAGAGAGGGAAGCAGGCTCCCTGCCGAGCAGAGAGCCCGATGCGGGGCTGGATCCCAGGACCCCAAGATCATGGCCTGAGCTGAAGGCAGAGCCTTTAACCCACTGAGCTACCCAGGCACCCCAGTAATCTTCCATTTTTTAAAATACTGCTGTCCTAGTTGGTGTGAGGTAGTATCTCATGGTGGTTTTGATTTGCATTTCCCTAATGACTAATGATGTTGAGCTGTAACATACGCTACATGAATTCTGAATATAAGTCCTTCATTAAATGTGTTCTGTAAATATATCTTTTCAGTCCATGCCTTGCCCTTTGAAGAACAAAGGCTTTTAAATTGTAATGAATTCCAATTTATCCATATTTTGTGCTGTCTGTGTCCTACTAAAGAAACCATTGTCTAGACCTAGATTACTAACGTTCACTCACATATTTCCTTGTACAAATTTTATAATTTTGGCTCTTACATTTAAGTAAGTGGTTCATTTCGAGTTAATTTTTGTATATGGTGTAAGGTAAAGATTGAGGTTTATATTTAGGCATATGGATATCTTGTGATTCCAACACCATTTGTTGAAAAAATCATCTTTTTCCATTGAATTTCCTTAGCACCTTTGGACAATTTATATCTGGACTCTCCATTTGACTCCCATCAATCACATGTCTTTCCTTACCCAAGTACCACACTCTCTTGGTCACTATAGCCCTAGAGGAGGCCTTAAAATTAGTAGATTTTAAGCACTCCAGCTTTGTTCCTCTTTTTCTAAATTGTTTTGACTAGTTTTCTATGTCCCTTGCATGCCAGTTTCTGCAAAGATTGCATTGAGTCTACAGATAGAGGATTGACATCTTAACAGTATCAAATCTTCTGATTTGTAAATATGGTATATCTCTCCATTTATTTATCCATTTATTTAAAGAGCTTTGATTTCTTTCATTAGTGTTTTGTAGTTTTCAGTGTGTAGGTCTTGCATGTTTTTGTTAAATTAATCCCTCAAGTATTTAATATTTTTGATGCCATTGTAAATGCTATATTTTATTTCAATTTCCAGTGATTCATTGATGGTATTTAGCAATATGGTTGATTTTCATTTGTCAACCTCGTATCCTGTGACATTGCTAAACTCACTAGTTCTACTCCCTTTTTTAGATTCCTTAGCATTTTTTTACAGAATCATGTTGTAGATAATATTATTTTGATCTCCCTTCTATGGTCAAAGAATGGAGATCTAGAAAGACAGGGGACCTGCCTACCATCCCACTTTTCATAAATGTAGAGCCAGAAGTCTGAAACCCAGGTTTTCCGAATTGTCCTTCAGGGTCTTCTGCATCATACCAAGTTATTTCTCAGGTTTTTAAGCTTTAAGAAAAGAAGGTCTGGGGGTTTGCAGTCCAGGACTGATGTGACAGCTCTGCTCCCTAAAGTCCTCAGGAATCTAGGCTTCCTTCCCACCAAAATCCTCACCATCTCTAGAGTGTGGCCCTCTATCTCAGGATCCGACCTGGAGGCACTTGCATTCTAGGCAGCAAGATAGAAGGAATCAAAGTTTCTTCCAGTGGGTTCCATGGATTGCCACTCACTTCTCATCAGATAGGACCTAGTCAAGCCACAGCTGGCTGTTAGGGTGTCTGGGAAATATAACCTTTATTTATTCTGAGAAGTCCTTTTCCAGCTAAAATTCCCATTACTGTGGTAGAAGAAGAGAACAGCTCCTGGGAAACATACAACAATTTATGCACAAACCTGAATATTAGGGATCCAGAGAGGAAAGAGTTGGAACATGAAGGAAGAAGGTAGAAGAGTTCAGTGTGTTGTATTTTTCAGAAATCGTTTTAGGATCTAAGTAAGATCTCTTTAGTTTTGTAGCCCATTAAGTTGCCCTGAAGCCT